>NW_005871115.1:2277390-2374490 GCF_000147115.1 Myotis lucifugus
GCCGGCCCCTTCCCCCATCCCCCACAGGCCGGCTGGCCAACCTCCTGTGGCCCCTCCCCTTGGCCGGCCAATCACCCGCGGTCCCTCCCCCTGGCTGGCTGGCCCCCCAACTGGCCAGCCAACCCCTTTATAAGCGTCCATCGCCGGCCAGGCCAAGGGATCCCACCTGTGCATGAATTCATGCACCGGGCCTCTAGTAATAAATAATAAGAAAGGAAAAAATCCCTCCAACTGAGAAAATGAAGAAAAAAGGAAAAACATCAATAGGGAATTAACAGAATAAACAAATTAAAATAAAGGGTAGGAAAACAAAACATTTAATGTACAAGTTATAAAAGAGAACATTACCTTTTGGCAATCTTTACATCTTTATTAACTACATATAATGGCACAATTAGTACATATTTGTTAAACAGATGAGGCAATAGTTGTGAAGTTTCAGTACCTCATATATACAGACTACTCCCATCCACAATTACAATATCTGCATACAAGAAAAAAAAAAGGCACTGCAATATTTGACACAGAAACAGCATTTGTGCTATGTTATCTCTGGGTGGTAAGATTATACACATGTGAATTTAATTTTATTGCTTTGTCTATACTCGTATATTTCTAAATTTTCTGTAATGAATATGTATTCACCCTATAAACCAGACAAGAATAAAATACATTTTTAAATATTCAGTTTTGAGGTCTGAGGTTGATACCACATAAAAGAATGTTCTCATAGCAACTAGTATTTTAGAAGATACCTTGAAATAGTGTCTACACCAATCACCCCTATCCCTCCCCACACATATACACCCAATGAAAGACACATGGAAAGAACTCCAGCCATTCAGCTGAGGCCCCGGACAAAGTGAGGCCACTCTAGGCTGTTGAGCCACAGCTGAGCAGCCAAGACCACAGGAACCACCCAGCCAACCCAAAGACTAATGAGGAATAATTATTGTTCTCTTAAGCCACTAGATTCACTATGCAGCAAAAGCAAATTGATCTAGCTACTAAGTGCTACATACTGTGATAAAATCTGTAAAGCACCCAGCACAGGATCTGGCACCTATGATTACTTTATAAATGCTACCATCTTATTCTTTATTCTAGGTCTTCCAGAGAATATAAAAAAGGTATGGTAATCCTCACCTGTGACAGTGAGCATCGAAAAACCTGAAGGCTCTTAAAAAGATGATGACTGAGCTCCACCTCCAGAGATTTTGATTCAGTAAATGGAGCCTGAGAATCTGCCTTTTCAACAAGTTTCCCAGGCATGGCTGCTGCTGATTCTGCTGGTATGCAGGTCATATTTTGCAAAACACCATCGTAAGAGTTTGCAGTCTACTTCAGTCATTCAATAAATATTTTTAAATACACCCTATGTTCATGAAGATGCTAAACTAAAGGCTACAGAAAGACAAGTGTAATAAGTAAAGCAGGGTACGGGTGTTATGGGGGCTGGAGGTGTGTCTAGAGAAAAGCTTATGTGTGTGTTTAGGAATCAGATGTGAACAGAAAGATAACAACACCCTTCCTCTGCTCTAAGAGCATCAAACACACATTTGTTCCCCAAATACCTGAAAATTATAGTTAGCCTATAATATTTTTGCAATATTTCCCCCTTTCTGATATTCTAAAAATTATATTTCTAAACCACTGCTCTAACTTCTACCTTAGCTATTAATATTATTGATGAATACACTGTGTTATGTATATTGCAGTTTTAACTCCAACCATATAGACCTGTGCAACCTTGCATGACCATTTGTAAACACAAGCATTTATAATTTCTGCTATAGAAATTACGCATGGGGTTAACCTGATCCACTACATTTCAATTGGGTTTTCTTTGCCTAATTTGCTTCCAGATAATGTGCACGAGCTCTAGAATACATAAAATGTAGGTGTCTAATTCCTAACTCCTAATTCCTCTTATGTCCTAACTGTAGAAATGATTAAATCTTGGCTAGCTTTCACATTTCCAGTGTTAAAGAAAATATTTGTCATTTTCTGAACTAAGCAGCTGAGAAACATACTTTTGTAGGTACTTCTGACATGCCAAAACCTAGACTTCCATAAAAATACGTGGTGTTCTGGTTAATACGTTTGACTACAAGTCCTAAACTGAGATTTCTGGTTATGTCCTGTGGATCTTAGACAAGTCACTTTATCTCTTTGGTTTGAGCCTCAGATTCCTCATCTGAAAAAAAAAAAAAAAGTTTGGTGATAGTGGGTCTCAACTTTGCTGTAGTATACACTGACCTCGCTGTTTTTATAAAATCCACCTGCACAGGCAATATCCCAGAACAATTAAATCAAAACTTCTGGAGGTAGGACCCAGATCTCAAGAGCTCCTTAAGCTCCTCAAGTGACTGCAATGCACAGCCAACGTTAAAAGCCACTGAGTATGAGGGGCCTTTTAACATTCAAGGTGGGCCGTAGATCAGAATCACCATAGGAGCTTGTTGGCCCTATCACTACCAGGGCAAGTCAATCAGAGCCTCAGAGGGTGTCAAGGCACTGGGGTTGCTTTGAAAGCTCTGAAGATGATTCTGATGGATGGCAGTGATCAGGAATCACTGTAAAGACTCACACATTTAATCTACAGAAAAAATAACTTTAGAATTCTTTAAGCAGAAAGCTCTTATCTGGTTATAGTAGGCTTGTTAACAAAAATCTGGAGTTACATACAAATTTCTTGGAATACAAAATATATATAAAATCACAAACTCTAATCCAAAACTGTGAACCAAGTAATATTCCAAGGACACCTACTGATAATTCTAGACTAAATCCTTGGGATAACTTATCAGGAAATGACAATTATAGTACATTGGCAGAAGTGAAAAAAAGTAAAGACATATAATTTGTGTTTTAATAAACTACTGTGCAAATCAAATTTAGTGAATAAAAATAAGCAAATTGTGAAAGTCAAATGCATAGTTTAATAAAAAAAGAAATTGTCCCATTTGGCTTGTTTGATCACTAGAAGAAAGAGAAGGTTACATAAGAAAAAGAGGAAATGTTACCTTGGTACATGAAAAAAAAAAATCCTGAGAAAAGTTTTAAAACACACTTTTTGAATGTTTGACTAATGAGTTTTCTTTTTTTTTTTTTAAAGTCACTGATGACTTGACCAGCTTGAAAGCCAAATTTTAGAGAGAATTTATCCTTTCTCTGGCACTGAAATATTGGTTTATTAAAAAAAATAATCTTTAAAGCACCCAGAAAAAAAATAACAAAAAGGCAGCAGCAGCCATTATTAACACAAAATTAGCCTATAACTTAATAGCTTGCAAAACCCAAATATAAGGATCTAAATGATATACAATCACTCTATAAAATACCGTACTTAGAGAAGTGGGAAAATATAATATTTTTAATGAGAAAATATATTATATTTTTAATATCATATTATAGACTATTTAAAATATACTTAGCTATTTAAAAGATAATGAGTTCAAAGGCTAAAATGACTAACCCTCTAACAAATTGCTAGTCAAATTACTCATTTAGTCTGTAAGTAAGCAGTAAGTACTAAGACAGGCCTGAACTGAAATTTTCATTTTATAAAGAACTTTGTTGTGCTGCACCACACCACTGAATTCATTTACATGAAATGGTCTCCTTCCTTCACTCCTTGTGGTGCAGCCAACAGCGAGGGGACTTCCCAACAGAGGCTGGGCCTTGCCAGCTGCCCATCTTGAAGGTGCCTTTGCAATTTGTTGTTGTTGCTACTGTTGTGCTGGCATGGGCAAAATACAACGCTAAACTAACCTATTGCTAACAACAAAATCAAGTTTGTTAAAACTCCTAAGTGTAAGAATTAATAATAATAAACATGCTTCAGATGGTGACAAGCTCAGGATTCCACCTCTGTCAGCAGGACACTTTGAACTGCAACCTGGGACAGAATTCTGAAAGATCCAAGAGGGTGTTCGGGGGAAGATGAGGAAGATGCCTGGGTTGTAAGAGGAAATAGAAAGTTTTCTTCAAATATATAAAGGAAAATACACATATTTGAATCAAAGATAATAAAGCACATCAATTAACCCAAAATAATAAACTGAATAATATTAATAATTTTCAAGATGATCCTGTAAACAAGCCAATAATGTGACATAAATATAAATACCTCAAGGAGAAATTCACATACCTACATACACTCACAATGTACTAGGTGTCAGATTCCTGCCCTTCTTTCATTATTTAGCCCCTGCCTCTGGCCTCATGCTCACACAGGATCTGCAGTGACCTAAAAAGGCAGTGCTGTTTCAGGCACCAGTGCCCTTTCTCACTTCCAGTTCTCCAGCTGGGACAGTCCCCAGTTTACTTCTCACTCACACTAATTCTTCCCTGGCCTTATGCAAAATTGTCCAGGTGCTTACATACATCTTTCTTGGAGAAGAATCCATAGATCTCTACTAGATTCTTAAAGGTGGCTGTGAGGCAAAAGGTTAGAAACCAGTGTTCTCCAAAGTTGCTAACTAAAAACTTAAGTGAAAAATCATTCACTTGTCCCTATGTTTTGGGAGGGAAGGTCAGAAAAAGGAAAGAGGAAGATGTTTAGCTGGTTCCACCTAGGTATGACTTCAATCTATACTTGAGGAAACTATTATAGAAGCAACTCAGACATTTTATAGGATCAGTGAACTCCACTATTAAAATAACTGCTTCCTAAAGTACTTAGAAGACAATGAAATTTTCATTTAATAATGGGGGAAATTTTAATGAAGTTATTTAGCAAGAGGATTAATATATAAGTGAAGAAGTTAATATTTTCCTGGAATGTGTAAATATATGTAGATATTTTAATGCATTATTCTATTTCACCAGTTTAACTGCTTTATTTTAATAGGACTACTGTTTGGCTTAGACAGGGAGGCAGGTAACATTTAACCCTGTAGTGTTGATAAAAAATAAATTAGAGAAAGCACCGAAGTCTTCACACACTCCACCATAAATAGCTCTCATGCACAATCACTTTATGTCCAAATTTTGGTTACTGAAAGATATGCATTGAGCAAGCAATTCCAGGTAATTTGCTAGTTATGACTACTGTAATGTGTAATTTTTAGTTGTGATAATTACCCAAGAGATTTGGAATATACCATGTGTAGAATAATTATGGAACCTCTATTTATTTCTTTAGTCTATTAGAGGAGACTGAATTTATAAGGTCTGAGATTTATTTTTCAGGCCCCCCTCCCGAATTACCTTTGCATGGCAGTTTGTATGTCTCTAATTCCCCACCATAACCGCTACTGACTCCCACTCATTTCAAAAATCAAGGGTACCATAAAGACACCCAGTTTATTTTCCTGGAGTGAACCACCTCCTCAACATCCTCAAAGCTCAGTAAAAAAAAGAGCCCATCTGGAAGCACTCTGTCCCTGCCTTCCACCTCCCTCCAGTGGAAAGCTGGACAGGGCACAGAGGAGTTGTGACTTAACCTGTGCCCTCCTCGGCTGTGTCTTCAAATTCTCTCATGTGCTAGTTTTAATTATGTGTCTTATTATTCAATGCACAGTGCACTCTTAGTGAAAAATCAAATTTAAATAATATAAATGTTGATTGAAATGACAAAGTAAGAAAGCTGGTTATATATTATTTAGGATAAGGGAATAAAGTTAAATTTACCATGTTATACCCCTTAAATGGCTACAAATTTTCTCATCTCACTTTTATTTTTTAAAGTTACACTGTCCCCTCATAAATGTATTGCTGGCTTAAAAATATCTGATACCAGGATCAGTTATTAGAAATACCAAGACATTCCATTACAGGAGTGCTTTTTAAGGTAATGCCGAGAGGAAGTCTTTTTTATTTACCTAAGATCCTGTTTTTCTCTCAAGCTACATACAATTTTATTCCATAAAAGTACCAGTTCTCACATAGCATTCCACACACTTAAACTCCCTCCTAACTCTAACATTGTTAATATGTCTAAATTGTAGACAATTAAAAAAAGAAAGACTTCCCAAACCTCCAGTGTCCTTTACGGGCAGTCACTAAGCACTTCTGTTCTCCAGCACTTCAAATGTGGTTCCTCTAAACTGAGAACTACTGTAAGTACAAGTGTACACTAGATTTCCAAGAATTAGTATAAAAAATACTTTAAATGACAATACTTTTCATTTCATCTGTTTTACTTTTTAATATGGCCTATTAGATCATTTCAAATTACATGTACCTTCAATTATATTTCTAGTAGGCATCATTGTCCTTTGAGCTCATCCTCTCCCACCTTCCATTGTATCTATTGCCTTGTTTCTATTTTTCTTTCATTTTTATCTCCTCTTCAAGGATCCTTGAATCCACTTAGACATTCCCTGTAGAACTGCTTTTTCCTCTATTCTCACTCCATAGTGAGAAAGCATTCCATTTCTAATACCTTTTACCAATATCTAAAATAAGGTAACTGACTTTATAGTTATCAGCTCCTTTTCCTCACCACACAGTAACTTCCATACCCACCACAATAACTGTTCTTCAGGTCAGACCCTTTCATCCAAAAGATAGCCATGGGCACCTATTGGTTTCCCTGCCTCCAATCTCTCCCCTCTGATACATTTCCATACTTTGTCCATGATTATTTTCTAAAACACAGGTCAGAGCACTTCATCCACCTCCTGAAATAAATGTTGATGGTAGCCTTATTTTTATAAAGTCCACATTTCTGAACATAGTAGTCATTCTCTCTAGCCTGAACTGACAATCCCAGCCACATTTTTTATTACATCTCTCCTTTAAACACCTAACCCAACTTCTTGTACTTGTACATATAATTCTCTGGAATGCTAGGTACATTCTGAACCTGTTTTTGCTCATGCTATTGCTTCAGACTGCATGACCCTTCCCTTGCGTGGGTGCTTACCCAAATCCTACTCATCCCTTAGGGAAGCTATCTCCAGTCCCAGAAGCTGCAATTAATCACTCTACCCTCTGAAGCCCCATACCTCTTTGCCAGTATCAAAAGTGCAGCATTTACATTTTTCTTCCCTTGAATTGTATTCACTGATCTCTCTCCTCTGATGTGATTCTTTTTTAAAAACAAAAGAATGAAAGGGAGTTAGGAAGGGGAAAAAGTGGGGGGAAAAAGATTCTTCAGGATAGGGAGCTGGTCATGTTATATATTATGTTCCCATAGTACCTTTTCCCATGAGCTGCACATAGCAGGGGCTGAATAGGATAAATGTTTGCTAGATGAAGAACAATGTGAATGAAATTCATTATGGTTTTGAAAACTCAGAAATTCAAAAATATTTTTAATTCTCAGTTTAATATGGCAATTACATACAGCATGTACGAGTTAATAAATAAATGAATTAACTTCTATATGCCTTCAGCTAGATACCTATGTCTATAAAACTCTCAACAAACATAATCAATCTTACCAGAAATTACAGGAGAATGAACACAGTCCTCCAGGGAAACTGCCTATATTTTGCTATATTCATCAAATTCCACTTCAAATCAAAAGTAGAAAAGGTATGGTGATTACCAGAGGGAAAGAGGGGTGAGGAGATAGAAGGTAAAGGGAGGATAAATGGTGATGGAAGGAGACTTGATTTGGGGTGGTGAACACACAATACAATATGCAGATGATGTATTATAGAACTGTACACCTGAAACCTATATAATTTTATTAACCAATGTCAATCCAATAAATTCAATTAAAAAATTTAAAAAATGAACAGAGCAGGATGCAGGAAAAAGAAAGATTGTATACAAACCAGAAAGGGGTCACAACAACTTAAATTTACATCTTGCTAATTAAAAATTATTTCCAACAGGTCTTTAAAGCAAAAACAGTACACTGAAATTTTAGAATACTTGAATTGGAGGGGTTTCAAAACCCCAGATTATTAATTTTAAAGCATCTCGTTTGTCTGTACAAATGTCTCCATTTTGTGGATGGGAAAACCAGGATACTAGGAATCCTATATAATGAAGAGATAATATGCTACTTAGACCTAACAGCCGAATGACCTTCTGGATGTCCTTCTGGATGACCTTCTGGATGAAGCTGGGGCTGTGAGGGCCGGCCGGGGCTGTGAGGGGCTGCAAGGGGCTGCAAGGGCCAAGCCCTTTGCACAAATTTCGTGCATTGGGCCTCTAGCACTCACATAAAATTAATTAATCAGCTGATTAATTAACAAATAAAATAAATGTAAAAAGTAGAACTTGTTATTTTTATTTATATGTTTTAATAAACTGACTCATTAAAACTTCTCAAAAAAGGCAGAGATAGTAACTATGAGCTCCCTATCTATTACCATCAAGCAGATATTCTTTTTAAAGGTCACAAAGATATGATAAGCCTTAACCCCTCACACTAAGCTTTTCAGCTGGCTGAAAAGCAACACAAAGAAAAATAGATATGCCACAGGAAGCAGCACGGGTTACACCAGGTTATTTTTATTTTTAAATTAAAAATTAATGGGCAGCAATTTCCAAAAAAGGGTCAGAAAAAAAATCTGAAAACTGTTAAAATATAAATCAAATATAGAAATGTTTAGTAGTTAAATCTTTACTAGAATTACAGAACAGATGAGGCTGATTCTAGCTATGAATTTATGTAAAACATTCACTATTGCTTACAAAAAAAAACTTTTTTAAAAATTAAGGAATGCATTTTTATTTACAAACCTGAAAACAGAACCCATGTGATTTACTGAGCTATTGTTATTTAGCTGTTCAGAGACACAAATCAAGATTTTTTTAGGCTTACTCACTCTCTATCTATGGCAATGGGTTAGTTTTCATTAACAAAAATACCAAACTAAATATTTACATCAATCAGTTCTTAGTACAGTTCATCGCACACATATCTAATAAAATACCATTATACAAAAGGAAAATTAAAACTTTCTAAGTAAACTTCTATTGAAACATCTAAATTGCACTGAAATAAATTTTACCAAACAAAATTTTTCAGAAAGATTAATCACTTTCCTATTTTTCATTATAAGCAATTCAGTTACTATACTAGCTAGCCATATAATCTTGTAAAGAACCCTGAGAATTTGGTTTGTGTCCAGTAAGTATTTTTAATAGTTTGATATATTATTTGTGAAATAATTTCACAGTGTTCAGAGAAACACATACAATTAAGAGAAAACATAGCTTCATTTCATCTATATATAAAATTTCACAAAGTGTAAGAATTTATAGCCAAAACAAAAAAATTTATTTGCATTAAAGAAAAAATAATCAACTGTCATCCTTCTCAAGATTATGCTCAAAGATATTCAGAATGACTGCTTTTAAAGTCTAATCTAATATATCAATATCGAGCAGGAAAGGACTTTAGCGATCATGTGGTGCTAAAGTTCATGAATTTATAAAGTATAAAGTAAAAAGTAAAAAGATCCAGAAAACTTGTCTGATGTCATACTACTAGTCGAAAACAGAATTAGGTCTAAAATTAGAATCTTAAGATACCCTAATAAGTACTTTATCATATAAAGTAGTGACATAATTATTCCATATACTACCACTGCATATGGAATAATTATGTCACTACTTTATATGATAAAATCAGAAACCAAGTCACCAAGAAGGAACCTTTGTTTATAGAACTTTTCCCAAAAGATATTTTGATCCATTATCTGTTTGGCCAGCTTAGCTATGTTGACTTCAGTACTAACATCTTTCGTCTATTGAGCCTTCTAAAATCAATAGGCAAAGAATTTTCCACAGAAATAGAAGAAATTAATTTCTCATTCGTCTACAAAAATTATTCAATTTTTCATCTAAAATAGTATTTTTGTTAAAAACTTAAGAAACCTAAAAAATAAACTTTATTTTAAACATCCTTAGTTTAACATTAAAATTCTAAAAGACAAAGCTAAATTATTAATTTTATTTTCCTTTCCTCAACCTTATGTCATGCCCTATCCCTGTCCCATACTCTTTAGTAATATCTGTTTCCTTAAGGATCTCTGAGTGCATTTATTTGGAGTCTGTGTTAGTGGTAAGCTGTTCAAGTAATCACTTGTCCACAAAAGATCCCATTTGAACACACTATGTGTTTCAATAATATAAACTTTACATCAATTCCATGCTATATCATAGACTTTCTTATATCATTGTACTGTATTTATGCAACTATACTCAGGTTTCTTGAAGGCAGGACTCATAATTTCTACATCTTTTCTTTTCCCCTATATGCTTTGTACATATTAATGTCTTAAAACTGTTCTTAGTTAACATAGATAACAGAATCTGTAACTTTTTTTCTCACTCTTTGAGCCAGGGACAAAATGCTTTAACGATGAGAATAACATTAGTAGATATTCACTGACAACATTTTCCAAAAGTTGTTATATGTTGTTTATTTGGTTCCTTTTGTTCCATTTACAGAAACTAGTACTACTGGTGCAAATAGTTCATGTCACAATTTAAAAGATCATTTTAGGACAATCCCAAGACTACATCATATCCAAACACTAGAAGCACAGAAAGTAAATTATGAAAAATTCCTAAAACTATGTAATTAGCTAACCCAATTGTAGCCTTTAATAGTTAAGATCAAATGCCAGCTACTTAAAACATAAAATAACCTACCATTTAAGTAGATTCATTCATTCATTCATTCATTCATTCATTCCTGAAATATTTATTGAGTTAGGCTATCTGCCCTGCACACTTCTAGGCAATAGTGATATAGCTGTGAGTGTACAGAAATATACTTAAACAAATGAATGAACATCCAGATAAAAAGACACATACACAAATGAAACAAAATAAATTATAAAAATAACTTTTGTTTCATTATACTCCATTTTGTTACAATAAGATCAGAAGAAATTTTTTTTAAAGTGTATAAGCAACACTTCCATCTATGAAGAGCTCGGGAAAAACAAATATACGCAACATTTGAGTTTATTCATAGGAGATTATTAATATAGCCTAACTGAATGACATGAATGGAATATCATTACTTGAAAATTGTGTCAGTAATCATTTGACATCTATGTGGAAGCCTAAAAGCTGATGGAGGTTAGGAGGAGAGACTTAATATGCTGCTTCTGTCACAAAGCCACTCCTAAGCTGACCAACAGCGACTTCAGACCTTTTCCTTATTATGAAGCACACCCATAATCTGTCACGAATAATAAGCAAAACAATAACCTAAGGCAAAACTATGGAGCCATTAAAAAGATCAGTGGGTGCTAGGGGGTGAGGGCTGGGGGACGAACAAACCGAGAACAGAAGATTTTTAGGCCAGTGAAATACCCTGTATGATACCGTTACATGTCATACCTTTGTCCAAACCCACAGAATGTACAACATCAAGAGTGAATCATAGTGTAAACTATGAACTCTGGGTGATTATGATGTGTCAATGTAGTTTCATCAAGTATAACAAATATGCCACTCTAGTGGGAGATGCTAATAATGGGGGTGGTTACCTTTGAGTGAGGGCAAGGAGTATATGGGAAATCTCTGTACCTTTACCTCAATTTTGCTGTGAAACTGAAATATCTCTAAAACAGTACAGTCAGTAACAAGAAAATAATAACATCACCACCATATTCTGTGTGTTTTTTAAATTCCAATGTATCTAATAAAAGGTCTGCTTTATGTTCATTCTTGTTTATAGTTATTTGAGTCATAAAATAAAGCACTGGGAGACAGGAATGTGTACAAATCCCAGGCCAACTCAGTAACTGCCAAATAGTGTTCTTTTTGTTTTCCTTTGCAAATCCTGGTTAGTTAACTGTTTTCTCAAACAGATGAGTGCTCAGATCGGGCAAAGGTCACAAACACTGTTTAATGGTATGTAGCAAAACAACAAAGCCAGGCTAAACTACACATGTGGCTTTAATACCCCACTATCATACCTCTGAAATGAAGAGTTTCAGTAAAAAATAAAGGTGGTATATTTATTAGTAGGGAACCATAACTCTCAAATAACTAAATATAAGCTAGCACAGCAAAAATAGCAAGTTTGAAATTCCTAAAGAAACACATGTTTGCAGACATTAGATGAAAAAACAAAACTTTAAAATTCTCCACTGACTTAAAGAAGAAATATAATGTTTCACCAAGTACAAAAAGCATATACCCAGAAACATGCTTTAAGCCTTGCTAGGAGTTCTACAAATTAAGTGAAACTGGTTTTGCTATGGATTTCTGCCCATTCAAAATCGATGACTACATGGAAATAGTGCCAATCTAAGACATTTCTATTGAAATATATTTCCCCTCATTTTTAGTCAATTAAATTAATGACATTGTTTACATTCTCATTATAATCACTACACCATTCTCTATTTTATTACTAAAATAAAAAGTTCTTGGCCCAAAATCTTTAACAATTTTCTTATAAAAAATTAAAATATTCAATTAAAATATCCAGAATTCTTTTGTGGATCTGATTTATTTAAAGTATTTTAATATTATTTTAAATCCATAAGAATCACACATTTTAAATGATAATCTATATTCCAGAGCTTATCCTAATGTTACGAAATTATTAAAAATATCAGAATCTGTCATGGCCAGATGACTCAGTGGTTAGAACACTGGCCTGTGCACTGAAGAGTCAATTCCCAGTCAAGGGCACATACTGGGTTGCAGGTTTAACCCCAGCCCTGATCCAGGGACTGTGTGTGGGAGGCAGCCAATTGATGTGCCTCTTTCACATCAATGTTTCTCTCTCTCCCTCTTTCTCTCCTCCTCCCCCTCAACCATCCTCCTTTCCACTCTCTCTGAAAATCAATGGAAAAAATATCTTTAGGTGAGGATTTAAAAAAATTGAAATCTACTTTTCAAGTATAATTTGACTTGGGGAAGAAATAGCCAATCCTGATAAACTTTATTTCTAAACCTCATAATTGTGTTGGTCATGTCAATGCTAGAAAACACCACTCCCCCAAAATATTGCATAGTTTGAGGAAGTAATACTTAGTTATAAAGCACTTTTTTTTACAATCAGAAAATATAGAAAGGCTTTTAATAGAATTGCTTTCAAACAAGAAGAAATTAGACACTTTATCAGATTCCAAGACAAAATTAAACTCTTATATTAATTTCTTAATACTACTTATTAGGAATAAAGGCCTGCTACTTCCAGGAAATACTAAGGTTACCCCTTAAAACAATTCATAGGTTTAAGTTTAAATCACTGCTCTATACATTAAGTATACATATAGTATAATATATATAGTTCAGAAACAACATGTTTAAAATCCATTAGGTCTCCACTTTTATTACTATAATTTTATTATCAAAGCAATTAGTTATCAGAAAAAAGCATTAGCAGATATGCATGTGATTAAAAGCATCTCTTTTTTATTCTAATCCAGGTGATTAAAGAATAGTTTCAGGAAACCTTAATTAGGTCTTCCCTGAATATTCAAGGGCTGCAGCTGGGCAAAATCAAAAGCAGGGATTTAATTTCAATATTTGACAAAGATCCAAGTTGATAAAACTAAATGTTTTGAGTCTGTATGAACATAGTTGGCTAAGAGGCATAGTTAATACCTCCCAATATAAGAAGATGAATCAAATTGCAAGCACTAATGCTAAGGAACAGTCCTGATACTTGTAGAATTCTATTATAGAACTCATGGCTGATGGACTGGTAGCAACATGAAGTTAAAGAATCAATTATTTTGTCTTATGGATTGGTGGGTGATCCTTAGCAAGTCAATCTCAATCTCTCTCAATCTCTCTCTCTCTCTCTCTCTCTCTCTCTCTCTCTCTCTCTCTGCATGCATATAACTGGAGAAAACTGAATGAGCTCTGTGAATGATGTCAATGTCAATTTCTTGCTATTTACATTGTGCTACAGTTATCCAAGATGATAATATTGAGGGAGGCTGGGTAGAACTTAAAAAGTTGGGGGAAAAAGATTTGCCTAGATAAATTCCAATATTCTATCCAGCTCTGAAATGCGTAAATCTGTGAAAGTCTACTTTCTTTTTTCCTACCTGGTTTCCCTCCCTTCTTCCAGTCACCCTTCTTAAACTTGTTTGTTTGTTGTTTTACTTAACCTCCAATAACTTGGGCCTACCAGTAATTTCCACGTTACCACTTTGCTACAAGTGACACAGAGCAAAAGAAGGAAATTGGTAAATGTAGAAATGGACCAAGACTAGGTGATTATAAATGTTAAAAGACTCTGTATGTCTCAATGTCTGTGCCAGTCACTGCACAACACAACAGTGAATAATAACAGACCTAGACACAGTACAGTCATCTCAAAGAATTTACAGGTCATTATGACAAAGGCAGGAATCAACCTATTATGCAAATGAAGTAACATTGCAACTGTGCTTTGTGATATTCAAAGGAATTTCACCTGACATCTTTCTGAGGAAGGTAAGATCTGAGGAATAAGTGGAAGTTACTGATACTGAAAAGAAGATAGGGCAGCCATAGGCAAAAAAGAGCATGAACAAAAGTTCTGTGGTAAAAGGGAAAAGAGCAATTCCAAGGGACTGGAAGAAAGGCTCCGTGGATGCAGCAAAGAAACATGGGAAATCTGGTGTGAGATGAAGCTACAGGGGTAACATGGGACAGACGCAGGAGGACCTTATAGGTTATGTTTAGGATTTGAGACCTATCAAAGATTTGAGACTCATATTCTTTGTTCTATTTCTATAAAAATTTTATGTAGGATAACTGCAAAGCTTCTCCTTGACTACTGTTTCAAATAAAATCAATATGTTAATTTCAGAATCCTAATTTCTTATTTCAATTTAGTCATCTTAGGTTACTTAAACTGACTGCCTTTCAGGTGCTCTTGGGAGTATGCCCATCCGTTCCCTTTTGTCTCTTCTTCCCAGGCCCATTATCTTTGCCTTTCTCTCTCCTAAGTTCCTAGGGCCCTTCTATTGTCTTGGCAACCTGATAAATAAATGTTCTCTTATAATTTGGAAAAAAAAAAACAGAAAACACACCTGACAATCCATCAATTTTCTTATCTATAAAATGTAAATGAAATCATCAAGCCCATATATGTCTACTGAGATAAATGGCAACATGCATTTTAAAAGATAAAGCAAAGAATAAATTAGCACATGGGTTCAAAAATGACACTGCAAATAGTATTAAAACTAACCTACCAAAAAATATTTTTAGATAGGGAAAATTCAGCTAACTCAGCAAACATAGAAGGCAACAGTGATAGATCCTTTTCTCTGGAAGGAAAAAGAGTGGTAAGATGATTAAAAAAAATCCTCTAGAGAATTTTTCACTATATAAGAGCACATTCTGTCTAAGTGACAATTACAAACAAAACAGGAAGAGGTCAAATTAAATAGATTGAACAAAATCTACAACATAGGTATCTTAGGCCTTATGTTTGTTAGCTTGTGTCACGAAGGAAAATATTTTTAGAAATTAGTGATGACAGATATAAGAATAAAAAAAACTATTGTCACTTTGCAGACAATAGTTATCAATTATTCTAAGTTATTAATAATTGCAAAGTGGTGGCTCCTTAGTCAGTTTATCGTTTTTACATTATTTTTATGCAGAGGTTTTTTTTAGTAAGGTTATAAAAAGCCATTTCTCCTCCAAAACATTGTCTTTTTTTACTATGAAAATATAAATGACAATGTGAATCCAAATTACAATTACACATTTGTATTTCAAGGTCGATTAAGTTTTGCCCCCAAGGGCCAACATCAATATTACATTTATAATTTATCACAGAAATATTAGAGAATGTATAATTTTGTGGAGTAAGACTCACATTTGAGGCACAAGTAAGCAATTATACATACAGAACCAATGTAAGGAGATAACTGGTAGGCTACACACACGCACAAAAAACACCTCAATTGGAAGAAATCCAAGCTGAGTATCACACTCAATTCCTCTTAGAAAACTGTGGCTGTTTTTTTCTTTTTCTTTTTTCCCCTCCTGGGAAATCTGCTTTTCTAATCCTCATCAATAGCAGAATATCAGTGAAGAAAATCTGTCTTATATGCTGCTTGCAAAGCCTATTAGATTTTTCCATGAATATAGATCCTAGGACAGGAAAAGCTGGCTGATGGTACTGAAACTTAAATGTAGTTTGGCTTAAAATAAAATTCAATTAAGCAATTGATTTTTTTTTAAATTCTTTCTAATGAAAATACAAAAAAAAATCATCTGCATTTATTGACCAAATACTGGTGCCCCAGAATTTGAGAAATCAAGGAGTCAGACCCAAAATTTGAATAGGATTTTGGACAGAATTAAATTCTCCCATTCAAAGCTCTTATATGCTTCATTTTTGTATGTTCATCAGTAATAACAAAATATAATTTGATGAAAAAGAAAACTTACAAAAGAGAACTCAGATAGGAGGACTGTCAATATACTTAAATCACTTAAATCAAAAAGCATCAGTGAGACTAACTGTTGCTTTCACTTTGGTTTTATGCAAAATAGAATATTTGATTTAAATTCTGTAATAAATCTCATCTAAGTTATTTGTCGTGAGAGTGAACAGACTTTGATGCTACAACTAAAATATTTGAATAAATTATTACTTCCACTATTGGCCATATATGAGAATAGTAGAGATATATACTATATGCTTGAGGAATGACTAAATAGACTCATGGGAGCATAAAGGGACATAGCACTAAGTTTTGCTAATTCATTTGCAATCACTCTTGTTCATATTCATTCTGTCCCATTCTCATTGCCACTATTGTAAATTCAGGCTTCAATTACTTCAGAGAGAGAGAGAGAGAGAGAGAGAGAGAGAGAGAGAGAGAGAGAGAGAGAAAGGGAGAGAGAGAGGAAATACACAAATTAGGCTGGGACACCATAAAGGGTCATGACCGGACAGGAGGAGATGGAGACAGAGACAGGGGGAGCCGGCAAGCCGCTGCACCCGGCTCGAGCCGGCCCCCCGGAGCCAGAGTGGACATGGACAGGGACAGGGGGTTCAGCCCACAGCCTCCGCAGCCTAGCGCAGGCCCGGAGAGGAGACGGAGGGCCCGCCTCCCATGGAAGCAGCGCGGCTCCCTCCCTCCTCCCGCGGATGTGGCGTGGCTCCCTCCCAGCTCCCATGGAAGCAGCGCAGCTCCCAGCCACACACTGAAGCGGCGGGCGGCCTACTGGGCGCAATATCGCGCAATGGGCTACTAGTACTATAATAGTCTCTATAGAAGTGTCCCGATTACTAATTTTATCAAACTCCATTTTTTTTTTCTGCCCAGTGATGTCAAATCTTCATAAATACAAAACTGGTCATGTTACTGCTCTTCTATTATTCCTCATATCTTAATGAATATGAGACATATTCCTTAGTCTAAGATTCAAGATCTGGTGTCACCCATCTCCATATCTGTATTTTCTATTTTTCCCCCACAACCACCACCACCACATACCTTGTATCTGCTGCCCTGTACCTTGCACAGTAGTCTCTCCATCTCCCATCCTCGGCCCACTGATACCCCATTTGTTTCTGAAGATAGAACCAAATGCTATCCACAAAACACACCCTGAAACAGCCCAGTCTGACATAAGAAATCCATCTTCAAAAGTTCTTTTTTATACTTCTTCCCAGCACCCTTCCTATGAAAAATCCTAATGTCCTTTATATACCAACATTATCCCCTGAGTTTGAGAACTCCTTCAGGATAGACAGCTTTAAATCTAGGGAGAATGTCTGAAACATTTACAGGCACTATGTGTTTCTTGAATGTGTAAAAAATAATTTCTTTGTTCTTTTTGAGTGCAGTAGTAAAAGGAGAGATCAAAAGATGATAAGCAAAAACCACAGGAAGAAAGGTTGTTAATAGCTTTGTTTTACAATGGAATATCCATAACCTTTACCAATTCCATTGAAACATACAAAGATTACATGATGTCATCTAATTTAATCTTGTTTTCCACTTTGCTAAACTATAAAATTAAGAAAAGCAAACTGACTACTCCAAAGCCACTTGAAACAAACCTGTTAATTAATGTCATTTAAACCATTTAGATAACTACAAGGAAGGTTTGCCCAATCTTCATACTTAGTGCTTAAACTTCTTTCTTCAAAAGCTTAATTTTGCTATGTTAATCCTCTTGAGTATACATAAGGCTACAGGTACATTAAGAGAACGCTTACAAATACTATTTATTATTTCCTATGCTAAAAAAGACATTTTAAGAATTAGAAGCACTCCAGAAAGTGGCCTACAAAAAAAAAAAATGAAGCAATAAATATCTTTTGGAAGTACCTACATGAGTAAATGGTGCATAAAGTGAATTATGTTTTATGTTATATCCATCAGCTGTTCACCTAATGTCAAGATATGTGCTTTTAAGAAACAAAGTCTGTATTTAAAAGTTAAATTATCACCTCCTTAATCAATTCAATCAACTATAAAGTTTATTGAGTATCAAAATATGGCCCAGCACTAACAAAGTGAATATTGAAAAGTAAATGATCTCTGCCAAAAGAACCTGTATTTCAACTGAAGTGACAAGTCTACCACAACTGTAAAGCAATGTGTAACAAAGTATACTTTGGCATACATTGGTAACCAACTCATAAGAGCTAAGACAGGTTCAGGAAAAGGAGAAATCAGCAAGGCCAAATCATGGAAGAGCTGGGACAGGACCTGGGTGGGTAGGATGAAGAGATTTCTTGGGGTGTGGGGGGAGGAAGAGAAATTATGACCAAAGGCAGGACAAAAATTAGCTTGATAGGTAGGATTAAGAGGGAATGAAAGAGAGATGGAGACAAGTCTGGAGCAGTGACTAATGAGATAGGATATGTAAAGTAAACCAGATTAATCTTTTGCAACAGAGGCAAATGCCCACAATGGGGATCAAAGTGTTAAAGAAAGCTTCCCTAGCTTTAGCACAATGGAAGGACAAGATACTGGAAGGCCAGCCTTCAAAAGTAACCTACTCCTAAGTGAGGGAAGGCTGAAAAGCACAGTTTCAGGAGTAGGGAATAAGCAGCAGCAGCAAAGATTATATTTAGGAAAGAGCAGATTCATAGAACTCAGGACTAAATGAAGAGAGGAAATAGATGAAAAGTATGAGTAGTCACAGATAATTGGAAGCTTCCTGACAGTGTTCGTAGAAGCAAGGATGTTGGGAAGTAAGAGGAAGAGTTCAGCTTCATTAATCTGAGATAATGTTATCAGTTCCCAGCATACATGTTCAAAGACAATATGAAACTAGAGCTAAATTGAACAGAAATAGAGACAAGAGAACCATAAGCGTGACAACAGTAACTGACAGTTAAATGAAATGACCAAGAAAAGATGAGACTTGGGTCAAAGACTAAGCTTTGGGGAATAGTGGCATTTAGGAGGAGAAAACCCAGCAAGAGGAGTGCAGAAGGAATAGTTTAGAGGCAAGAAACAAATTGAGACAGATAATGTTACTGAAAACCAAAGAAGTGAGTATTTAAAAACCAATGGGAGGAGCAGCAGAAGCCAAGCCACTGGGTTAAACAATAAGGTCAAAGGAAATCTTATAGCAAGTTCTGAAAACTGGACTATACTGAAGCCCAAATCCAGGAAATAACAGAAGGCATGGTTTAGGAAAAATTAAAGAGTGGTGTACACCACTAGTTTGGCAATACAGGCAGACAGAAAAGTACCCAAGGCAAATTTTCATGTTTATGTGAGAAAGAAGTTGGTATTTAATGAGCACTTTACATGTCCAAGGCATTATACACATATACATAAACAAGGTACATTGTTACAGCCAATAAAATCTAATTTTCATTAAAGTTTATTTCTATCAATTTATCATTTTAAATCATTATGTTGAAACTTGTTTTCAGGAATAAAAACACACTTTTGAAAATAAACAATTATTTCAAAAGGTTTCATTATATTATCTCTTGTTTAAATATTCTGGTTTCCAGAATCCATGTACTTTCACTTAAATATGTCACAATACTACTACAGTGGCTGTTTTAAAAAACCCAAAACTTCATTGGAATTAGTGAAAACTTGTCCTGAAAAACTTCAGACAATAATTATTCCAAAGAATGGAAACTAATAAATTGGTACTAACCAAATGCATTTACAAACATAATCTCGTAAAATCAACTTCCAGACAAACACAAAACCCTTTATTCCATAACAGTTCAATGTAGTAAATAAGTCATTAATTTTAATGGTTCAACATCATCAACAATCAACATGTATTGAGATTATATTCTTGTCCTGAAAATAAGAAAGCTTAAGACATAAAATCTCAATGTATTTATAGTGCAATTACAGACACTGGAAAGACATTACAAATGTAATAAAATGGGGTTCATGGTAATAGCATTCCCTACTAAAAGAGAGCAATTTAAAAATAAAGCACAATGACTTCAGTTTTTTTCACATCAATAAAAATGCTGAGAAATAGCACTGACATTTTTAAGACAACAAACTATCAAAATTAGGTTAAAAGGAAAAAATAGTGAGATTATGTTTACTTTTGATGATATACCATAAATACAACATCAACACTAAATGTAATGCAAATACTGCTCAAATAATTCTAAACATAACAGAAATCATACGAATTCTTCAACCAATAAATTAAAATATAGAAAGCCTACAGAAATTTAGAAAATGGTGATTGTGAAGGTTAGTTTTATTTAAACTACCTTTAAACACTAAAGTACACAGCTAGTTTACTAGTAGCTACTCTGACATCAAGACCTTTAGCAGTTTATGAAATACAGAGTACAGAAAAAGTAAAGTCTAGAGATTTAGACTTAGAAAACTGAGGATTTGCCGTATTCTACTGACTTGTGGGGAAAAAAAACCCTCAGAGAAAATGATTATGTCAGTGAGCAAAAGTGGAAAAAAAACAAAACAAAACTATTTCAAGTCAACGCTCTCCAACTTAACTGCACAACTGCACCTGTCAATCTACGAAACAGAAATACTTATATGTACACAAAAACTCCTTTATGCTTTGAGCATAGTTGGCAAAATGTTAGACATAACTTGACTAAGTCTAGACTTATATATCAAGTATATATAGTAAACCATTGTGAAAACCACTTGAAATGTATAAATATAAATATTTAAGTTGGAGCACGAAGCTTCTCTGAGAGTCAAATTAAAAGATTTAACCAAAATATATAATGAGGTAAAAATAGGTTTCTATACTCAAATGCAGAAACTGAATGGCCCTACAACTTAATTTCTGGTCAGAAGTAACCAATGATATGGTTTTTTTGTTGTTGTTGTTTTGTTGTGTTGCGTTTTAGGGTTTTTCTGACATGTTTCTTGTGTCTTGGTTTTCTTTCTCCTGAAAAAGTTCAACTCTCATTTCTAGAAATACAATAACATCAGAACTTCGCCTAACTGCTATACAGCAAAATTCTCTAAATGGATACCAATGTTGCCTTTCAGTTTTACTCACTCTATGTATAGAATACAACAATTCCTAAATTATGATGATGTGCTATTATTATATAGAAAAAAATTCCTAAAATGAAAATGTTATCTTTTTTTTATAAAATCCATTTATTCTAACTATAATAGGGTTCAGAAAGAAGCAGCTAATAGAGTTTAAAGTAGGAGCAAGATTTGATGGGGGTGTGTAGATTTAATTTGGTTTTAGGAAAAAAATGTATATTAATAATAGAGGAATATACAAATTTTCTGGGACGCCGTCACAGTAACAGTAATGACCAAACAGCAGGCTGTGTAGGGCGACAAGACCAGCAGGGGGGTTAGTGAGGGACTACCAAACGACTGAACAGCAGGCTGAGTGGGGTGACCAGGCCAGCAGGGGGGTTAGTGAGGGACAACCAAACGACTAAACAGCAGGCTGCTTGGGGCGACCACGCCAGCAGGGGGGTCAGTTGGGGGCAACCAGGCTGGCAGGGGGATAGTAAGGGGCGACCAGGCCAGCGAAGGAGTTAGGGGCCACCAGGCTGGTAGAGGGGGGCAGTAGGGGGCAACCAGGCCAGCAGGGGGGGAGGTTGGGGGTGACCAGGCCAGCGGGGGTGGCAGTAAGGGGTGACCAGGCTGGCGGCGGGGGGCAGTTGTGGGCGACCAGGCCGGCAGAGGGGAGCAGTTGGGGGCAACCAGGCCAGCAGGGGGGGCAGTAAGGGGCGACCAGGCAGGCAGGGGGGAAGTTGGGGGTGACTAGGCCGGTAGGGGGGGCAGTTGGGGGCGATCAGGCCAGCAGGCAGAGGCAGTTAGGGATGATCAGACTGGCAGGGGCACAGTTAAGGGCAACCAGGCAGGCAAGCAGGAGAGCGATTAGGAGCCAGGGGTCCAGGATTGTGAGAGGGATGACCGACTGCCAGTTTAGGCCTGATCCTAGAGGCAGTCGGACATCCCCTGAGGGGTCCCGGATTGGAGAGAGTGCAGGCTAGGCTGAGGGGACCCCCCCCCCATGCACGAATTTCATGCACCTGGCCTCTAGTTATATATAAATATGGTAAAATAGAGGCCTGGTGCACGAATTCAAGCATGGGTGGGGTCCCTTGAGGTGGCCTGCAGGGATTGGGCCCCTACTTGCACCCCCAGCCTCGCAGCCCTGCCTGGCAGCCCGCCATGTCCTGGCGCCACCCCCTCACCTGCTCCACTATCCTGCCTGCAGGTCAATCAATTGGAGCCAGGCCCCCCGCCACCACCACTGGTCGGCATCTGTGGGGCGATCAGCAGGGTGATCGGGCCCCTACTCGCACCCACTTGGCCTGGCACCATCTGCTCACCTGCTCCACCATCCCACCGCATTCCCACTCTCGTCGGGGCCCATCCACTGCCAGCGTCTCCACTGCGCCCACAGCCAGTGCCGCGTCGCAGACGTCCGCCATGTTCTGTGCTGCCCCCTGCCGGTCAGCACACATCATAGCAAGCGGTCGAACTCCCAGTTGAATGACTGCCCAAGGGGACAATTTGCATAATAGGCTTTTATTATATAGGATGGCTAAGATATCAAAGTTCATGCTGATCAATTACTAGTACTCTCTCCCCACCCCAGTCCCTTTTTTTGTCTTATAGTGACCATGGAAAAGAACCCATTGCAGCTTAGGAAGAGCAACTCATTTGTTTTCAACCTGTCACCATAATTAAAAGGTTTGTGAATTTCACACACACATACAAAATTAAAAATGTAAAATCTCAAAGAGTACAGAAAGAAATTGTTTAGGATAAATTTTAAGAATTCAGTACCATAAAATCAAGAAAGTACATACAGATAAACTAGACTCTGTTCGCCTATAAGGAAATCAACAGAACTGAAAACTTAAAAAACATTCATTTGGCTTAGAGTCCTAGAAAGCTTGTTTTCCGCCTTTCGGGCTACTACTCCCCAATCCATTTTGTTCTTGACTAGAGAAAGTGAAAATTTGATTTTTTAAAAAATGAAAATGTAACAATTTTAATGAAGGTTCATCAGATCTGGTTTAAAGAAGGTATTTTACCTATATCCTTAAAGGTGAGACAGAAGTGATGGCTGTGAGGTGCAGTAAGATGCTATTATTTCCAACATTTAAATTTTTATATAAAAGAGAACTATATTTTACATTGTTTCTATTTTCCTAATTTTATAGGATTCAGAAAACTGATCTAGGTACTCTTCTGTCCCCCACATCCAAACACAAAATAATTTAGGTGCCTGACTAACATTATTCAGCAATCCTAATCCCTTCAAGATCAGAGAAACTAAACCTATTCAAATAGTAAACATCTGCCTAAGAGACCCATCAATATTTCAATGCCAACCAGTTCAAAGGTTTATACATTCACCTTCTTAAAAGTCAAGTGCCAGAGTAAATGATCTTACTACCAGAAACTCCTTTCCAGTTCTACCACTAGGTAGTACTCTATCACAAAAACCAGTCTATAGGCAGGATGTCAAAATTTCATAATAAGAGTACAGATTCACATAAATATTAATGCAGAAAGAAATCGAGAGGAGGTTAGAAAAAGGAAGACAAGGGGAAGGGAAGAAGGGGAAAGAGGAAGAAGGGGAAGGAAGGAGGGAGAGAAGGAGAGAGGGAGAAGAGGGATGGGAAAAAGGAAGAAAGGGAGAAATTTATGCAAGGCAGGTATAAAAAGAAGCTGCTTACAAAAGTCAGGGGCACTTCATCATGTAAGCATTTGTACTCTTCTCCCCAAACAAAAGAGAAGGCACTGCAATCATTCCACCAATGACCCTGGTTTCTCAAGATTCCGAGCTATTGAAATGTGCATTTTAAAAAACATACAAGATTGCCCGGACGGTTTTGCTCAGTGGTTGAGCATCAACCTACAAACCAGAAGTTCACGGTTCAATTCCCATTCAGGGCACAAGCCGGAGTTGTGGGCTCAATCCCCAGTATGGGGCATGCAGGAGGCAGCCAATCAATGACTCTCTCTCATCATTGATGTTTCTATCTCTCTCCCTTTTCCTTCCTCTCTGACATAAATAAAAATATTTTTAAAAAATAATAATAAATAAAATAAAAAATACACAGGATGTTGCTCATTGACTGCCCTTCCTTTTTTCTTCAACTCATTTGTCATCATTTCAACACTAGAAACCCGGTGCACGAAAATTCGTGCACTCGGGGGGGGTCCCTCAGCCCAGCCTGCACCCTCTCGCAGTCCGGGAGCCCTCGGGGGATGTCTGACTGACTGATTAGGCCCGCTCCCCCTGGGGAGTGGGCATAAGCCACAATCAGACATCCTTAGAGGCGGACTAATTGGGGTACAGCGCCGGCCGGCAAGCTGCCGGCCCCGCCCCCCCCATCACCCTGCTGCCACTCATTGCCACTGCCCCCGATCATCGTTCCTTCCCTCTGCCTGCTGGCATCTGCCTTGATTGGCCTGGTGCTGCCCGCTCGCTGGCCCCATGCCCTGCCGACCGGTTGTTCTGCTGTTCAATTAATGTGCATATTAGGCTTTTAATATATAGGATTTCTCTTTATCTTTGCCCAAAAGTTTCCCCATCTCAGAGGAAGCCAGCCTTCTCATTCCCAAAGTGATGATTCCATCCTTTCTCACCTCTTCTCATGATCCAAATATAAACAAACATAGATGTGAGCGTGTGTCTATATATACCTATCCCTGTTCATATCATGTTATCACACTAAACACACTTGTCTGCATTTTTTTGTATTTTCTTTTTGTCTGTTTAAAACCTTAAAAACTATTCCATATCAGCTCATATAGACAACTCATTATTTTTATAAGCAAAAATGTTCTATTGTGTAGGTGTATAATTTCTTTGATTCTATCATTTGCTACTATAAATTACAATTTTTATTTATAAGTATTTTTATTCATAGGCATTTATATATGAACTAGAGGCCCGGTGCACAAAATTCATGCACTGGGGTGGGGGGATCCCTCAGCCTGGCCTGCGCCCTCTCGCAGTCCAGGACCCCTTGCTCCTTACTGCCCGCCTGCGCGCTGCCCCTTAGTGCTGCTACGGAGGCAGGAGAGGCTACCGCCACCACCGCTGCACTCGCCAGCCGTGAGCCCTGCTTCTGGCTAAATGGAGCTCCTTAAGGCTGCTGCAGAGGCAGGAGAGGCTCCTGCCACCACCGCTATGCTCATCAGCCATGAGCCCGGCTTCTGGCTTGACCACCAGGGGGCAGCTGCTATGTTGAGCGTCTGCCCCCTGGTGGTCAGTGCGCATCATAGTGACCAGCCGTTGCACAGGTCATTCCACCGTTCAGTCGATTTGCATATTAGGGTTTTATTATATAGGATTATTTTTATTCATAGGTATTTATATATGAATACATATGGTATAAATTCACCTATAGTGACAGTGTTTAACCTACTTAACAACAAATCACACTTTTGAATGGGATAACATGGTAACTTTTTCCAGGAAAGCTGCTCAAGAAAAGTTGGCAAATATGAAAGAAATAAAATGCCTTAACAGTTGTCAGGTCTGCTAATTCTTGACCAACTCCAATAGTTTAGGTCCTATTCTTAGGATGATCATGCTGACAGGCAAAGATTTTAAATCTTTCCATGGCTGGTTAATTCTGGAACAAATGGGTACTCTGTGTTTTGGACACAGTGAATGAGATCCCCTCCCTTTAGAGTGAACTAAAATAATGTCCTCACTCAGTTACATGTGCTGGGGGGTGGGAGTTAAGTATCTCTTTGGGCACACTCAGAGCCAAAGAAAACCAATTAAATCTAAAATACAGTGAAGAGATAAGTAAGAGCAGGACCCTTTTAGATGTGGATGGGAAATAAACCTCCTATGTGATAGGATTTAAAATTTTCTTCAAAGTCTCCACTATTCTTAGTACCCAAACAATTCTATCCATCTTATTTTGCCTTTCCATCTTGTGGTTTCTATAAAAAGCAACATGTTTAATCAACATACAGTATTATTCACATATCACTCACTAGCACTGTCTAGAGAACTGAATAATGGTGGTTAGGTACATCAGCATTTTCTGATTTATTACGTAACTGATCCTTAAATCAAAGACAACAGAGCTGCTTCCCCAGACTGGAGCAGAGAAAGCTCTCAGCCGTGGCCCTCTCCTCACATCCCCTGTCTTGCTGCTGTGTTCCTATTTATGGCTCAGAAACATACTTGTTTATAGAACCCGTTCAATGCCCTATTCATCCCCAGAAGTTAAGTGTGTTGAAATTAAAAAGCTGTGCTTAAGTTTGATAAGTGAAATGACAGAGGACAGAAGGTCTAAACAGTTTTAGCATGTGCTCTTCTAAAAGGCCCTAAAATTCAAACATCACCTCTGACATTCTTCCTGCTTCTACTGAAAATAGATGGCAAGTATGAACTTCACTAAAACAGCCGGCTTCAGGCTAAGATCAGTGTCACTGACAAACAAAACTACACAGAACGGACGGCTCACTGGCCTGATCTCATTTCTGCTTCTTTGGAGACCTCCCATCCACACCTCTGTAAGAGGAAAGGGCAAAAAGGATGGTGCTCTCCAGAATGAATCACTAGGTTTTGCATTTCTCTTGCTACACCAGACCCCCTTCCAGGCCACAGCAGTTCAACATAGACAATGTCAGATTCACAATTTTTACATACTAGAAAATCTTGAGTTCAAAGTAATGAAACACAGGAGTTTCATGTTACTTAATTAGTTTATATCCTACTTACAAATCAGTCTATTCAAGTTCCCTCATCCAGTCACCTGTACACTTTGATAAATAAGCACTTTCCTCCTGGGTCCCTCTTCCTGCTGGGGAACATGAACTGAGTTCTGCACCGCAGCAATCGTAACCTTTGAAAAGGAGGATGCTTCTCTATCTTGGTCACAATTACTCTGTTTCATGTTGCAACAAATCTCTTGTGCTAAGTTCTAACTTGCCAAGTTCCCCTAAACTCTGCACCCAGAAATTCTCCTCTTCCCAGAGTAAAAAGCATCCTATAGGGCTCCCTTGAGTTCCAATTCTTATCATTTCCCCATTACTCTCCTTCCTCAATGCCCCCCCTCTCGCCCCATTTCTGGCTCTACTGCTAATTCTAAATAGCTGATTCTCAATTTCCCCACTGCCCTTCATTTGTTTAAAAAAAATCCAAATAAGGTTCTTCCTCCCCATTCCTCCTCACCCTGTCAACCCTTCCTACTTTACCCTTTGAACTCAGAGGTTCTCTAAAACCCTCCCTCTTTCAAAACTCTCCTCCCAGTCATCAGTCTTCCTGAGGAGCAGAACATTCATTGGGAGTCTTAAACTTAAGCCTATTGGCATTTTCTTCCTATAGCCTCACAATTCCCCAAACTTCAGATTTACAGGTTGTCAAATCCCTCTGAACTCCCTCTGCAGCCCCATTCACTGCACAGGGATGAATGGAAGGGAGCCAGTCTTTTTTCTTCAAAGGGCAATTTTATGCATAAGGGGCCTTGTAATGGGTACTATTGTGGTGACTCTTACCACAGCTTCAAATTCAAATGTCAAACACCAACCCTGCTTACGCATGTAAAATGGACTACAGACTGCTTTTCTGCTGGCCAAGCAAGATGACTTTAGTTAACAAAACATGTACATAGAACCTAAACCAAATGCCACAAATTTCTGTCACATTAAGGGCTTACACCACAAGCAGCCTTGGCTCAGGGTACCTGTGAAGTAGACAAAGGCTGTCTTTAGTAATTCTACCCTCCCCTCTCTGGACCCCATTCTTCTTTCACTGGACTCTTCCCTGGTGCCCATCACATAGCACACTCCTGCTCAGTTAGCATAAGGTAATAACAAGTTAAGACAGGATATGGATACCAACTGTGGAAATCTGGGTGGTGGAAATGGGGGAGGAAGCAGACAGCTCACCCTGATACAGTAACCTGATGAGGTAGCCAGAGCAGTGAGAGCAGGGGCAGTCTCCTGCATCCTTCCACTTCACACCAGCTACTAAAAGGGCAATTTCAGTCTTTTACCTTCTCCCTTTGACTCAGATGTACAGGAAAAACTACCTCCACTCCCAGCAAACATGTCAGGAAATGACAGTATATAACACTAGAGTGAAACCAGAATAGCTACCTAGAGCATCACTATAAAGCATCTTCTCTTTTTCTATTCTCTTACCCTAGATTACCCTATAAGTTCTTCAAAGAACTTATCACTAACTGAAATTACAGCATTTTGTATATGTTGATTTCCTGGTCTGCATCCCCCACTAGAATGCACAGCAGGTCCTAGAATAAGGTCCTTTAGTTCAGTGTTGTTTTGCTATAATGTTGATGAAATGTCGTGGGAATTTAAAACTTGTTTATATCAATTAGCCTGTGGTAAAATTGGTTTCCGTATACGTCATGGCACTTCAAGGTACAGAACCTATTAATGACGTTAAGTAAGACTTACTATACGCTCCAAGAGGACTGAGGTATATCTTGTTTGTTCACCACTGTAACCCTGTTGCCTGACACACAGATAACTGTGGGATGAAGGACTTACACTAGTCATTGTCATCTCTTCCTTTCATAGTTTTGCAGCTAATGGCTTATCAGACTCTATGTCAAGATTCAAACCCAGTGCGGGCAAACAGTTTCTTCAAACCAGTCCCATCTCCTCATCTCCTAGAACCCTGAGATGGGTGAGGAAGGATGAGCTAGAATGGAAAGCGGAAGGAGAGGAGGAGGACAAAGGGGAGGAAGAGAAGAAAAAAACATTCCAAACAAAACGTAGCTATTGTTTAGTTTTCTGTTTACTTTCTGACCCACAGGGGAGAGATTAATTATCCTATAGAAATAAAATAGGGCCAGGACAGACTTCATGTTCAACAAATCATGTTGAAGGAACCAATGAGTAAGTACATGAATTCATGAATATTTGAAAGTAAGGTAAATTAACAATAGCAGATTTTACTATCATGTATCTCTTGCTTCAGTTTTCAGATTATGAATAACTCCTCATTAAATTGTTTTAAGGTACAAAGTGCCTTGCCATTAGTTGAAATTTTTATCTGCCTTTGACTGACTATTCCTGATAAAAAGGTGTGAAGCCAATAATTTATGAAGGCACTACGTCACCATCCTAATCTGATGCTAAGTATTCACTTTCCAATATAATAAACAATGTGCTGCATTATCAAGTGAACCATAATCTTTCCACTCATATTTAATTTCCAATCTGAATGGCAACTTTGAGAGTATTTTGATAACATAAATTGATGGAAATTAGACAAAATCAACATAATGAGGTTTAAATTCCTCAGAAGATTGCTTTAATTAAGCACCTAAACGACAAATCCAAATGACTTTGAAATTTAAAACCATGCACTTCAGGCTTCTAAATGACTCCAGCACAACACGTCCCCAATTTTGTTTATGGAGACTCGAGTTCATTGTACAACTCTAAGGCAACAAGACAGTAGATAGTTCAAAAGAAATCCATTATGTCCTTGACCAGACAAATGAACTCACATACTACATAAATTGTTCTCTATTAAATCATTCTTTAAAAAGTAATAAAACCATGTGGTACAAAATGTCATAATACAGTGTTAAAAGATGATCTACATTAAAAAGAGATAAAATATTAAATGAGATACAGTAACCTGGAAACACCATAGCTTCAGTATATAATCCAACAAATTTCCTATCCTGTTCTCTAGTCTTTAACACTATCACATAAACTATCAGAATAACCTTTCATGTGCATTGTAAATGGTGTCACTTTACCTACAATGGTTTTCCACACTTTAGTAAGATCAAATCTATATTCCTTTGCACTTACTTATTTTGTCTCTAATCCTTCTTTCACCTTTTCAACATCTTTTATCATTCTCTCAAATAATATCAAAGCAGCTCACGTTAATTTCATAACTAATAGCATTGACTTCCACTAGGCGGTTAACCAATATTTTTCTATATACACTCAACCACTCCACTAGATGGGTATTAATGCTCTTCTTACAAGTAAGAATGTTGAGACACAGAGGTAAATTATCTAAGTTACACAGTTAGTAACTTAGGGAGCCAGAGTTTGAACTCAGATCTGTCTGGCTAACGATTAATGGGATCCAAATTGTATATGGGAATGAGTGAAACCTGAAGAATCAGTAACACAATACTAATGAAGTTTAAAAGCAGATTTCATGGGTATAAGAAAATGAGAGGTGGAAGAACTGGGGGTGTGTTTGCAGAATGAGATTTTGGAATCAAGGATTCAAAAGGCAGCATGATTTGGCCAGGGATACACAAGGATGAGTGGAATAATGGTAAGAGTCACTAATAGTGCAGTCACTGAGGTGAGAACCGTGGTTGCCTAGCATGAAGGTAACATCTGGAATGCAAAAAGACTGTGCAGCAATTCCCTTCAAATGCTGAAGTATGCTATGAAGACTCATACTGACATCTACAAGGATGTGCCTGTTACAAGAGTCAGAAAACTGTGGAAGCCTTGACAGGAAGGTCTTTTAAAAGTAATTAGAAGAGCAATAGTAACCAGTGGTCCAGTTGTACATGAAATTTCCAATATTGGTCCAAGGATCAAGATATTGAATGTGATGCTAAAATGTTTTCTATGTTAATATGGAAGGAAATGTTCCCTTTACTTTTCCATTCATATATAAAATGAATTGTAAAATGTGAATGAATCACAGGCAAGGAAGATTACATGTAGCCATCCGTTTTCTCTAAAATGCAAGATGCCTGGTATTTGCTTGCTTTATATCTATGCATACAGAATGTAATGCAATTTGGCACAGCCACAAATAGAGAGCTTGGAAAGGGCATGAATACAAGGACATTCATTGTTCTAGCAATATAATACTGCCCTTCTTTCCACTTGCCCACCTAGAGCATTTTTTAATGATTCTGCAGGGGCAGGGTATCTCAATACCGGGATGGGTGTTCATATGGAAAAAAACATGGTTATGATTATTATAATAGCTTTATCAACTGTGTTTTGCATACTAACAACTGTAAACCTACTTTTGCCCACTCCTGTATAATGAAGCATAATTAAATAACTTGGGGAGCAAACCATATCCTTCAGTGAAGCTATATCCCATCCCCAGTGTGATGATGTAAGTTGCCTTTTAGACTGAAAATGAGAAACTAAACAATACTTTCTGAAAATGTCTCACTCATCATTATGAAACTTTTTTTTCCCCTTGTACTCATCTCCCACACAAAATTTGGTTCCTTTAACATTTGCAATTTCTCGTAAGTGGTATTACTTAGTCTAAAAGGTTGCAAAGCACAGGGCATTTTTCCATCCATTACAATATAAGCCCACAAACTCTCCAAGCAAGGAACTGAATTCCACCAGTGTGTGTGTTCAGGAACAATGCCAGGCACCTGGGCTCTATTAAGGTCCTGTAGCTCTGGAGAACAGGCCAGACAGAGCTGCTTCCCCAGACACTGCCCAAATGTAGAAAGGGAAGAGAAAGATGTGGGGGACACAGATAAAATAAGGAAAGTATAGTAAATCAGGCCAAACACTACAAACTAAGGAAATCTGGACTATTAATAGATAATACCCTGTTTAACCCTAGAGAGGTCATAAGAGCCAACAGAGTTAGGGACAGTCACATAATGTTTTAAAACAGAATAACAACGTAATATAAATCACAACAATATAATATTAAAGGGCCTCATTAGCAAGAACTCAGTGTTTGCTTTGAGCTAAGCAAAGTATAGTTAATAAAGCTTTATTTACATGGCCATGGCTTCACTTATTATATAAATTTCAAACTTAAATCTCAAAACAATGCAGCAGAAAAAGTGAATACTTTTAATACAGTGGTGGATTTTAGCATGTAGCTTTGGCTGACAGAATAATAGTGGTTTACAATGATGTTTATTTCCCTCTCATCTAAAAGTGTAGCAGCTCTAGTCTATGACGTGATGGTCAATGACCAAGTCTTCTCCTTTGCATTCCTACTCCATCACTCTTCTCCATGTGACCTAAGATGGTTCAAAACATCCTCACATTCTAGGCAACAGGGAGCAGGAAAAAGGGGGAAAGAAGGGCGTCTGACCTCCCTTTAAGGGCATAATCTAGAAGTTGCACACCTCACATCTACTCACATCCAATTAGTCAGGACTTACTCACAGGGCCACATCAGCCCATGCAAGCCCAGGAAATACTCTTTACTATGGGTCGATAAAAATGAGGGATGATCTCATGATAAGAAAGAAGCAAAATGAGTTTTGGAGGACACTTAGCAACCTCTAATAAAGATGGCAATGAAAACTATAAAGTTATTTTTGTTACATATTAAATGAAGTTTCACTGAGTGAATTAAGCCAAATTAGACCATCTTTCCTTAAAGGAGAAAATATTAAGATAGAGCCAAGCAACATTAAAAATGATATTATATAGCCCTAGCTGGTTTGGTTCAGTGGATAGAGCACAGACCTGCAGACCAAAGGGTCCAGGGTTTGATTCTGGTCAAGGGCAAGTACCTCAGTTGTAGGCTCCTCCCCAGCCCGGGCCCTGGTCAGGGTGTGTGCAGAAGGCAACCAATCGATGTGTTTCTCTCACATCAATGTTTGTCTCTGTCTTTCCCTCTCCCACTCTCTCTAAAATCAATGGAAAAATATTCTCAGGTGAAGATTCAAAACAAAAAATAGAAATAGAGTAGGATTATATAAAATACTAAACATTTTTAAAAACTAACACAAAAATAAATATTTTTCCCATTTCAGCCTCAAACTTTTAATTAGTATAGAAAATAAATAAATATGCCTCAGTAAGTTTAAATAATATTACTCTTGATCCTGGGGCAAAATACTCTCCACTATTCTTTGAGTGATAAATTTACAAGACAGACATGATTATATTTAAAATATAAATTGAAGTATTTTAATAAATAAATGTACATATTTGAATACAACCTATTTGCTTTTTGAAATAATCAGCACGTCTATGGTACCTTAGGCCTTGGTCCAGAAAATTTTACACTTTCTCTAAGCACATTTCAAGTTATTACCTACATCAGCAGTAATGAGGGAGTTCAAGAAGGTGAGAAAACATTTCAACCACAATGGAACAGAAGCTTCTAGGCAACTTCTCTGCCACTAAAAACTTAACATGTATAACTTGTTGCAATTCTTTTTCAGTTACAGTCCTCCTGAAAATAAAAAACAATTTAAGCAACAATCATTTTTGTAATCTTCTATCTCCCATGTAGTGAGGGCTAAAGAGACATTATAATAACCTCTAATGTAATGATAAAATAACATTTTAAAATACCATTTTTATAAAACTCATGAAATAGGACTCCTTTAAAAAATAAAGGTTACTTTTCCAATCTGGTTTCATAGTTTATGATAAAACTAGAGGCCCAGTGCACAAATTCATGCATGGGTGGGGTCCCTCAGGGTGGCTTGTGGGGATCAGGCCCCAGCTCACACCCCCAGCCTCTCAGCCCCAGCTCTCGCCCCCAGCCTCGCAACCCCGCCTGGCACCCTGCCATGGCCTGGCACCGCCCCCTCACCTGCTCCACCATCCCGCCTGCAGGATGATCAATTGGGGCCGGGCCCCCCGCCCCACTCCCTCAGTGCCTGGAAGCCGGGCAGCAGCCCCGCCCCCTGGTGGTCAGCGCACCACGTCATAGCGAGCTGTCAAACTCCCAATCAAACTCCCGCTCGAACAACTTGCTATTAGGTTTTTATTATATGTGATAAACATTTCAGTATGGAACACGCAGGTAAAATAAATGTAATAAATACTGTTTATATAGTTTTCTCACAGTGAAGGCAGAAGATCAACTTCTACACACAAAATTGCAGCCATCTTTATGATATGAAAGTACTCCTCTAAATAAGAGTTTTCTATCTTTTCTTCCTCCAATTCTACTGGAATAAGACCTGATATCAGTAACTCCTATCGCTGAGCCAAGTCACAATTCTCCTAGTTATCTTTAGGATGAACCAAAATTAAAAAAAAAATCCTTTCAAGGTAATTGGCATTTATTTTAATTTAAAAGTTCCACCACTTAGTCTAGCATATTGCTAAAAAAATTTTTTAAGATGCATTAGTATAATTTTGGGAACATTTGTTCACATTTCTAAATGATTATTCCTCTGCAGGAGAAATTCCTGCTATTTTAAGCCATTGTAAAAAGTGCAAATCATTTATTACTGCTGCAAATTTAATTTAAAACAGTCCTAATAATCTATACTAATAAAAGAGTAATATGCTAATTAGACCGGGAGACCTTCCAATGTCGTTTGGACAAAGCCGGGGGCTTGGCCGGCCTGCAAACCACCCCCAAACAGCCCTCAGCCCCTCACCCAGGCCAGCCACACCCCCCAGTGGGGACCCTCACCCCCCGAATGGGGTGTGGCCAGCCTGCAAACGGTCCTCGGCCCCTCACTCAGGCCAGCGACGCTCCCCAGCAGAGACCCCCACCCCAAAGGGGGTGTGACCAGCCTGCAAATGACCATTGGCCCCTCGCCCAGGCCGGCCACACCCCAAACGGTCCTCAGCCCCTCACCCAGGCTGGCCACCGTGCCCCCACTGGGGGCCCCCACCCTGATCTGGGACCCCCTTCAGGGCAGACCAGCCAGCCCCCACCCATGCACCAGGCCAGCAGCCCCACCATGCACCAGGCTCTGTCTATCCTAATAAAAGGGTAATATGCTAATTAGACTCGGACAAAGCCATGGTGGCAAGGGCAAGGCAGAGGCAGTTAGGGGTGATCAGGCTGGCAGGGGAGAGCAGTTAGGGGGATCAGGCTGGCAGGCAAAGTGGTTAGGGGTGATCAGGCAGGCAGGTGAGCGGTTAAGGAGCCAGTGGTCCTGGATTGCGAGAGGGATGTCCAACTGCTGGCAGTAGGACATTCCCCAAGGGGTCCCGATTGGAGAGGGTGCAGGCCAGGCTGAGGGACACCCCCCCATGCATGAATTTCGTGCACCGGGCCACTAATTGTATATAAAGTGCTATCTTCAAATACTGTCAATGTAAAGAAATATCTCATTTTATATATAACTAGTGGCCTGGTGCATGGATTTGTGCACATTGAAGGGAAATTAATTAGAAGAAATATTTTAATATTGCTATTCGCCCTTTCTCTTTAATAGAAGTGTCAGAGATAAAAAAATTAGTAAAATATATATGAAAAAAATTATAAATTGATTAATAAATAAACAATAACATAACAACAAAGACATGATATAAAAACAACAAAAACATGATATAAAAACAAAAACATGATATAAAAATAACACTGATAAAAACGACTGATAAATTGATTACAGTTATTCTAATATCTCCCTGTATACCACATTAAGAGTAAAAACACTTTCAGAATGCTTGACTAATTTCCCTTATGATGAAATATTTACAACTTTAACATCACACGCTGTTCGAACTCAAAAGAAAGCAACTTATAACTGACCGTGTCCGAAATGGGTTCAGGTAGGAATATTCCTACTCTGTCTAGAGTTTGTCCTTGTGATTTATTAATAGTCATTGCAAATGCTGGCATCACAGATAACCGTCTTTGAATTAATTTAAATGGGAGGCCAGTGTCAGACGGGGACTCCAGCTTCTTTTGGCTTCAAAGGTACATTGTGCCAATACTTGGTCTTCAGACATATTCTGTTGACGATGCGGCTTTCTTTCAGCTTCAGAATGTCAACAAAAACAACCAAATTCATGATGGACAATGACAGATGGAAACACATGAGTGCAATTGGCGCCAGCAAGAGCTTTATACATATCATGCATGCACGAGTCAACATTTATTTTTAAATTCCCAGTGCACGTCATATGTACCGGCAGGTCAGTTGGTCGGACGGTCAGACAGATGGTCGGTCACTTAGCCTTTTATATATATAGATTAGTCAGCAGGCTTGTAAACCCGAGAAACCCCACAATCAGGTGTATTTGATTTGACTCCATTGTCAATGGAACAAATGAACACTTACTAAATTCTACTGCTCTAGATGTTAAGGAACAAATTAAAGAGTAATAATGCAGAGTTCTAATCTGTACTTTCTATCCCTCCTCCATAATGCATTGCTGTCAACATCAAAACAACCTGTGCCTGTGGTATCCCACCTTAAAAATCTCCGAGAGTCATAAAGGCCAAGTGTACTAACAAAGCTATTCTATAGGGTGTTCCAAAATTGCCTAATAAGGTTGTCCCTTATTTATGTGACAGACATTTAGATCTTGTACTTCATTTCCTAAAGGAAGCAACATTTCCTATCAAAGCCTTTTCCTCTGTAGATTAATACTTTCCCCTAAGTCAGCAATACAAAGATCTGAATGTTTTTCTTGTACTAGGAAAAGTGTTGGCAACATTGATACAGGATCAATCGTAGGAAACATCATATAATGACAGGTAAGATCAATCAGATTTTGTTGTGGGAGACAGGAGACAGATGAGAACTACATATTTCTTCTTTTAAAAAACCTTATCTGTTTCTAACAGTTTGTTAAAAAAAAAAACAACAACAACCCTGCAGTCTAAGATTAAATTATTTGATCATATATTTTCAGAGACAAAGACATTTTAGGGTACAAAGCAAGGCACATACTTGCATGTAATCAACTGCTTATCTCATGAGTCTAATGTGAAGCAAGTCTACTACAATTGTAATTAGGGCACAATAAATAAATAAAAAATCACCAAATCGATTCTTTCAGGTGTTGAGAGCCCCCTCTGCAGATGGGTACATGGTCTAGTACAAAGCTAAAAGTAGTGAAGCACTTAAAATACAAGGCAGTAGAACCAAACTTCAAAATGAACTGCTAATGGGTTCATTTGAAATATCCAAAATGTAAAACTTTGTTATTTAAATACGAAATGGTGTGGTACTCTACCAAAGTGATTTCCTTTCTTGTTATTTTTTAAATATATCCCCATCCCATCCCCCATCAGAAACATAATCATGCTCATAGTTGAAAAGTCAGAGAGCGGAAGAGAAAAGTATAATAAGGAAAGAGAAACCCCTAAATTTCCATTCTGCTGAGATGCCCAAATCCACAGAACCCCAACACAATAAGCTTTCACATATTCCTGAGCTAGGTGAGTTAAGTTTCATACCTTTAAAATGTCTTCCATGACTCCTTGCCCTGCTTATATCTAATACTGCTACTCAACCCTCTAACAGAGGTGGGCAAACTTTTTGACTCAAGGGCCACAATGGGTTCTTAAACTGGACCGGAGGGCCGGAACAAAAGCATGGATGGAGTGTTTGTGTGAACTAATATAAATTCAAAGTAAACATCATTACATAAAAGGTACGGTCTTTTTTTTTTTTTTAGTTTTATTCATTTCAAACGGGCCGTAGTTTGCCCACGGCTGCATCAGCTCATCTATAATTTCCACTGGAAGTCTTCCCTGACCCCCACTTGAGTCCTGAGGACTCTGAGGGTTCCTTAACCAGATACAGGACATCGAAGAACCAAGACAGAATTGTTTCTATACTACCAACTAGAGTTTTCTGACAAATAGTAAAAGCTAAAAAAACTAAAGTGCCAACCCTCAATTGTTCAAAAAAATGCTTAAAGAGTATGCACTTCAGTTGTATCTTAAAAGACAGGTAACATAAATGGGAAAAAGAAGAAACCATCAGCAAACATCTATAATAATAAAAGCGTAATGTGCAAATCAACTGAACGGCCAAACAGCAGAACGACCGTCAGGATAATCACGCTATGACAGTGGAGCCAGGCCAGCCAAGGTGGTGGGTGTGATGCAATTGGGGGGGGGTGCCTGCCACTGCCCCACGATCACCCCACAGAGGGAGGTCCAGGGCACCCTCTGTGTGGCGATTGATCGGAGGGTGTGAGGGTCTCTGGGGAACCAGGGATGTGTGGCGGGAGACGCAAGCAGTGCCAGGCCAAGGTGGGTGCAGGCAGGGGGTGGGGGTCAAGAAGCCTGCAGCCAGGGCCGTGAAGTCAGCAGCTGAGGAGGAAGGCCTACCCTTGCACGAATTTCATGCATCGGGCCTCTAGTTGATAATACTGAGACAAGCTATTTTAGTGGTCAAAGCAGACCCATCTAAGGAGGTGATAGGTACACTTAGATCTTTGTCCTTGGCTTAAAAATGTGGTGTCGGGAAGAGCTTTTCAGGAAGGGGAAGCAATCTGAAGAGGCAACAAGGTGGAAAAGACCTTGGCTCAATCCAGGAATTGAAATTAGACAAATGAGGCTGAAGTTTCAATGTTCTTCAAAAGTAAGCAAGAGAGAAACATGGTATTTTTTAATTATTTCAAATTATGGGAACCAAATAAAGCAATAAAGAGGGAATACTGTAGTATGGGATATTGAGTAGTGGATGGAGGTAGAGAATCTGGTTCCAAAAAGTAGGGTGAAGCCAGAAAGCTAATCAAAGCAGTTTCAGGTTGATACAACTGGAAAAAAGGAACCACTAAAAACTGTTATAAAAATAATCTGGCATGATATAATTAGTAATATAAAGAATGGCAATTACTTCAAGAAAGCATACAGTAATAATTAAATATTATTCACCTGTTTTAGGATGAAAGCTGTGTATCAAAGACCTCTATATATAATATATTCATAATATTATGTTCATTTACTTAAGAGTTACCACCAAGAAACTACTCAATTGGCATTAAGAAGCAATATATCATAGATGCAGTAGGTTCCAATTTCATGCGTCTCAGTAAAACTTTTAAATATGCTAAATTTAAGCAGCAAAGTACAACAAATAATATGTGGAAAGTGGTTTCACTGCAGTTCTGATGGTTCTATGGTATTTAGTTCTACGCTAAAACATACTAGATACTGGTTCTAATTATGGATAAGCAGGCCAAAGAGTAATGCATGTGGCTACAAGGCCTTTTTCACTCTTTCTAAAATGTTACATGAAAACAATCCTCACCTGATTAAAAGAAACATCATATAAGATTAACATGCTCAACTGAATTAAATTTCTGTGGCTTAATAATTATTAAATTTTTCCTTCCATCCCCAGAAAGAAAACAAAAACCAACCAACAACAACTCCTGTGTTTAGAGGTTCAATCACACCTGCCTAATTTTATGGTGCTCCTTAAATAGCATGTATCTTGAGATCAGTATACATTCATCCATTGTTCCTTTAATACAGTTACTGAGTACCTACTATGTGTAGAAACTGGAGTAGGCACTAGGGAGAGAATGGTGAAGAAAGAAAATTTTATGAATTATGACAGGTTCTGGAAAGAAGAGAACAGAGATAATAACGTGCAGAATAATACAGAGTGATCGGTCAAGGAAGGCCTCTCTCAGGAGCTGACATTTAAGCTACGATCTGAAGGATGAGCAAGAGTTAGATAGCGGAAAAAATTATCAGGCAGATGAAGCTGTGGCTTAGGTGGAGGTCCTGAAGGCCTGAAAAACTAAAAAAATGTTAAATGCCTGGAGCACAAATACCTGAGGAAAACTGTCTTGAGATGGGGTTAGAAAGGCAGATAATGGAGAAATATGAGTGATAAACCATTCATATGAATAAATAGTGCTTTTTGTTGTGTTATTTCTCAAGGTTATTGCCATCACAATTTCCATTCATTTCAACCATATGGTCTTATATAATGAGGATAGATTTTGAGGCCAGAAAATAAAAACTATAACTCGTTCAGTTGATGGCTATGAAGAGATGTCAGGGTCTCACTTCAAGCAGGAGTGAAAGCAGACCAAATACCTTTCTCTGGGACAAAAGGACTTATTAATTTCTATGACCAGTTAAAACTACTAAAGACAAAAAGACTTTAAGATAAAAAGACTGTAAGATAAAAATGAGTGATCTTTACTTTTTTTACAACTCATTTGACTTACAGATACTCAGTAGGATATTTTCCTTCTGCTTGAAATCAGTTTCATTTTCTAAATAAGAAATGCTATTAAGATTTTTTTTTTTCAGTATCCAGGGGTATTGTAAGTATAAATGTTTGAGTTTAACTCTGATTTGAAATAAAGTAAGACTCAGATTCCAAGGCATTTCCCTTAGAATTCAAACATTTTTATTATTCATGGAAATTTCAAAAGCCTAATATGCTTCTCTTTTAAATCTACTGAAATCAATAATGAACAATTTAGAGATATGGCTTTTTTAAAAATCTTGAAGCAGCATAACTTTTAAAATGAATACTCAGTTTTCTCTGAAACAGTTACACAATCACTAAAGACCAATGTCCCAAAGGACTTAGAACTTGATAAGTAAAATCTTTAATAAAAAAAAAAAACACCTTAAAGTTACTATTTTATCTAGATCTGAAGATTACCAGATCCAGAATAAACTGACTTTCTCAAATTATCCATTAAATAGCCCACTGTTTTGTTACTAATATTTTTTTTTACTGCAAAAGAGATCTTTAACTCTACATCCTTAAAAACTTTATCAATCAAAACATCCTCCCTGTATACTTAAATAAAGAGAAAATGTTTATGTTTATGTTTAAGGTTTAGGATAAACTTTGATAATAAAAAAACAGGCTATATAGAGAAAATCTAGCTTAAGTAAGAATATCAGGACTCTACACTTCTTTTACCCTATTGATTTCATTTGGAGAAAGTTTTTAAAACTCCGTAATACAACAGTACAACAGATTTCCTGATGGTAATTTTGTAGGGCTTTTACTCAGAATCCAAGGAACTGCTTCTTACATAGTTGTACACAGTAGTTGGTATTTTTCCAATAAAACAATGCTAAATGCTATTTAAACCAACAAAAGAGCTAAAGGAAACACAAATATATTTCTAGCAATAAAGAGAAACCAGAAAATTAATACAGGTAAATGGGGGAAGAGGATTGAGCTACATAATATTGATATCATGTTATATTTAAAACAAATTTTAGCACAAAATTAACTATGTAAGCTGATTACAAATGAAAATGAGAAGGAAACAAAAAAGGACTCACTCATGTTAAAAATCATTACACATAATGCGTGCAGGTCTTTTTCAAAATTATAATGTTATCTTCTCTAAGTCTGTCCCAATTAAAGAAAATCGCCTTACAATTTTCACTTTACTATGACCATATCACAAGAGACTATAGTCTCCATAAATGCTATAATCTTGAGAGAAAAATCATCTATTGGACCTTTCATGGGAAACTTACTTTATTCACCAAATAAACCATGAATGCATGCTGTGCCCTGAGCTGGTGAGTTATACAACTGCGTAATATTTTGCAACTGAAGGAGAGTCTGCCTTTTGTGTATCACCTGTTATCCTACATGAACTATCAGCACCAGACATGTTTCAAGGCTCTTTATTTTTATTTTAATGGTAAGAAACAAATGTTTTTTCTATTATCTTCATATTATTTGTACAGATGAAAAGAAATATGTACTTCTACAAAGAATAACCTAAGATATCTTTATATGTGAATTTATTTTCCTATACCAAACAGTTCTAAAAACTAGCTTCAATCTGAAAAAAAGGAACTGTGAAGTCACATTTCACAAAAATTATTTGTGAAAATTGAAGACTGAATTTTGAATTATGTTAACGACTACTTTTTCACAGTCAAGAAAATCTCCAGTAGAGCTGTGGGAAATTAAAAATAATCATAATCACCATGAAGAAAAATGAACATGAAAACTTACTAAAAAAGGTGATGAGATACCCGAAGAAATTTTTAAATGTTCAAACTAAATGAACTTGATTCTGAACTCCCATTAGAAATTTAAAACGGTATTATGTAAAGTTAAGTAGAAAAAGAGTTTTACTCTAAGGCACACTGGGACCTAGAAAAATTTTCACATTCTTAAAAATATAACCTCTAGTTCCAGATGAACTTTCAACCACATGCAATAGATTGTTGACCTATTAAAATACGTGGTGTACATTCTGCTGTGTCCAAGCTTCAATGACCTGCAGTGAATTGGAAACTTCCTAAAATAACATCTAATTAAAATTCTTTACAGTAGTTTGAGATTGTAATACGGCAAATAAAGTCTTTCTCTCTCCTTGTTTACTTGCCATCTATCTCTTAAATGTCAAGTACTGAAAATGCTACAAGAATTCTAGTTATTTTAATCCCACATAAAGAGCTGTTTTAATTTTAATCTCACATAAATAAATAATTTTAATCCACATAAATAAAGTAAATAAAGAACTGTTACATAATAGAAAATTATCAGCAACATAAGATAGCCACACTGGTCTTTAAATGTATTGGTTACCTTGAGTGACTAAAGGAAAACACTGTTTGCCTTCTTGTGTCTCATATATAAGCTTTATTTCCCAACCTTAATATCATGTCAAAGATGTACTAGGACCACCATGCTGCACAACTCCCTGGAGTGCCATTTCTCCTAGGAAAGAGTAAACGTGTCAAGACAGATCTGCTAGACCACCTTTTCTTTGTTAATGGTTTCTAAAATCAGAAGATCCATTCCATCAAGTCCAGGAGCCCTGTACTCTGTTTCAGATGCTACCAACATCTTCCTCCGTCCCTGATCAAAACAATCTATCATGGTTCTCTGTGTCTAAAACCAACTCTCAAAAAATGAAACATGAACTTAGGAGAGTCCCCAATCTTACCATAATGAATTAAATTGAATTGTATTATGTAAGATGAGCTATCAAGATAAATTAAAAAGAATAATTCAAGGAGGTTCCAAAATTAGTTTACAGAAATACCATGAACATACCACAGAGGCAATGTGGAATTAAAAGAGTATACAGGGTGGGGCAAAAGTAGGTTTACAGTTGTGAGTTTACTCTTGTATTATTACTTATTAATTATTGTATTATTTTCCATACAAACAGCTTTAAAAAGAAAACCTACTTTTGCCCCATCCTGTATATCTTAAGGATTGGTTTCGACCTCCAAAGTTATAGAAAGAGGACAACTATTTGCCAAACATTTTAAAGCAAGTGTTAGTACTAAAATATGGCCTGGGAAAAGGATGGATCAAGGCCAATCAAAATGGTAAAGTTGAGATTACTGACATCCCACACTAGTTAACTTACAAAAACACAGAAAACCACCCCCACCTTGGTATAGTGAGTCAAAACAAACTGCTGACAAATCCTCACAGCTATGTGAGGGGGCGCAACAATAATACACAGTGAGAACACACATGCCTCTGTTTTCCTTTAAAGTCTGTTTCTAAGTCTGCATGGCTGATAAAAGAGAACAGCCATTCCTTTCTTTAAAAGCCCTGTCTACATATTCAAAATGTCTCATATGATGCTCCTGCTAAAAAAAAAAAAAAAAAAAAAAAAAGGAAGGAAGAAAGAAAGCAGCAAATATGGCAAAATAATATCTGATCCCATCCTCCAAGCTTGCCTTTAAGAAAAAGAGATGGCAGTTAAGTAAATACATAAATACAAATAAAATGTTAGCTAAAAATCTGAAAACTGAGTTTCAAGTTTAGAAATTCTTATCTGTTTTGGGGAACCCCATCAATAAGAACACAAGAGGCTTACACTAATAAGCCATTTTTTATTTGTGCACATGTACTTATGCCCTCCCTGAGGAGTCATAAATGCTGTAGCGACCATCTGCTACACAGCAAGCTATAAAGAGGATAGAGCACCTCTGTCAATAATACGTGCCAAATGAAACCGGACTATTCATGTCGAAAGCATAGATTTTTTGGAGGATTCCCCAGTTGCTGAAAAGTCCTGTGTATTCAGAGTCATAAATACAACATAGCACAGAAACAAAAACAGTCTTTGAAGAAATGTTAAAATAAGAATAAGAGGAAGTGAAAACACTCATAAGAGCTCAGAAGGAGAACTAATCTGTCAGTAGGAGAGCCGTGAAATATGCTCATTACCATGCGTAATTTGGGGGAACAGGCAGAATGGTGAATTTTTGAGGGATGTATTTTATAGGTGCTAAGGGAAACCACAAGGACATCCCATTAAAGAAGTGCTCCCAAATTGTAGTAACCAACAGCTTTATCCAAAAATGTCACTACATTAAAGACAGCTTGTATACACATAGAATTAGGAATTATTTTAAAATATAATTACTCTAAATAATGGCACTAGCATGTTTTTTCCTTCTAAAATCAATGGCCCTCATTGCCAAATCTGAAGAAGTTGATATTCAAAGTTGACCTACAAATCCTAACAGGTAGCCTTTGGCCACTTTATTGGACATTTTCCCATGTAACACTTTCACTTTCTCCTGTTTCCAGGCCCTAGTAGACAATAATCAAGGAATAGATCAGGTTTTTCAAATAATCCTACAGCAATTCTAGAGAAATAATCACAGATTTTTGTGAGTGTTTGCCAACTATGGAATACTGTTCGGGATACTGTAGGAGATACATAGGAGCAAAAAGTGGCTTTTGTCTTTAAAGAATTTGAGACATTTAAAATGACCTTTCTTACCACCATTTTAAAAAGATAGAAATATTTGATAATATATAGTTTAGTGCCACATAAATGCTATAGTCTGAGGAAAAAGAGATTTTGGCTAGAGCGATCAGAAACTGCTGAAACAAGATGGGGATGGGGACAGAGAGGGAGCTTTGGCTCTATCAAGAATAAAGAGGATCTGCATAAAGGGGGGCACATAGAAAAAAAAGATAAAGTCTAATGATAGTGATTAGGCCAGAAACTTTCAACCTTTATCATAAACTAATTACTAAAATTCTGTGGCACACCAAAAAATATATATGCTGTCGCTCTGACAAAAAAATAAGTATAATATTGATTCATTCATATTGGACAACTATTGTTGTAGTGCCTGTTTTCACTTTTGTATTTGACAATCTAAGGGGAAAAGGGTCAGTACCCTTGACTAAATAGTCAGGTATTGCATGTTTTAAAAATTCTTATGGCACACTAGTTGAAAATCACTGGATCAGGCCAATCTGAAACGAAGAGATAAAGAGAATTTCAATCCTTTTTTCCAACAACATTCCTTTAAAGGCCTTACAGAAATTTATCTTTCTTGGGGATTCTTTAAAATAACTTACAACTGTGAGTGGATCCCTGCGGTGATGATAGAGCAAGCTTAGTAAAGTAAAAAAGTTCTGAATGGATCCAGGATTCCAGTCCCCTCTGTGCCACTTCAATGATCCCTCATTACTGTGAATATAAAATATGATTTGACTTGGCAATTCTAAGAGCAGGCAGGTTATCAGAAATAGCTAGGGTACTTTTTAAAAATGTGGCTACTCAGATCCCAACTGGTAAAGGCAGAGGTACTGTAGGAAGTCAGGGGTCTGTACTTAATCATTAGGATTAGAATGCATCAACTGGTCCAGGGACTATGTAGGGAAGCGCTAGACCAGATGACCACCAAAGAAATTAGTAACTTATCTTGTGTTCAAAAAAAACCTACAAAAGAGTTTAAATTTACTGTACTTTAAAAATTATCATATATATCAGAATACTGACATAAGATAGGAAATGGGAGTCTAGAGTGGCTTTAGCTCTCAATCATTGACTACGTGTCATTAACTTTTTATTGCCCTTAGAGCAAGCATGTCAAACTCAAAGGCTAACATGGGCCAAATAAACAAGGTTTAAGTTTATGTGGGCTGCAAAAAAAACCAAAAGCTTCAATTTTCATAGAAATATAGGTTTATTTTAATAGAGACATGCTGAATACAAAGGGCTGAAATAAATGAGTAATCCTTAACATAAAATAATAGAAAATTTTAATAAAAATTAGTATTTTTTCTTGAACATTAACTTACCAAACACTGAATAATTGCACAAATTAATGAGCATAATGCAAATAAACCATTTTTCTTGTTCTCCAAAAGCAAAGTATTTCCTGTTGCGCACACTAAACAAGTCAGTCCAAGACTAATGACATGGCAATTGGCTGCTAAAATATTCGCTGCTAGTATTAGTGGAGAGAAATGGTGCACAGACGCATAAGGGAAATGAATACAATACAATTACAGTGATCGGTCATTAGTGTATGTTGTAGTTTGTTATTAATAACTAGAGGCTCCGCGCACTGGTGGAGTTCTTTGGCCTGGCCTGCAGGGATCAGGCTGAAACCAGCTCTCTGACATCCCCGGAGCGATCCCAGGTTGCTAGAGGGCAGTTCTTGGGTGATGTGCCCCAGAATTGGGCTCCCTCCTCTCTGGTTCCCGGTGCATCACCTTAGAACCGCAGCTGCCAAGTCACAGAAGCTCGGCAGCTCCTGTGTTGAGCGTCTGACCCCTTGTGGTCAGTGCTAATCATAGCTACTGGTCAGATGGTTGAACAGTAGGCCAGTTGCTTAGGCTTTTCTATGTATAGATTATGTATAACAGGATATTGTAACAATTCAGTTACGAAATTTTTATTAAAATGTTTCTTACATACCATTATATTGGCTGGGCCACAGAAATATTTGCTGTGGGTCACATGCTTCCCGCGGACCACGAGTCTAACATGCTTGACTTAGAGGATCACATTGGTCAGTAATTATAAAGCATTACTGGCAGAAATAGGAGAGAAAAGATAATCAAAGCAAGGAAAAGTGTTTATAAATGCCAAGTGCCTAAGACTGCCGTAGATTACATCAACAAGGCAGGGGTCAGTAAGTTATGCAGTCTCTGTGGCAACTTCTCACTTCTGTCACTGTAGTCAGAATGGGCAGGTATTTGTGGCACTGAAATTTTGTTTACAGAAAGAAGTGTGATCTGGATCTGACCCACAGGCTGTAGTTTACCAAGTACTGATAAAATGGAAAAAAGTATGTGATACATTAGCAACTTCAAGATTTCAGATGCTTTATGAAAACAATTTTTACATATCCAACTGTGGGGAGAAGAAACTAAAGTTAGAATTTTATGGGGAAAAACATTCACAAAATTTGGTAAGGAGAATGTTCTGTTTCTTAGGCCTTGAATCCATGCAAACCTCCCTTAACCAGTTAAATGAGACCTGGCTGACCAGAATGCATTCATTCTTTAGTCAAAGTAAAGGTTTCTGAAATTTCTGGAAAAGAATAAACCTGACAGCTTCATATGCTGTCACATTCACAGAAAAATCAATATACCTCACTAAAAAACCTTTAGAACAAAAAGTGAAGTGTTTGCACAACTGCAAAATAAGCTAACATTTTATTTCCATTAATATATTGGGGGGGGAGTATTTAGGGAATCTTTCCTATTAAAAGGAAAAAAAAACAACTGCTCATCTAGAGAAGTTAAAAGCTTAAAAAATCGCAGGCAACATTTCACACACATACACACGGGGCGGGGGAAGGCATGCTTGAGAAATGAAACTTTAAATAGTCCTGAATTTAATATATGGAAGCTGTCTTGTTTAAAAAAACAAGCTTGCATTTACTGACCATTTGAAATATATATTAATACTGGTGTAATGAAGATGAGAAAACACACCTCACTTTCACAAGTATAAAATGTGCTAATTGTTCAAATGAGTCCTCCTGAAACAAACTTGAAAAAAGGGTTTACAATGCCGATGCCTTCAGATGCAAACAGCTGCAGACTCAACTGGTAATGAGACATCACTTAGAAATATATCACAGGTGATTCCTGTCAAGTCATGTAACCTCCACTCAATGTAGCTTCTCTCAATAGAAAATGGAATATTTACCACTCATCTCTGAGGTATAGACCAGTGATGGCAAACCTTTTGAGCTCGGCGTGTCAGCATTTTGAAAAACCCTAACTTAACTCTGGTGCCGTGTCACATATAGAAATTTTTTGATATTTGCAACCATAGTAAAACAAAGATTTATATTTTTGATATTTATTTTATATATTTAAATGCCATTTAACAAAGAAAAATCAACCAAAAAAATGAGTTCGCGTGTCACCTCTGACAAGCGTGTCATAGGTTTGCCATCACTGGTATAGACATTGATAACAAAGATAATGATTGAATTCTTATCAAACAAAATTTCACTCTTCCTAAACTACTAATAATTTGTTTTCCATTATTTGGGACTAAACGTAAGTTTACAGCAGTCAAAGTTTAAAAGAGAATGAGGTAAACTCAAGGAAAAAAATTGTTTTCTCTTTTAAAGGATAATGAGGCTGAGATAAAACTGTCTTAGTATATTTGTGCCTTCTTTTATCTTTGAATATTTGTTTCCCTAGAAAGCCAACAAGAATAGAAAAATTTACATTCAACAGTTTTCACTATTGTTCTGGATGTCACTTTTTTTTCAGGCTTGAGAAGACTAAGAGGAATTGGCTGGCAGGAGCAAGTCTGCAGAGAGGTTCCAGGGCAGCTTTTCAATCAATGATAAAAAGAGGGCAGGCATATGTGGTGCTACCCTTCTTTCCTTAGTCTTGTAGCCTTAAAAATATGGAGCTGCAGCAGAAAGTCTACAACCATGAGGTTCTAGAGCAGTGGTTCTCAACCTTCCTAATGCCGCGACCCTTAAATACAGTTCCTCATGTTGTGGTGACCCCCAACCATAAAATTATTTTCATTGCTACTTCATAACAGTAATTTTGCTACTGTTATTAATCGTAATGTAAATATCTGATATACAGGATATATTTTCATTGTTACAAATTGAACATAATTAAAGCATAGTGATTAATCACAAAAACAGTATGTAATTATACATGTGTTTTCCGATGGTCTTGGGCAACCCCTGTGAAAGGATCATTCGACCCCCAAAGGGGTCGCGACCCACAGGTTGAGAACCGCTGTTCTAGAGTGAGGAAAAGCCCAAATACTAAGGAAGGAGACTGCAAGATCAGAAAGACCTTGGGTGTCTCACAGCACTGAGAGATATACAGGATGGGCAAAAGTAGGTTTACAGTTGCTGATATGGAAAAGACATGTAGGTTTTGATTATTACAACAGCTTTATTCAATCAAAAGAATGTCACAGTGCAACTGTAAACCTACTTTTACCCACCCCGTATATCCCTAAATATGTAAGCTACTGTTGGTTAGGTATTGTTACTTTTATTTTTTTTTTTGATTATGTCTTTTTCCCCCCATTGTCCCCCCAACCTCCCAATCATGCCCTCACCCTCAGACCCTGTTGTCTGCGTCCATTGGGTATTGTTACTTTTAGCCAAACGCATTCCTAAGTGATGCAACTTACTTGCTCAATCCATGTTGATAAACACTTATAAAATTTTGATCATCCAAAATTTAGATTAACACTTTAAGCCAAGAGTTGGCAAACTATGACCTATAGCACAAATTTAGTCTAACATATGGTTTTGTAAATAAAGTTTTATTAAAGCCATTCCAATTCATTTATATACTGTCTATGCCTTCTTTACTACTCTAAAAACAGAATTGAGCAGTTGCCAGAGGCGATCTGACAAAGCCTAAACTATTTACTATCCAGCTCCTTATAGTTTGGTGACCCTGTGCCATTTTTAGAAACAATTATTTACTCTTGTTTAAACTAAAAGTCTAGAATTGATTCTCTGAAATCTTAATTTGAAGTCATTACTTAAAATACTTTTTATCTTATTAGAGACACAAAAGGTGAATGTGAATGTACCCTTTCTATGCCATCAACACAGAAAACACCTCCCACCCTTTTTTTTAATTTGCAATACAGAAAACTTTGTAAACAGATTTAGTGGTGATAAGTCATAATTAAAAATTTTAATTAATTCTCCAGAGTTTATCACAAAGTAAAAGAATGAAACAGAAATTCTTAATCAAAGATAATCAGGGCTATTAATATTACAACTTTTAATTAAATGCATATATTTATAGCATTAATAATTTCTAAAGATATGGCATTTTATACATTAAAATCGGTAAGACTGTCATAACAAATTACTTATAAATTAACATATATATATATAAAATTTTATTTTTGATGAAAGTTGAACTTGCTATGCTTTTCAATATATATGCATAAAATTAATGGATAAATTAATTCACCATGCTTTTTATTATAAACCTGAAAAAAATTACAAAAATATTTAAGCCAGAGGTCTTTCAAAAAGAATAATTTTAAGTCATTTTGTTTGGTATTATCTTCTACCAAGCAAAGTTTTCATACTTTTGTGACACACACTCAAGTTTCAATTTTCTCCCCCTCCTTAGTATAAATTTTACATTACTATATTTGGTCACTTACAGTGAATTTTTTATTTTAAAAAGATTTTTGTTTAAATCCTAACCTCCACCCTACCTGTGAATGTGACCTTATTTGAAAATAAGATCTTATAGACATAGTAAAGTTAAGATAGGGTCATTATTCTAGGCCTGATCCAATATAACTGGTATTCTTGTAAGAAGAGAGAAATTTGTTTTTGTTGTTGTTGTCGTTTTTGTTTTTAAATATGGAATGCTTCACGAATTTGCATGTGATCTTTGCACAGGGGCCATGCTAACCTTCTCTGTATCGTTCTAATTTTAGTATATGTGCTGCCGAAGCAAGCACAGGAAGAGAGAAACTTGGACACATGCACAGAGAGCAGAACACCAGGTGATGACAGAGACTGTGAAATTATGCCACCACAAGCCATGGGATGCCCAGGGCCACCAGAAGTGGAAAGAGTCTTGGAAGCACCCTTTGTTCTTCAGTGGTTCAACCAAACAACACAGGCAATCTCAATCTCTTTATTATTTGAACTAGAGGCCCAGTGCATGACATTCGTGCACTCGGAGCAGAGGAGGGGGGTGCCTCAGCCCAGCCTGCGCCCTCTCACAGTCCAAGAGCCCTTGGAGGATGTCTGCCTGCCGGCTTAGGCCCACCTCCCGCTAAGCCGGGCCTAAGCCAGCAGGCAGACAGCCCCTGAGGGGTCCTTAGCACTGCTGCGGAGTGGGGAGAGGCTCCCATCAACGCTGCTGCGCTCCCCAGCTGTAAGTCCAGCTTCTGGCTGAGTGGTGCTCCCCCTGTGGGAGCGAACTGACCACGAGGGGGCAGCTCCTGCGTTGAGCGTCCAGTGCACATCATAGTGACCAGTCATTCCGCCATTCGGTCAATTTGCATATTAGCCTTTTATGATATAGGATTCTGTAAGGACCTCGCATGTGAATCTGAAAACTATATGTGTTTAAATGCAAATTCAAACAAGAACTGAAGTTTTAACTATGAATTTAAAGATACCAAAGATTAATAATAAAAATGGGCTTAGAAAAATGAGTATTTCTGAAGCACTGTATCGCAAAACAGGACAGGACTACATTTTTATGACCTGCTCAATTAGTGCTTGATGCTAATCTGTTTGGATTTCTGGAAACTTCACTTCTTCATTAAATCACTGAAACACACACACACACACACACACACACACACACACAAACACACACACATAAAGATGCTTCTAGGGCTAGATTTCCAAGCATTCCTCAGGGCTATAGGATTATCACTGCAGCTTGTCTGTTTTATAAACATACTTTAATTTAGTTTTGTAAGAAACTGCCAAAGGAGCTTTCTTTAACTAAATAACAAATCTGCCACTTGAAAGACATCAGTCATCAACCTTCTCTGTGGGAGTATTATTATTATGAAACTAAAAACAGGCATTCTTTCTTAAGTGCTTCTGGATTTTAATTATCAAATTTGAATGTCACCAGATATTTAGTGAAAGGAAAACATCAATTTTAATAAGCTGCCTTAAGACTGAAAACATAAAAGGTATTCAACCATAAAGCCAACTTCACTTGAGTTTTCTGAGTTGGCTTACAGTCTTATAATACAATAGTTATCACTCTCAGGAATTTATAAACATTTGATGAACTCTATGCTGCAAGAAAAAAAATCTTCAATTTTAAAATGAAAATATCATGTGTGTATAATATATAATTTGACTTGGAAGGAACTTAAATGCATTGCAATAAAAATTTTCACAGCTAATAAACCAGGAGTTGGGGGATGAATGGTATTAACACAGGAATGAAAAAAAGTAAATAAAACAAATAGCAAATAAATGGATTAAATGTAAACACTTTATTTAAAAACAATGGATTTAAAGTTATACCTAATAACTTGTATTCTTTTATATTTTGAAATTGTACCCCAAAAAGGAAACTACTGGGGAAACCGCTTTCACTTTTTACTTACATGAAAATCAACAAGAAAATTGCTTTGTATCTGGTTAGCAAAGAAGCATGGATCTGTTAGCCATGAAGTCTTTAAGAGTCAAATTCTACAAGTTCTCACCTGCCCACTCTCACAGACGCCCTTTGTTTAACTTGACAACATTTGTCTAAATAACTTCCTTGTGGCCTCTATTTTCACAGTGTGTTAAAGAAATAAGCTCCTTTATTTCCAAACTTTAGAAAAGTATACTCACATCTCCCAGATAACTGAAATATGAATAAAAGCATTCTTATCAAAACTTAATAAACTTTTTACTCATTTATGATAAATCAATGTCAGGAAGAGATTCACGTTTTCTAAAGAAAATCCCATTTCCTACCTGGCAGACACACTTCCACTTAAAATGACTGACTAGTATTTGTCCTCTGAATCCAAGTTACAGATTGTCATTTTAAAACATTAAAAAGTAATATTTTCATTCCTCTAATCTTCCACTAAAATGGAAAAAAAATGCCTAGGATGCCAACAAATACAGAGAAAAGTTAAATAGTAACTATGTATGTTTACATTGAAATACTTGTGTTCAAAAAAACATCAATAACCTATTTTGATTTATTAAAAAATCATTTTTTTCTACTTGCACTTATCCCATGAAATGCAAAAGAACTGCAATTTTCACCATTTGTAAGTTAAAAAAGAGAAATAGACTAGGTTAATTTTTAAAGTGTAAAATTATTTTTTAAAAGAGTATAAGCCATTCCCTTTCCTGTATAGTAAATGATATTTCATAGAATAAATATCATTCGCTAGAGCACAAATTATTTAAAAGGAAGATTACTAAGATTAATTCTCCTGCAAATAATTATTGTGATAACAAAAACAATATTTTACCATAAACTTACTGAATTTGAAAAACTATAAACTGATGTAGCAACAGCAGCATTTGTCTGAAACAAACTACAACTTCCTTTTATGATGTCGAATGAAATATCTGAGCCCAAAAATATGGTGAATACCCAGAAAATAATTTAAAAGCTGAAAAAACAGATTGGAGTCAGGAAACCAACAAAGGTCACAAAGACACTTGGGGCAGAAATGGCCTCAGACCGTGAGATTGCTGCACTCAGTTCAGCAAGCATCTTTCCTCACTTCCTGCTCCTATGTACAGAGCTGCCTAGGAGAAAATGTGGAACTACATGACACTACAAACAAGGCCATTAACCTGTGAGGTCCAGTAGTAATTAAAACTGTTACATAAAGCCCACATTGTGCAAACAGGTTAATCTCTTTATGTGGTTAAACTGAAAACCCATGAGGAATTACAGAACTACTTCGATGACCATGTAACCAGCATGTTTTGTGTTATACAAACATAAATATTTAAATTAATGCAACATTATTCTTTGGCCAAAGCATTGTCATACAGTAGTATGAGGAAAGAAAGTAGGCTTGTTTGCAGCTTTGTGTGTTGTTGTCACTTTTATTGTTATTATTGTTGTAACTAATGTTTTTGATTCAGCTTTCAACTAAATCATGTATCTTTTATATGTCACTTCCACAATGTTTTGGTACACTAACTCATAAATTACAACACAGATATAAACAGCAAGCCGAGTGATCTGTAGTCCCTTAGCAGGAAAGGCATTTTATTAATGTAACAGGTTATACATTTTCCTTTCTTCAGCCAAATGGTCAGTGGAGAAAAGATTTTTTTCCTTAAAGATTTTAAATAAAGGCTATCATTTTCTAGAACTAATTTTTTGATGTCAAAATACTTCTAAAAAACATCTTAATTGGAGTGAATATTATTACACCAGCTATACAAACTATGATTTGGTTTCTACAATACACGTGCACAAGAAAAGGTCCAGGGCTTTGAGATAATATCAATAATAACACAACATCTGTGTAACACTCTCCGGCAGAAATATTTTAAAAGCCTTTATTTTCTTCACAGATACATTATCAAACACAGAGCTACTTAACACCTCAGTCAACTTTTGGTTTTGTTTCAGTGGTTGTAAACCAGAGTGTGGGAGGAAAGAAATGGGTTGTAGCCCTCTGGTTCACTGAAACAATTCTAAAATAAGGGAAATCTGCATATTATTAGGTCATCACCTCTGGGTGTTCTTAAAAACAGTACCCAACACCAGGCCTTAAGAGCCTGTGACTAATACATAACTTTTTATATGAAAAAGTACATTTTATTATTAAAATGGTCATCTGATGAAACTGCCAGTCAAGTCACCAAAGAAAGGCATCTCCATTAGTGTTAACATTTGTCAGCGATCACTACCTTCACACCCATTTGCTTCTGCCACTAACACTTTAAGCAATATGATAAGTTTCTCTTCTTCTCTGTGCTTCAAACTATAAATTCCTCCTTCTCCATAAGATCCCAACCCCCACTCCACACATATGCACAAAAACGTTATGTGTGCCAAAAATCACTGAATTACTCTTCCAAGAAATATCAGCTCAGAATGGCTTAGATCAGCAGTTCTCAACCAGTGGGTAGCGACCCCTTTGGCAGTCGAACAACCCTTTCACAGGGGTCGCCTAAGACCATCCTGCATATCAGATATTTACATTACGATTCATAACAGTAGCAACATTACAGTTATGAGTAGCAACGAAAATAATTTTATGGTTGGGTCACAACATGAGGAACTGTATTTAAAGGGCCAGAAGGTTGAGAACCACTGGTTTAGACACTCAGCTGGAGAAGCACTAGCTCAGTGAGAGGTTCGATTGTAAATAGAAAAAAAGAAAACAAACAAACAAACTATGGAGTAAAAGTGATACTAGATAAGGAAGAAGTTACCGTAAAAGTCGAGGAAGGCATGCAGCCTGCCTCTACGTAAGTCACTATTCCACCTATTCTCAAAGCAAGAGGCTTGCACTATGTGCCTTAGGACCTATTTCAGTAGTAAATAAATGTATCTATACTTTCTACCTCTTGCCTTCTATACAGGAAATACATTTTGTGGCATTTACTATATTTATCTTTCTATTTGTTTGTATTTTTATCACATATATGTTAAGTTGCTTTAAAAATTCAGACTACTCATATTTTTGCAATCAGTTAAAGCAGAAATAGTTCAAAATTGATACAGGAATTTTACCCATTTGCCCTTACATTTAAAGCATCCACAGAGTCTATTTTTGATACAACAGGAACATTAAAATAAACATTTGATTCATATACTCATCTAGCATAATTTTCTTCAATAAAGTACTAAATCACTAGAGAAAATATTGGTTTACACAATGAACTCCAAATTAATATTTTTATTATAATTGTCCTACATTTTTAATCTAACAATACTAATGTCCTTAGTAACATCATTTGTATAATTTAAAAAAATATTGTTTAGGGAATTTATAATATTCCCAATAATTAGTGTATCATACATGTAAAAGCCATTCTACTAAATAGAATACTCTGTTCCCTAACAACTAGGATCATGTTTTAAAGTTTCTTGTATATTCTATAGAACAAAATGCCCAAGAGCTTCATATACAATGGCACACGTTAGCCTCGGTTTGCATTTGGAATCCTAAGGGAATCTGGAATTGAGTGTAAAAACATATTACAACCAAAAGAAACATAAATCAAAAATCTATGTCCTTGTTATGATGGACCGAGAATGGTCCATTATGAATTATCCTATACAGTGGGGCCTTGACTTACAAGTGTCCCGACTAACGAGTTTTTCGAAATACAAACCGTCTCTCGGCCGATTTTTTGCTTTGAGTTGCAAGCTAAAATTCAGGTTACGAGCCAGCTTCAGATACGCCACCGCTAGTTGGCGCAGCGAACGTCACAGTGAACGCCACATCAGCCCAGCATCACGTGTCTCACTCATTCACTTTAATGATTTGACACACGAGTAATTTGAGTTATGAGCTCCATCACGGAACGAATTAAACTTGTAAGTCAAGGCCCCACTGTATAATAAAAGAGAAACATGCAAATTAACCATCCCTCGGCTATGTTTAACCCACACCCACAAGCCACGCCCATCAGCCAATCAGGAGAGAGTATGCAAATTAACCCAACTAAGATGGTGGCGGCCATGGGGCTGGAGCGAGCAGGAGGCTTGGGTTGCCCCTAGCAATGGGAGCCCTGGGCTCCACTAAAGGCTACAAAGTTTCAATTATAGAAGATAAATAAATCCCAGTTACCTGCCTCCAGCCCCCCCCAGCCCCGGCCCCATGGCCTCTGCTCAAGGAGGGACTAGGAGCCCCTGGCAACCCAGGCTTCCAGCCGGACCTGGCCTCTGCTCAAGGCTACGAAGTTTCAATTATAGAAGATAAATAAATCCCAGAAAAAAAAAAGAAAAAAAGGAGAGGCTGGGAGCTTGGGTCCCCGGGTGGGGGGGGGGGGGTGGCCAGCCTGAAAACAGCCATCAGCCCCTCACCCAGGCTGGCCAGGCACCCCAGCAGGACTCCTCCACCCTGAAGGGGCTGTGGGCAGCCTGAAAATGGCCCTCAGCCCCTCATCCAGTCTGGCCAGGCACCCTAGCTGGGACCTCCACCCTGAAGGGGCTGTGGGCAGCCTGAAAATGGCCCTCAGCCCCTCACCCAGGCTGGCCACACCCCCATGGGGTGAGGGTCTCCACTGGGAAGCTTGGCCAGCCTGCAAACAGCCATCAGCCCCTCACCCAGGCTGGCCAGGCACCCCGGTGGGGACCCCCCACCCTGAAGGGGGCATGGCCAGTCTGAAAACAGCCCTCAGCCCCTCACCCAGGCTGGCCAGGTACCCCAGCGGGACCCCCACCCTGAACCGGGACACCCTTCAGGGCAAACCAGCCAGCCCTCACCTATGCACCAGGCCTCTATCCTATACAATAAAAGGGTAATATGCAAATTGACCCTAACAGCAGAACAACTGGGAATAACTGGTCACTATGACACACACTGACCACCAGGGGGCAGACGCTCAATGCAGGAGCTGCCCCTGGTGCTCAGTACGCTCCCACAGGGGGAGCTCTGCTCAGCCACAAGCCAGGCTGACAGCTGCCAGCACAGGATGTCCGACTGCAGCTTAGGCCTGCTCCCCGCTGGCAAGTGGACATCCCCTGAGGGCTCCCGGGCTGCCAGAGGGATGTCTGACTGCCAGGTTAAGCCCAATCCCCTGGGGAGTGGGCCTAAACCAGCAGGTGGACATCCCCCGAGGGGTCCCAGACTGCGAGAGGGCACAGGCCGGGCTGAGGGACCCCCTGCTGCTGAGTGCACAAATTTTTGTGCACTGGTCCTCTAGTGATTAGATATTTATCAAATGTAAATTTTGCATAAACACAGCTGGCCACAGAATATGGGACATGGATGACAGTAAAATCTAACTAGGAATGCTAGACAAGCACAAAAACTAATAAACTTTGTCTTAAGGTTGAATTTAGGAGAGTGACAAAATTTAGACACTTAAAATACAGAATTTAAAGAGTAGTATCAATGTAACCAGTCATCATTATGCAATCTATCATCATCTACAGAAATCTACACACAATCAACCAAAATTTATAGAGTCCCCCATGATATCCTCCTACACAAAAAGTCACAAATATAAAAATTTATAAATGAAATGGTTTTTACATCTAATGAGTTAGAAAATGTTTCAAGTTACTAAAGAAGAAGTAAAAAGTGGGAATGAAGTTTACCACATTACATATTTCTACAACCATTAAAATACTGTAGAAACTCAAATTCCTGACCTAGAAGTTACACACCTTCTCACTGTCCTAATACCCTAAAATGTAAATTTTTAAGGGGCCAGGAAGAATTTCAGGGCTACTAAATCTGAATAAGAACTGTAAAGATATTTCCAGAAAAACTTAGTTTTATTAGATCAATGGTAGGACTACGAAGTGAAAATATAGTTTTAAACAAACATCTGGCTTCTCACAATCGTGGCCATTCTTGAAAGGTGTAAGAAGAAACAATCACTAGGATACATCTCTACCTTACTTCTAGCTCCTTCTGGCAATCCAAACTCCCCTGAGCAGTCCTGGGGAAGAGTCTTAGAGCTTTAAGTTAAAAGGCAATTGGAAGATTTACCAGCCTCAAGATATGTGGTCCAAGAATATTAAGTGATGAACCTACAGTTATATAATAGGTTAGACTACTATGCTTATGTTAGGGTTCATCACTAATTTAGAGAGCAAATAATGAATAAGTAAATCTTTATGCCATTTTACATTGGGGAGAGTGTTTTCCTATGTTTAAATTAGATGTTTTTATATTCTCTATACAATCCTATGTCTCATTAGGCTAATTTTCCCAAGCTGAAAGAAACATTAGAGGTTTCTTAGATATTTTTCTATATATAAAAGGAAAATAAAATCCACAGAGGTTACCTTAAACTGAAATTCAACTTAACTATGTTAAAACATTATATATTTTAATTAATACTATATTTGTTTTTCAGTTTGGAAATCTAAGTAGCACTATCAGTGAATATTCTCAATATATTTAAAATATCCCAGGAATCAAATGACTTATTATATTCTTTACTTGGTTTAAAGTAGATCATAAAATTTAACATTAAATTAGCCAAACAACAAAGCTTTAATGAGGAGTCTCTAAATCAAAAATTATGGCTACAAAATAAGGAGTCAGTTGATGCCTCCTCCACCCCAGTCTAGTTTCTCACTTAATAGACAAGTATGAGAATGGAAGCTACATCTCTCACCCACATCTACCACACCCACACATTCAATCAAGACTCCATCTTAAAGACAGTGTTTCCGATATCAAATGCTGGTGGATGTGGAGCAATAGGAAAACAGTGGCAATGTAAAACATTACAGCCACTTCAGAAGACATTTAGGAGTTTCTTACAAAGCTAAACATAAGCTTACCATAAGATCAAGCAATCATGCTCCTAGGTATTTACTCAAATGAGCTGAAAGCTTATGTCCACACAAAAACCTGCATATGAATATTTACAGCAGTTTTATCAATAATTGCCAAAAACTGGAACCAAGATGTCTGTCAACAAGTAAATGAATAAGCAAACTGTGGTATACCCATGTAATTAGTATTATTCAGTGATAAAAATAAAATAAAAACAAGCTATGAAGACATGGGGGAACCTTAAATGCATATTGTTAAGTGAAGAAAGCCAGTCTGAAAACATTATATTATTACATGCTTTCAACAATATGACTTTCTAAGAGGGTTAAACCATACTGCAGAGCAAAGGGCATTTTAAAAGCAGTGAAACTATTCTAAGATGATACTGTGCTAGAAAATACATGACATTATACATCTGTCAAAACCCACAAAACTGTATGACACAAAGAGTGAATGCAAATACAAACTATGAACTTTAGTTAATAATTCTGTATCAATATTGATTCATCAACTGTAACAAATGTACCACACATTACACAAGATATTAATAATAGGAATAATTGCATATAGGAGAGGGTACTTTCCAAGTAATTTTTATGTAAATCTAAAACCGCTCTAAAATATATTTTAAAAATTAGAACACTCTCTCACAAATTACCTATTATCATAAATTTTTATAAAACTACAAGGTCTAGATAATGTGAAAAGGGAATACACAATTAAAATGACATTTCCCCAAAGTAAACACATTTTAACATTTATGCTACCTGTGAAACAAAAGGCAACATAAATGACCTTAACACTAAGAAATAAAATCTGAAATAGTCTTACCTGTCCTGTGACTGCTCCTCGTACATCCTCTCCTTGCCTTCTTTAAAGAGTCTTATGGCCCGTTTTGACTTTTTCATTAGACTATCAATGTAGATTTTAAAATATTCATTCTCACTGAGTTGGGCAAGTTTCTGGTTGTCATCATATTTACTCAATATAAGTCGCAAATGCTGATATGTATCAGGTAAAATATCAAGTATATATGGTGGGCTATTTTTCAACTGAAGTTTGGGATTTTGGCACAGTCTGACCTAAAAAACAAAGACAAAAATAAAACATTTCATATGAACCACAATATTTTCTTTTATAGAGAAACTTAGTGAACGATGTACTATTTCTTCACTTTACATAGTATGAATTTTGACTTTAAATTATTAACACCAGTCTACAAAGAGTTGACAAATATCTGTATCTATCTTAATACAATTAAATCCTATTTCCTTCTCCTCCTATTCAGTTTTTTTTTTTGATTTTATTGAGATGACATTGGTTAATAAAATTATATAGGCTTCAGGTGCACAATTCTATAGTATATGAGCTATATACTGTATTGTGTGTTCATGGCCCAAGTCAAGTCTCCTACTATTACCATTTATTCCTCCTTTACCCTGTTCTACCTCCCGCCAACCCCCTTTTCCTCTGGTAATCACCATACTGTTGTCTGTGTACATGAGGTTTTGTTTTTTTGTTTGTTTGTTTGTTTTCTCAGGTTTTTTTGGGTCATACCTTTACTTTCAAGTCCTAAAGTTTTCATCCTCTCTTCTACAATGTCTCATTATTCATGGCTTAATAGAACTCCAGGGTATAATTATTGTATACCACTGTCTCTTTTTAAAATAAAAATGAGGAAATGAGTCTCTTCTGCTGGTAACCAATGTCTCATATCTATGTATTATTTTACTACATTGAACTCTTAGGTAAAATGCTTTCATAGATTTTAATTAATGTTTTATATATTGTTCCTAACCCTGGGGAGAATAAAACATAAGTGCAATTTTAATAACTGAGTTATTAAGTAGTAAATGGTGTCAGGTTAGAACAAGTCTTTTCCACCTCCCCAGATTCTCTCCCATGCCTATAAACCTGTGTTACAGTATAACCACTCGGTCATTCCATCAGGTGCCGCACAACCACTGGGTGTTTAGGGCTGCCTGCAGAACTGAAAATACCTTCTGGAGTGAACAAGAAAAGAGAGTAACTAAACTAGTACATTCACTTCCACATGTTCATGTGACTTTTAGTCAAAATCAACACATCTCATTCTTACCCCTTGAACCAGAGTATAAGGAACCACCCCATTTAGTATTTAATTAAATCATTGGGAATTGCATAAGAGTTCTCAACCTGTGGGTTGCGACCCCTTTGGTGGTCGAACGACCCTTTCACAGGGGTCACCTAAGACCATCCTGCATATCAGATATTTACATTACAATTCATAACAGTAGCAACATTACAGATATGAAGTAGCAATGAAAATAAATTTTTTTAGATATATTTTATTGATTTTTTACAGAGAGGAAGGGAGAGGGATAGAGAGTGAGAAACATCGATGAGAGAGAAACATCGATCAGCTGCCTCCTGCACACTCCCCACTGGGGATGTGCCCGCAACCAAGGTACATGCCCTTGACCGGAATCGAACCTGGGACCCTTCAGTCCACAGGCCGACGCTCTATCCATTGAGCCAAACCTGTTAGGGCAACGAAAATAATTTTATGGTTGGGTCACAACATGAGGAACTGTATTTAAACGGCCAGAAGGTTGAGAACCACTGCATAAGACCATATATAGAGTGAACTTGCAAAATGTACACATACAGGCACGTTTACTGAAAGCTAATGAATAGTAAACTTGAGGGTCCCTCATATACCTGGCTCTCTTCTAAGGCCTTCATTATTATTATTTTCTTTTTTTGTAAAATTCTCAAGAGCAAGACATTTTAAACACAATTGGTTAAGACTGCCGTCTTTTTCTAATATGACTTTCCTTTCATCACATTTATCCTGCTGTTGGTTGGCAATGGAGTAGCCATGGACATTTGTGGAATCTGGCTAATTAGAATTTGGGCTGGAGATACATTTAATTTAGCTTTAGTGGAAGGTACATGTGAAGTGCACAGTCACTTCTAGAATTAAATTACTGTCAGCAGTTGTAATAAAAGAATGACTTCAGGAATACTGTAAGTGCCCACGATGCTCACTAGCCCAGCATAGGAGCAGGAAGGTCCAAGTCAAATCGGGTCATCTGAGTGTGTCTAGTGGTACTCACAACTGTGGACAATGGAAGAGAATCAAAGTATAAAATGTACAGAGTGGAAATTCCCTGATGTTTGTGAATTTCTCATACTTTTAAAGTATGACTTGTTGTAACTTTATTTTCAAAGAAAATTCACCTTTATATCCAATTTTGTATCTATACTTTTGTATTTGTATTTTTTTTTAATTAAAAGGACCCCTCCCACCCTAACCAGTTTGGCTCAGTGGATAGAGCGTCGATTCTGGTCAAGGGCATGTACCTTGGTAGCAGGCACATCCCCAGTAGGGGGTGTGCAGGAGGCAGCTGATCGATGTTTCTCTCTCATCGATGTTTCTAACTCTCTATCCCTCTCCCTTCTTCTCTGTAAAAAATCAATAAAATATATTTGAAAAAATAAAAAACAAATAAAAGGACCCCTCCAAATTTCAGGTTTCACAAAACTTGCATCCTCTGCTGGGTACTCATAAAAGTGCCTGGGCCAAATAGAAAGCAGTTGAATAATAATACTTTCAAGAACCACAAACAAAAAATCAAGGAGGCCTGGCCAGTGTAACTCAGTTGGTTGGATGTCATGGCATGCACCAAAAGGTTGCTGGTTCGATTCCTAGTCAGGGCACATGTCCAGGTTGTAGGCTGGATCCCTGGTAGGAGGCAACAGATCGATGTTCCACTCTGACACCAATGTTTCTCTTTCTCTCTCCCTCTCCCTTCCTCTCTCTCTAAAAATTTATTAATATTTTTAAAAAACTCAAGAAAATAACAAATGAAAAAAAGTACTCAAACTTGCTATCTCTCTTGCTTTTTTTAAAATAAATAACCATATAATTTTTTTGTGGGGAGAAAAATCTTCCTCAAACTATCAAGCATGAGCCCCTAACTTAAGACAACCATTTGTCACATTCACTGAGAGCATCTATCTTCATATCTTCCTCCTCTTTGTATACAGTGCCCAAAACAGAATTGTCTAGCACATAGTAAATAGCCACACTCAAGGGGCCAAAGAGCCGCATGTGGCTCGCGAGCCGCAGTTTGCCGACCACTGGTCTAGCACATAGTACAGAACTAATAAATGGGTATACAGATGACTTGGTTGATTAACTCTGGAATACCATATAGCACATATATGCATAAGGTATATATAAAACACATAAATAGTATGATTTATTACTTCCCTATTTTCATGATTAAACTACACTAATATTCAAATCATTAACCCAAAGGTATAGGCATAGTTTAAATGTAAAAACTTCCCTAAAGACTGAGGAAGTCACAAATATATCAATGATTTAAGAAATCCTAGTTGAAATAGGATACAGTTTTTCAATGCTTAAAACTAAAAAATGGTATCAGAAGTATATACAAATTTCAAAAATATCTCTACTAACATCCTCCAGGAGCAGTTTAATATCAGCACATAAAACTTGGTACAACATGTCACAGTTTAAAAAATTATTAACTTGTAGTGAGGGCACTGGGCAGTTGCAAATTCATTTTCTCTATTGTTGAATATTTTAACTGATACATAAAATTTCTCCCGGGTACTTTTTTCAGACATTCCAAATAACTGTTCTTTAATAGATTCTTTTAAATGTTACACATTTTTAATTAACTATTATCTACCTAATCTTTTTCTCATTTGCTTTATTTAAATCGTAATTCTCTCTAGGAATTTATTGTTTCATTCAGTAATATTGTTTGAATAACTACTATATACCAGGTACTAAGCTTTGTGCCAGGAAATTACAGATGATTAGAAGATACTTCCTGACTCAGGGAGTCTGGCAGAAGAGACCTAGTTCTCTATAATTAACTTAGGAGCAAGGCAATTCTGCTCAAAGGGATCTTAGTAAAGATCCTGTCCAATCCATTCATTTTCAGATAAAGAAACTAAGAACTACAAAGATTAAGGGACTATTAAGAAGTCATTAATCCAACACAAGAGCCAGCATCTTCTGAATCTCAAGCTTGATCTTCTTTCTACCTATATCATAATTTAATTAGTATCAGACATATAATCAATGATCCCTGGCTAAACACATTTACAATTTTATTTTATTCCATTTGCAAATTTACATGAACTTTGGGACCCATTTTTTAATTTTACAAACCTTTGTGTGAGGCATTGTTTCAGGCCCTAGGGAATATAGAAAGAAAGAAATCACAGATCTATGAGTTTTGTAGTGAAAAAAACTAGTGGCTTAGAAAAGAATTGCAGGAGAATTTGAGCACTGCAAAACAGGAATGTATGAAGAGCTACACGGGAGTGTTAAGAAAGGCATACCGAAATTTGTAAAAGGAATATTCCAGGCAAAGGGTGTGCAAAGGCTTGAGAGGAAGCAGAGTGTACAGTGTGTGAAGAGCAGAGTCAATGCCCTCATTCAAAAACATAGGGACCCAGAAAACCCATGGGTGAGTGGTACAAGTAGGTTTGAAATCGGCTAGAGGCAGTTCATCAGGCCCTTACAGGTCACAGTTTTCTAAATTTGCACTGCGGAACGTGCAACATACAATGCTGAACTACCATATGCTGCTGAGCATGCAGTTCATCAGGTGGATTAGTATTAAATTCTGATTTATGACAGCTCATGCCGAAAACGAATAATCCTACACCAGGAATATGCCTTCTAAAAAGGTCAAATTCGATTCAATTCAATAAATATTTATTGAGTGCCTGTTATGTGCAAGGACTGCCAAAGCCAGGAAAGAAAAACTGCTTTTCAAAAAGCAGTATATTAAGGAGAAAAATCAAGCTCAACACAAGGTTCAAGTTCTGATTCAAGCAATTTAGACCTCTTCTAGAAGTACCCAAGTCACTCCCTAGAATGAAAGTGGGTCCCAACACAGCAGAGCTTACCCAAAGAACAAATCTGCAGTCACATTTTACAATGACAAACTTTTTAGGGCACCGACTGGTGCATGAGAGCATTGGTTCATTAGCAACATTACTCTCTGCTTTTGAACTAAAAGGCAAAACATTTAGTATTGGACTTAGGCTAAAAATTCCATTAAAGTCACTGACTCAAAGGATTTTAGAGCTAGCAAAAGAGGACCTTGGGGATCACCATGACTAACTCCCTCCCTTTGAGATGACAATACTAAAACACAGAAATGGAACCTAGTTGAGAGTCAGGCACTCTCTCCATTACAGTAAACAACTGCCCTGTGTATTTATTTAAATGTATTAAAGAATTTTAAGCAGACCTCTCTGTATATGTCCGCATTGTTTGACATACATAAAAAATATACGTCTAGTCCTAACTGGTTTGGCTCAGTAGATAGAGCGTCAGCCTGCAGACTCAAGGGTCCCAGGTTCGATTCCAGTCAAGGGCATGTGCCTTGGTGCGGGCACATCCCCAGCGGGGAGTGTGCAGGAGGCAGCTGATCGGTGTTTCTCTCTCATCGATGTTCCTGACTATCCCTCTCCCTTCCTCTCTGTAAAAAATCAATAAAATATATTTAAAATATATATATACGTCTAATCTATACATACTGTATATGTATTTCAATACATGAATATGTATGCACATATATAAAAATGTATATTCAATCATATCAAAGCAAAAGCACAAATATAAACACAGAATTTACAAGAATTTTAAAACCCATTAATTATTCCTAGAACACTCTTGCATTTAAAGAGTTTCCTGACTTTGCCTTAATTAAAATTTCCAGCCAATAGGTAAAAAAGAGTTATTAGGTCACCTCACATATTTCTTGCAAACAAGGTCAAACCAGCCCCTACAATGTATGACAAGGTCAAACCAGCCCCTACAATGGAAAGTTTACTGAACCAAATGGAAACTTTAACAGTAAGGAATTGTGTCTATATGGTAGCAGACTTTCATTACGAAACACACCTCACTTCATGGGACATTCAGTTATATTAAATCAAGTAATGTACCCATTTTTAAAAGCAATGCGGAAAGCCTGAAAGAATGCCTTGTCTCTGCTTCTCACGTAAATGTTGTAAGAGGTTCTGTATTGCAGTTACATAAAAGTACATCATCATGATAAAAAGCATCTATAAGTAATTTGGTTTGTGGTAGGCAGGCAGACGTGAGCAGAACAAAGATGATGGGCCAAGTACAGGTCACCATGGCTAAAAGCCCCGAGTGCCTAGCATCAGGCAAAACTGGGAAAACAAGGACCTCACCCCTAGGTAACCTTTCCTGTTCTAGCATATGCTGGTAATACTGTTCAGACTCTCCCCTGACCTTTCCTCCCCTGGCCTATTGCTAGTCATGTGGTTTTAGATCACCTTAGAGGAGGAACAAGAGGCAGGAGAATAACTTCATACAACCCCCAAACAAACCCTTGCACTAACCCCTAGGGATAACATCTAGACTTCAGTTGTGTTTCAGCTCCAGCACCAGAAAAGCAGCAAAACCAGACAAGGGATGCATGGCTGACCTCAGGACCAGATGCACTGACTAATGACCCCCTGCCCTGGTGCCAACCAATTGACCAGGACCCTGAAAGGAGACACCTGGAAAGCTGATGAATATTCTATTGAGATCCTCCCCCTGGGACCTCCCCTAAAGTCTCCACCCTTAAAAGCCCTTAGGACAGAGAACCCAGCACACTGTCCCTCTCAGAAGCACACTCATACTCTTCATGTTCCCCTTTGCTTCCCCCAGGCCAGGCACCTTTAGTGTTCCCTCTCCTAAGCTCCAAGGCCCTTCTTTTACCTTTGTAACTTAATTCCTGAGCCTATTTCTTATAGAGCTCACTTCTTCTTCCTCTCTGACTTTCTACATAAATGTCCTCTTATAATTTGAGTCTTGGCTCTGAACTCTTTCTTGGCCAGAACTCAAAGTACAGAGGTTGCTTAACCAAGCTCTGGTCTGACCGCTTGTCTAACACCTGGAGTGGTTATCACCGCCAACAGGTCTTTCCATTTGAATTCAGCAAATCATCACTAAGTGTACAAAAGGCAAAATGTATAAAGTATAGCCCTAACCCAGCGGTTCTCAACCTGTGGGTCGCTACCCCTTTGGGGGTCGAACGACCCTTTCACAGGGGTCACCTAAGACCATCGGAAAACACATATATAATTACATATTGTTTTTGTGATTAATCACTATGCTTTAATTATGTTCAATTTGCAACAATGAAATTGGGGGTCACCACAACATGAGGAACTGTATTAAAGGGTCGCGGCATTAGGAAGGTTGAGAACCACTGCCCTAACCGGTTTGGCTCAGTGGATAGAGCGTCGACCTGTGGACTGAAGGGTCCCAGGTTTGATTCCGGTCAAGGGCATGTACCTTGGTTGCGGGCACATCCTCAGTAGGAGGTGTGCAGGAAGCAGCTGATCGATGTTTCTCTCTCATCGATGTTTCTAACTCTCTCTCTCCCTTCCTCTCTGTAAAAAATCAATAAAATATATTTTTTTTAAAAAGGAAAAATGTATAAAGTATAAAATGTAAAAAGTATAAAAATAATATGAACTCTTCCTACATAGACTATCAGTTGGGCAAAACAAGAAAGTTAGCATATAAAATAGGATTTTGAGGAAACTAACAATTCCTCCATGGTTTTCAATGAAGATTTCTTTAGAAGACTGATATAATGAAGCACTATTAAAAACTGATTAGTTGTAATTAAAATGTCAATTGTGTATTCATTTGTTTGCAATTTTTCTTCCAAATAATAATGGAGCCCAGCTGGTGTGGCTCAGTGGTTGAGTGTGGACCCATGAGCCAGGATATCACCAGTTTAATTCCTGGTCAATCACCAATAGGAAACGTGAAGGAGGCAGTCAATCTATGTTTCCCTCTCACATCAATTTTTCTTTCTCTCTATTCCTCTCCCTTCCTCTCTCTCTAAAAATCAATAGAAACATCTATACTAATAAATGGGTAATATGCTAATTAAACTGGACATCTTCCGGACGTCCTTCCAGACAAAGCCATGGTGGCAGGGGTCAAGGCAGAGGCAATTAGGGGCGATCAGGCCAGCAGGGGAGGGCAGTTAGGGAGTGATCAGGCCAGCAGGGGAGCAGTTAGGGTGCGATCAAGCCGGCAGGGGAGCAGTTAGGGGGCGATCAGGCTGGCAGGGGAGCAGTTAGGGGCATCAGGCCAGCAAGCAGAGGTGGTTAGGGGTGATCAGGCAGGCAGGCAAGCAGTTAGGAGCCAACGGTCCCGGATTGCGAGAGGGATATCTGACTGCCAGTTTAGGCATGGCAGTTGGACATCCCTCGAAGGGTCCCAGATTGGAGAAGATGCAGGCTGGGCTGAGGGAACCCCCTCTCCCCCATGCATGAATTTCATGCACCAAGCCTCTAGTATTTTATAAAAAAAGAATAGAATTTCCTTAAGGGTAGAGAACATCTCTAATCGCACTGGTCTATCTCCTCACCTAATGTAGAATCTTATACATAGTAGATGTGCAGTAAATATGTGATGAAGGGAAGGAGGAAAAAGAGCAAAAGAACAAAGGAAGAACCTCTCAGAAGAAGCTAATAATACAGATAGGAAGTCTATGACGTATGATAAATCTGTCTAAAAAAAATGAGAACAAAGTTTGCAGAAGAATTTGATCTTATCAAATACAGGGGTAAAGATACTCTTGATTTACTTGTTATGGAAGGAGGCAGAATCATATTACTCTATGGAGCAGTGTGCTTGAATATGTATACTATGAACACAGACATTAAAATCAATAAAAGCTAGGATGTGGCCCTGCCATTTACTAGCTTTACAACCTTGGGTCAGTTTCTTCTTCTTGAAACCTCTTAGGATGTTTAATTCTTACAAGAGGAAATGTAAAGTGCTTTGCACAGGCCCTGGCACATAGGTGGCACTCACTATTTTTTAGTATTCCTTCTCCTTTCATATTTTATGTTATACCATACATGGCAAGATCCCTGCAGGTTTTGCAAAGGTATGAGAATTAGACCAAAGGTACTAACCACTTTGTAGATCATTAAGAGCTTTTTTACTTCCTAAAGTTTTTCATACTATCTGAAACTCTTAAATATGGAATGTTTTGTGCAGGAAAGCAGCAAATAAGGCTAATAAGCCCAGAGTATTTCTCCTGAGTACATCCTGATATAAAAATTTTAACAGGTAAAACACTTAATAATTGTCTTATTATTAATATTGGAAGATACTATGAGTGAGCTTAACTATTATTTAAATATGAATATGTTAAAAAGCTAAAACTTCAAAAGTTATTTTCAAAATGCTTCTTTCATTACTAGGGGGAAAAATCAGCAACTTACAAATATATAAAAAAATTTAAAACCCTTAAATAGATGCCCAAACATAGTAGATAAAAATAAGCATCCTGGCATCATTTAAGTCACAGCATGTTTCTAAGATGATTTTCATGTACAGGGTGAGAAATGATTTCTATTTCAATGTTTTACTTATTTACCCACTTAACTGCTAGAAGACAAGTAAAAATATATATATTATTTATCCTATAACATACAATTTTAAAACACATGGTTAAACATTACAAATGTTATACTTTAAATCACTTCCTTGTAACCAAGATAAAATTTACAAATGCTCTCAAAACTTGTGCTTATTTCCTCATTTCCCTTTTGTCTGAGTAGAAGTTAGTTATCTACCAAGGGTTTACTCTTCTACTTGTTCTTAGCCCTTCCCTTTCACCCTTGTAATCAAGGATGCCACTTTATCAATTCTATTTCCTTTATATCTTAAATCTTTCCCTACCTACATCCCCTAACCACCATCTACTAACATCTCCTACAGCACCCACAAACACAAAGTTATGCTCTGTTCAAACAGTTAAGGCATCATAACTTACTTCCTTCATTGGTTGTTGCAATTTTAGAACAATTTCTAAATAATCCACACACTCTTTTTTTTTCAATCTAGCCCCATCATATAAGTGAAACTACTCTGAAAGATCAACAGTGGTCTTTACTCAAGAAATTCAATGACTTCTTAAATTTTCATCCTACCTGATATTCTCCACTTGAATTTAATTTTCTCAGAATTTGAAACTATGTCCTTATTGATGCTGTCTCTACCCAAGAAATCAAAATGTTCCAATTATTTTCACACCTCTCTCATCACTGTTCTTTGAAACATTCTTTTCCCATCATTGCCATCTAATTACAGATACAACCTGACATACAGCCAAAAATTTCAATCTCTGACTTTTTCTCTGACTCTCACTTACTCTGCCTTGCTGAACTCTTACTGATCTACAGCTTGAAATGCTACCTCTATAGCAGTGTTCTCAACCTTCTGGCCCTTTAAATACAGTTCCTCATGTTGTAACCCAACCATAAAATTATTTTCGCTGCTACTTCATAACTGTAATGTTTCTACTGTTATGAATCGTAATGTAAATATCTGATATGCAGGATGGTCTTAGGCGACCCCTGTGAAAGGGTCGTTCGACCGCCAAAGGGGTCGCGACCCACCGGTTGAAAACCGCTGCTCTATAGGCTTGTCTACCAAACATATTCTCTAGTTTCAACTTCTCTCTTGAACTGCACATTCAATTTTTCTGACTTCAAAATGGATTTCACTCTGGCATGTCAAACTCAACATGGTAAAAAACAAATTTATCATGCACCAACTCCCAAGCTTCCTCTTTTTCTTCCTATGTTCCTTATATCATTAAGGGCATCACTGCCTTCAGAGTCAACTAGGCTGAAAACCTCAAGAGTCACTTTCACTTCACTTTTTCTTTCATTCTCTACATCTGAAGGGTCACCAGGACCTGTGGATTTTACCTCCAAAATACCTCCCACATTTGAACCAATACTTGCCATACCTACTGTCAATTCTCTAGCTAAGCCCTTCATTATATCTTGCCCAGTCTGTTTTAATTTCTCTTGATCATTATTACTACTTTTAAGTTTATTTTCTTTTAATCTTCCTTTGTAGAGTCAAGAGAGTAATCTATCTCACTATAGTCTTGACTTTTTCTCTACTCAAAGACTTCAATGGTTCCTTTGTCTAATAAACAAAGTTCAAATTCCTTGACAGAGTTGTAAAAGCCTCTCATCTTCCTCTAACACAGCAGTTCTCAACCTGTGGGTCGCGACCCCTTTGGCGGTCGAACGACCCTTTCACAGGGGTCGCCTAAGACCATCCTGCATATCAGATATTTACAATATGATTCATAACAGTAGCAACATTACAGTTATGAAGTAGCAACAAAAATAATTTTATGGTTGGGTCACAACATGAGGAACTGTATTTAAAGGGCCAGAAGGTTGAGAACCACTGCTCTAACACACCTTCTCTCACTCCTCAATCTCCCTTTACCCATTATTTCTTCAACCTATGCCCTCCACCTCACTGGAACCCAAAGCGTACAAATTAATAGCTTGATAGTACCTCCACCATGCTGCATTCCACACCAACTGTTCACCTCTGCCACATAGTATCTCACAGCACTTTATTTATACCATATTACAGCACTTACTGTATTTTACAGTCTGGTATGATTAATTATAAATCTCTATCTCTAGAGTTGGGATATGATAAATGAATGAGGAAATCAATAGACAGTATATAAAACAACTTTGAAGGAAAGTAAGAAGTTGATTCAAAATCTGAATGATTAAAATTTTATACCAGTTAAAAGATTACTAAGTGATTAAGGATTCTGCTACATATATGCCCTATATCACAAGGATAAGCCAAGGTAACTCTTGGGAGGATTCTTTTAAATCTTTTATTTTATCAAAAGCTTTTTCTAGCCCTAACCAGTTTGGCTCAGTGGATAGAGCGTCGGCCTGCGGACTGAAGGGTCCCAGGTTCGATTCCAGTCAAGGGCATGTACCTTGGTTACGGGCACATCCCCAGTGGGGGGTGTGCAAGAGGCAGCTGATTGATGTTTCTCTCTCATCGATGTTCCTAACTCTCTATTCCTCTCTATAAAAAATCAATAAAATATATATTTTTAAAAAAAAAAGCTTTTTCTAAAAGTGACAAGTAGCACAGCATGGCTAGACCTGGAGAGTATTATGCTAAGTGAAATAAGCCAAAGAAAAATACCATGATTTCACTTATATGTGGAACATAATGAACAAAATAGAAACAGACTCACAGACATAGAGAACAGATTGACAGCTGTCAGAGGAAAGGGAGTTTGGGGTAGCTGGGTGGAAAAGATGAAGATTAAGAAGAAAAAAAAGCAAACAAAAGTCATGTACACAGATAACAGTATGGTGATTACCAGAGGGAAAGGGGGGAGGAGGAAGTAGAAGAGGGTAAAGGGGAAATAAATTGTAACTGAAGGAGACTTGACTTTGGATGGTGAACACACAATACAATACACAGATGATGTACTGTAGAATTATACACCTGAAAACTATACAATTTTATTAACCAATGTCACCCCAATAAATTCAATAAAAATATTTTTAAATAAATAAACACAATAAAAGTGACAGGTAGCAAACTGTGCGATCACTTAAGACAAATTCAAAACCTAACTCAGTACTAAACAAAATTGCCCACACGATTACTGTGTTATCATCTACGTGAGTGGGTCTCAACCTTCCTAATGCCGCAACCCCTTAATACAGTTCCTCATGTTGTGGTGACCCCCAACCATAAAATTATTTTCGTTGCTACTTCATAACTGTAATTTTGCTACTGTAAACAATATGTAATTATATATGTGTTTTCCGATGGTCTTAGGCGACCCCTGTGAAAAGGTCGTTCGACCCCAAAGGGGTCGCGACCCACAGGTTGAGAACCGCTGATCTATGTAGGCCTACTCGGGCCCATGATTCTGCTAACACAGAACAATTTCCCTAAGGAAAATAAAATATGTAAAGAATTATTTAAATATATGGTACTTCCTGTCCCAAGGGCTATATGCCAAGGAAGATGGTATTCTCAAACCCAACAAATAGTTGTATATAATCCAAGCTTCTTTGATTAACAAACTTTAAAATATATTATGGACACAATGAAATTATAGAGATAAAGAATGAATTATATTCCAAGCTTGAAGACAAATGTGCTAAATGTACTAAAGATAAAAGGCGCAAAAGGCTGTTTGGCATCACTTTTTAAAGACTTTTAAAACTCTTTCAGTAATGTAATTTAAAATAAGTGACAAGGACAGTGAGACAAAATGCACGAAGGCACTCAACGTGCTTTGCTCTCTGCCATCAATTAATTACTTTATAATTTCCTGAACTGCCACACACACATGCTCAGTACATTTAGTATCTATTAGATAGAAAATTGTTTCCTCCATTTTTCATCACCTGGCTAAGATGCTTATGAAAATCATGTTCAGGAACCTCACATTAATAAATTATCATTCCTACCATACTGATTAGCAATCATTTCCTTACCCTCACCTCAGCACTTCTAGCAAGAGTACCATAATGCTGTTCCTAAAGGCAGTGGCCAGCAGAATCCAGACAGACAACTATCTCAACAGTGGCCAGAAAATAAGGGGGCAGTTCTCTTCTTTGTTGCCACTGTATTTTGTAAAAGTCTGCATCACAGCCCTTTCCATACTAAATGACAATTATGCATTTTTATGCATGGCTCTGCTGCTGGTCTCTGAATTCCCTGACAGGTTAGGGGTAGAGTTGTATCTTATCTAACTTTGCATCCCCAGTAATAAGCACTTAGTAGGGGCATAGTAGGCTCTCAATAAATGTTTATTATACAATGCTTAAAAGAAACCCATCTCTGCAAGAGCTTTGGAACGAACTCTACATTTCAAGTGTATTTGAGTTCCAATGTGTACTCATGAGTAATAGTCCTATCACTGTACCAAATAGAAATGAACTGACTTGAAAGAGTTTGGCATCAGCTACTGAGTTACACTAACTCACAGAACTAAGGTCAGAAAACATGAGACGCTTTGGGATATGCTACTATTCTTTTCCTCAGTAAATGTACTATGCTAATTCTATGCAACTGAAGTTTTGTTACAAAACACTTTGCATCTTATAAGGAACACAACTGAATGATTACTCTCTTCTACTCTCAGTGACCTTGCATAGAAAGACTTCCTTCTGAAAACATAACGATTAGAACTGGAATCTCAGGTGACTGTTTTAAATTCTAGAAGTTGGGGAAACAACACACTTACTGGACTGCTTCATATCCCCTGTAACTAACTAAACTCTTAACCCTACCCTTTACATAACCACCAGTTAACCTGAAATTATGATTTTCTGTTATTCAGAAGCTAAATTCATACTATCGCAATTACTTTACAAAACAGTTAGGTGATGTGTCAAGGGATTAACTTTTGGATTAATAATAAAGTTCCTGATATAATTACTGGGACAATGTTGAGAATCTGAACTACTTCCTTCACCACTGACAAAGAAAGATTGCTTGTTAAGGATTGCTTCTACACTACACAATTAAATAAAATATATTTTCAATTAGTAATGATCAATTCCTCTTTATTAATGTGTAATAGAATAGTAACAAACATACTGAACTCTTTTATAATGATTTATGTAGTTTCCTTCCACAAAGCCCACAGAACAATTTTCATCACTGACAAACAATGAAGACAAATGAGGTAAAAACCATACAGTGCACCTTTGCTAACACCCACACCCACATTCCACTAAGTAGAGAATTAAGATAATCAATTTCCTTGCAAGTCAAGTTTCTCAAATGAAGAGGCTAAACCCAAATCCACAAAAGGGTTAATAAAATAAACGATGGCAGAAGCTTAACTATTAAATATCCATCTATTTTACCATAACCCATGGTGAAATAAGTAAAAGTAGATAAAACGTACGTTAACCATCAGTTACAGACCAAAATTATGGACATATTTTTTAATGTTTCAAAAAGAATAACTTTATATTAACTATAGCTCACCACTTCCTTACATAAATCGTGTTCATGTGATGTTCTGTACAAATTCTGACCACTCAAAGAAGGGGGTGGAGTGGGAGGAACAGCTCCCTGGCAGAATCTGACCCGTTTTTTGTCCACTCATGTAACAGATAAGTTAGAGGAAAACCTTGCATTCCTTCTCTTATACCCAAATAATGATTTCAGCAGTGAGTGACCTTCAATTGCACACACTTTTTTTTTTTTTTTTTTTTTACTGTACAGCCCCCTTCAGTGCTCACAGCCCAAGGGTAAGGAGGCTGGGCAATGGTTTGAGGCTGCAACTTCCTCTGGCATGGGTCCACTATGAATTGCACACATTTTAGAAAAGGAAAGACAGCTAGTATTGTGCCTGCCAAATACATGCAATTTTTCCAACTGCATACTCCTCCTCATTCTTAAGTATCCAATGCTAAAAATCAAAACCTGACCTCAGCAGCAAGTTGCAGTTCTGACACTATGACGTCATTCTGTCTGGAGCACTTTAGTATCACAATTTGAATAAATTGGCAGAAGCTTAAGTAGGTCACACTGAAGCCCAAAACTAAGGTATTTATCTGGCAAAAATATTCTGGCTCTGCAGTTAGCACCACCAGCCACAGAATGACAGGCCTATCATTCATCTAACCATCTGTATTTTCCATAAGGACAAATGAAAATTAAGTAAATCTTATCACGGTCCTGTATTTGCTAATACCACTGACAGTGGCTTTTTGTGGCAAATATTTGCACACAGTTACAAACCAAAGTAAAGGTGACTGATACCATTTGATTTCATGAAGGCTTTGGCATATCCCTGCAAAATAATACTTTTTAAACCTCCATTTCCGCAATAATTAAGTTATCAAGAACCCTGAGTCAAGTAAGTTTAGAATTAGCCCCAAATATCTATGAGATAAAACCATAAGGTGCTAAAAACATTTACCAACACAAGAGGGGACAGTACTGTTGCTTCAAAAGCAAGAACTATTAATTCTGGATCTGACATCTGCTTCATTTCTTCTTGTGAAATTGTAGTTCTGAAAGCAACATGCAGAAACCACAGTGGTTTCTGATACTCAGCCCCACACCTCCATCATAAATTTTCCTTTCACGATAAACAATGTGCAATCAAAAGGTTTCCTGTTTCAAAATGGAATAGATGAAAGAAACTATAACTTTACCATTAACAACAAAAAAAGTTTCTTAATGAAGATGATTTCTCAAAGATGAAAATGGAAATTCTCTCAAATACTGCTTCCTCACTTAAAGACTAATCTTTTTCCCCTGTAAATATTCTCAGCATCACACATTGTGATTGACATGAATGGTCCATCAAAGACTTCTTAAATTACCTGTTTGCACTCTTTTGTTATCTAATTAATAGCAACACAACTTCACATTGGATAGAACAAACACTTCCAAAGTATTCTATGGCCATGCATCTAACAAAGAGCAACCAACAGTACAAACTTTGCATATCTGAGTCATATAGAGGAACTTTGAACCTTGAAGAGTAGGACAAAAGGGGGGAAAAAGTCTCTGCTCTGAATCCAAACACGGACTGGATGGATTCAAAACACAGAGTGGATGTTAAATAAACTAAAAGAGCCAATCCAAATGAAAAGATTGTTGCCATAACAATAATTATTATTAATTACCAGTATAAATAAAACTGAAGAAACCATATCCAGGGTGACTAGGTCTAAGTACAGGCACAGTCAGACAGAACTTACCACTTTGTCCATGAGTTTCCAAGTTTTCTCCACAGTTCTGCGATCTGCTGCTGCTTGCTTAGGGGGTCCAACTGCATCCTGAATAGCATCAATAATGCCCAAAATGCGTCCTTTTCGGGGGTTTCCTCCACGACCACCAGGGTTTCTGCCATTCATAGAATTCGCCATCTGGAATCTCAGTTCTTCGAGAGGAAATTAAAAAAAAAAAATAAAAGTTAGTTGGTCATAAAAATACCCAAAAGAAAACTGGCCTGGTTAAACTTGCACCCACTATACCTTCCTACATCAATGAGAACAAAATCCAGGGTCCCAGATGCAACTTTTCAAAAGTGTGTGAATTTGCACTCTCAATTTCTACACACCACCGTTTTAGGAGCCTAGAGCTTGGATTTGCATTTGGAACACTACGGGTTAAAAATGCATCCTTCTCACATTTCAAGTAGGGAAGGCTTGATTAATACCCAAGTCATAACAACAAAAAAACTTACAGGGGTTTCCTCCAACTAGTGGAGAACATAATGTTCTCCCCACCTCTGCCTCAATTCCAACTCAAAATACTAGAACTGAAGCCCCTGGAAACATGTGTGAGAGCCTTACTCCAAAACCGCCCTTTCACTCAGCTTTTACCAAGTTACATAAACGTAAAGATTTTTCTACAGAAGCATAAGGGGCACGCATGTCTGTTGTCAACAAAGGCTCCGAACTTGGATATTCCCCGTTAAAAACCACCAATTACTGACACCTGAACAAGGGTAAGCGAACACACGATTCTTTAAACCTACGCAGCTAGCAGTTCACCCCAAGTTAAGACCCTCTCCCCCCAACCCCTCCCCCCAAAAAGAACAAGAAACAAACAACAAAAAAATCCATTTTCAAAGAGAGGGTGAGAAACTGACAAGAGCGGCCACAGAAAGAAAGAGTTCACTTCTTTCGCTCCTTGCCTCTCCTCTCACCCAAGGGGGGTGGGGGTGTACAAAGCTTTGTTTCGGGGCGCCTGTGCCCCCGTCCCTGCTCAGCGTCCTCGCCTGTCACTGCCGGACCTTGGCCAGGAGAGGAGGGCGGACGGAGAAGGGACAAAGTCGCCCCTCGCGCCTCCAGCGCCCGCAGCCCCATCCGTCCAGGGCGCTCGGGAGCGGGCTCCCCAGTGCACGCACCTCCCCGGTCGCCCGCAATCCCAGCCGCCTGTCGGCTTTCCTCCCTCCTCTTCCTCCTCCCGGGCCCGGCCCGCGTTCCGGGCTTTAAATACCCTCTTCAGGCTGCGCCGGCGGCGGCGGCGACAGCTGGGACTAGGGCTGCCCCCTCTTCCTCAGGGGCGCGCGCCTGGCTGCCCCCGGGCCCCCGGGACAGAAAGAAACGCCGAGCCTCCCCGGCGGCCCCCTTCCCGCCTGGCCTCTCGGCGCCGTCTCTGTCCCGAGACACGCGTGTGCACGAGTCCGACTCGACACGCGCGAGCCCACGGAGCGTGGGCAGCCCGGGCTGGCAACACCGGCGTAAACCCCAGCTCGCGAGGAAGGAGCCACCCGGAACGGCAGCCAACGAGACGGGGAGACGCAACAATTACCGTCAAGACCAATCCACACCCGCTCGGTCCTCCCGCCCGACTCGGGAGGCCGCGGGACGCCGCCGCGGCACTAGCGGGAGGAGGAGACCACTCGCTGGACACTCCACCCCTGTACCCTACACACACTGAGACGGGGCGCGGGGCGGGGCCGGGGGCGGGGCCGCTGCGGGCTGGACCAATCCCGTCGGCCGGTGCGCTGCCAGACAGCGCGCGGCGCCAATGGGCGGGAGGTGCCTGTCCTCTCCCCGCCACCCGGTCCACGTCTTCCACGGTACACAATGGCCCCAAAGGAAGGACCGCTGGCCGCCCGGCCCAAATGAAAGGGGACTCCGAGGGAAATGGGTAGACTGGTCCCACCCGGGAACAAAAGTGGAAAAGGGAAAGGAAATGGAAAAGATTCAAGGCGCTAGGGAGCTGACCAATAGGGAGTGGGCCGGTGGGCGTGAGCGTTGGGAGCTGGAGCCCAAGCCAACTGGGGCTAAAAGGCGGGACTTCCTGCTTTGCTCACCTTCCTAGTCTTTTGTTTCATAGCAACGGAGTAGTGCCCGAGAGGGTGTTGCTGCTCTATCCTGGGCGTGTCCCAGGCCCAAGAATTTCAGTTCCCCAGGGCTGCCAAACTCTCCTACCCAGGACAGCAGCCAGGTTGCACTGCTTCTTGTTGGCTATCAAAAAAGAGCCGCAGTCACCCAATTCGAAGATGAAGTAGAGACCTCACGTAGAGTAGACTATGATGCCAAACAAAAGTTCCTACATTTCTTTCTTTTTTAAATACATTTTATTGATTTTTTACAGAGAGGATGGGAGAGGGATGGAGAGTTAGAAACATCCATGAGAGAGAAACATAGATCAGCTGCCTCCTGCACACTCCCCACTGGTGATGTGCCCGCAACCAGGGTGCATGCCCTTGACCGGAATTGAACCTGGGACCCTTGAGTCCACAGGCTGACGCTCTACCCACTGAGCCAAACCAGTTAGGGCAAAACTTCCCACATTTCTGAGTGTTTTCCTGTTATAGTGAATTCTGGAGGGATTGCAGATCAAATATCATGGTTAATGAGAAAGCAAATAGTTAACTACACTGGCCAAGCAGTCTCCACGAATCATGCCAGGGCAGAGAAACAGATCATGGGAATTGCTAATATATGCATTACCCCTTTCCTTTACTAGAAGTTTCTGCATAAGCGACTGAAGAGGAAACAGCTTTTGTAATTTGTTCCAGTCACCTTCACTCTATGTAGGTTTCTCTTCATCTTAAAAACAAACCTGTCAAAGATTCAGAAATAGCCAAAGTAAAACCAATGAATCACTGAAGGAGAAGTTGGTAAAAATTTGTTATGCACACCCCAAAAAAACAGTTTGCAAACTGGGAACACTCAAACCAAAGCATGGGATGAGGCTTGGGGCATACCGCTACAGAGCAGCCTGTATAATGAGAGAGCAGTGTCTTCACAATGAATGGTAATTAAGCTAAATTAATGACTAAACTGATTTTTATCTTCTTAGGGAAGCTTCAAAGCTATTCTCCATTTGCCTTTTGATTTTAACACACCTTATTGTATCTGCTGTTCTCTCCCAGCATTTGTATTCTCTCTTTCTGTGGCTCCATATACCATTAGAAAGGCCCACATCTGGCTAGTCTTACAAGGAAAAAGCTACTGTGCTGGAACTCTTCTTTCAACAAGATTATAGATTAAACGCATGCCTTCTATTTTTTTTCTTGTATTTAACTTCAATCCTACCACTGGTGCTACTAAAAATTGCCTTAGAATGTCATGCTTTGGAATTTTCTTTCCACTACAATTGGTAGTCTTAAATAAACTTTGCACTGTGGCTTCTCAGATGTTGTGATATATATTCTTTCTCTAAACTGATAAAATGTTTCTCAATTGTTCTAACCACTTTCTACCTAAATAATCATTTTAGGACTGGGGACTATTACTATCAAGGGTCCTGGGGTTCTTATAAACATACTTTACAGCTCTAAATTCAGGATGGATTAAGATTTGCATTTGATTAAACAGGGCAAAACGGGTTCTTTGCAAGTAGTAAGATAATAAAATGTGGTTCGGGAAGTAATTTTGTTTCTTTGTCATTATTTCTGTGCCAATAATTACAGAATAGTTCCTTGTTTTCACATTGTGTTTATCTACAAAAGTACTGGTCTCTCCATATCTCCTCTACCCATACATATCTCCTTTACTCTTAGTAACAGAAACTACATTTACTAAGGGAAGATTGCAAAAGGAAAAAAACACATATTGGATCACCGTTTAAATAAATCCAAGAAATATACAAACTCTATGTAGAAAGTTTTCAGAATGTACAAAAACAGTGGCTTAAGGGAATATTATAAGTACATTACTCATATTTATATCTAGATAAATGTAGAATAAGTAAAATACATGTGATAGCAGTGGCATTTCTTTTATATTATTTTTGCAACTGAAAGAAATAAAAATTACATGGGATATGGTGATACATATATGTTTATACATGCACATACAAAACACACACAGAATATCAAGAAATTACAGCTTCATTCTCAACTAACTATTTTATCAAAGCCATCTAGAGTCCAAGTTAAGTCCTGGAGTAGCAGGGTTTCCATTTGAGCCCAAAGTCTGGTTTGGTTACGTCTGATGAGCTAACGAGACAGTAATCTTCCCTGCAAACTATTAGCATGAGTTGACGCACATGGGAAAATAAAGAACTGTTAAGATAAAATTTCTTATCCCAGGTGTCTCCAATGAAGACACAAGGGATAGAGCATAATAAAGGAATGTGTATTAAGGGGCTATAAAAAACATATAGAAATGTTTTCATTAGAGACTTTATGATACTCAGAGCATAAGCAGTAGCACATCAAAGTGACAGAGTTTGCTAGAGAAATGCAATCCTCATTTCTAAAAAGAAAAAGTCAATTTCCAACAGGGTCTGGTTTAGCATGAAAGTAGCCTCCTTTGGTAGCATGGTGATTTGTAGTCTACAGTGAACTTGGATTTGGCATTTTTATAGGAGAGGAGTGTTCTCCTGGAAGACCCTTACATGCAGCAGAATGATGAGACAGTTTACCTAAGAGCCTTGCAAGCACCATAGCAGGCAGTAGGTGATTAATATGAACAAAATGATCATAAGCGCATGTGATACCCTTACCCCAGAACTCCCAGAAAAGATTGGGAACTTTTGTGGCAGGGCTACTGAGAAATTTTGTAATGGTATCTATAAACCCCTGTAATTTGAGCATTAATACTTGATATTAATATTTATATTCACAGAAAATGCAGATGATTATAGTCTTTAAACACAGGAAAAAAATGTTTAGAAGAACACAGCTATTTGGGAAAAATATTTAGACTATTTTCATTCCATTCAATTTTTCTTTCTTTCTACTTTCTCCAAACTCACAGGTGACTCGTGTGATATTGAATATGACTTGACTAAATAGCAAAGCGTTCCAATAATTTATTTGATCCATAAAAGCTAGTCAAAAAATATTTGCTGAATGACTATATAAATTGACTATTTAAGGATATTGCCTAGGAAGCATAAGCTTTCTCTGTTTCTGTCCAAATTCACATACTAAAGAGAAATAAGAGCATTATTACCTAATCACATTTGGGTTTAACGAATAATTCCATGTTAAGAGTAATAAATTTCTAACTATCCTTAACAATACATACTAATAGCTGCCAGTGAAAGATGTTGATCTATGGATCCATCTGATATAAACACTCTCTGTGTATTGGTTTGGGCTCAACTGGAATTCTTGCTTAACAATAACTACAACACAAAAATAACAATGACTTAAGATAGAATCTTATCCTTCTCACACATAGAAAACGTATGAAATGGTGGCTCCACAATTTTCTCCTATATCATCCCAGCACCTGGATATCTACCCTCAGAATCACCTTATATTCCAATATGGCTGTTGGTGGTCCAGCTCTCACCACTGATTTTCAGGCTAAAGGTTAAGAGGAAAGGTGGAAGGGCATATTGAATTTCCAGGTAAGTCACTTCTCTTTAAGCAATTTTCAGAAAACTCCCACAAATATTTACCTTTACTATCTCAAAGCCAGAATTCAGTTCCATGGCCAAACTTAGCCGCAAAAATGCCTGGAAGACAATGTGCTTTCTGTTTTGGGAAGCAATATAACCAGCTAAAAATCTGGGTTTTGTTTCTATAGAGAGAGGAGTGAATAGATGTTTGGCAACAAACTAGCAAATCCTACCACAAAGATCTTGTTCTACAAATTAAACTTATGATTAAGAAGTCAGTTACTATATATCATATAGAGAGTAAGTTATCAGTTCCCTAATAGATACTAGCATCTGCTATTACCAGACACATATATACATATGCCTAAAGTTTGTCATATATGTAGTAAATTATATACAATTTCTTTACAGCATGTGGGCTCAGTAATCCTAAACAATTCAATATCATCACAGGGTGCAAAATTAAGTAAGCAACTGCCTTAATACATTCCATCCTAAAGTTTATATCAGATTAAACAATTATATATCTGAAAAAAAATCTTTATAATCACTTCCTTGTGATTTTTCCCTAGACAATTAATTCCAAGATAATTATTTCCCAGATAATTATTTATTTGGCAGTTGTTCTTTGTAATAAAAGGATTTATGCTAAAAAAAGATACTTCAAAATTTGGAATAAACTTACTACTTTGTCTCAGGTTTGTATTCCTTTGTACCTCCATTGCATTATTCATGTTTCATATTACATTTTCCATGTTCACTTAACAAAATTTGATTCAGAAAAATATGGATAATTTTATTTCTCCTCAAACATTTGTGTGAAGAACATAAAATTTGATACAAGTCACAATGGAATTAATCTATAGTCCTTATGCCTTTTGATGTATACATATTAATAAAACATTGAATTTTTATTTTTCGGTTAAAATATAAAATCCAAATTTCAAGGCCAAGGGGGATCTTGGTACTAATCACATCACTAGTTTTTAGCAGATCTGGAATTTGACAAATTTACCCAGAGTGATTGGACCCTAAAAAAAATATAGATAATAAACTCAAATTCACAGGAGATTAATGTGTAGTATAAAAGTATGTGATTGTGTGAGAAACGTAACTGCTAATTAGACCAGTATTAATATAGACCAATTATATATTTATTTTTCTACAGAAGAAGCCAAATTAAGACCAGAAATTTATTTATTTATTTTTTTTATCTTCACCTGTGGATAACTTTTCCATTGCTTTTCAGAGGGAGGGAGAGAGAGAGAAAGAAACATCGATGTAAGAGAGACACATAGACTGGTTGCCCCACCCCATGCACCCCGTCAAAAATAAATGTAAAAATCAAAAGCAAATAACACAAGTAATGTTAGTAGAGATATAATATGTTCTAAATCTAAAGAAAATCTTCTCTACTGGTTAACAAGTTCCTCATTCTCAATGTACAAAAACTAACCCTTTCTATTTTAAATATTTTGATTGTTTCAGGACCCAACATCTATTGGCATTCAACCTTATTTTATCACCTCTGACTAGACACCAAGGAATAAAAGGTGACTAAACCAGTTATTATTTCCAAGCAGAAAGCAGGCATAATAAGAAATCATTATAAACTCACTGGTAAAAGCAGCAATTTCTTTAGGCAGAGGTCATTATGAGGAAGGTGCTTAACCTAGCTTCAAAAAAAGTGATTACAAAGTTGAGGCATAAGATAAATTAGATTAACAGTTAATCACAAAAGGGCCATTTTAGTCAAAAGACTACTCAAGAGCAAAAGCATAAAAGAAAGAAAACAATTACAGTACATATGCATAAGAATTAGTGGGTCCATTTTGGGGGAGGCAGAGAAACAAGAGACAAAAGTGGCAAGTGATGAGTAAATTAAAAGAAGACCTCTGGATTTGAATTTTTTTATGGAAATCATCGAAGGGTTTTAAATCAGGGCAGAGTACATAGGGTTAAATTAAAAGAGCAAGGGAGATGACATTGTAACATTTATATTTCAGAATATTCACCCTAACGGTCAGATTGATAATAGATTGGAAAGGCATCAGAGTGAAGGCAAAGTGGCCAGTTAGGCCATATGAAATAAGTGATGATAAGAACCTAATAGTGGGGCAGTGGTATTAGAGGTAAAACACAAGTGGCATGCCGGGGCCGGTTTGGCTCAGTGGATGGAGCGTAGGCCTGCAGACTGAAGGGTCCCAGGTTCGATTCCAGTCAAGGGCATGTACCTGGGTTGCGGGCACATCCCCAGTGGGAGATGTGCAGGAGGCAGCTGATCGATGTTTCTCTCTCATCAATGTTTCTGACTCTCTATCTCTCTCCTTTCCTCTCTGTAGAAAATCAATAAAATATATTTAAAAAAAAAAAACACAAGTGGCATATTTGAGGAATATTGGGAAAAGTGGTTTCCAATCTTATCTGCCCCTTAGAATAACAAATTTCCAGGCCCCACTCCCAGAGATTCTGATGTGATCCATCTAGGATAGTGTTAAAACTGCCCAGATGATCCTAATTACCAAGTGAGGCTGGAAACAGATTAGTTAATTTAGTCACTGATAATTACATAAATATGAAAAGTGCAGAAAATGGAGGAATCAAGAGTAATAGTCAACCTCCTAGCTTTAATGATAAAGATAACCTCAACAACCAGCATAGAGACTAACAAACAACAGACTATTTAGGGGAAAGGAAGAATTAATTCTGTCTTTAAAAATAAAAAAAAATAAGGATTCTATCAAGTGAGCAGGACATTTTAGTTAGATGATTGGATATAAATGATTATGGTAATAAGTTTGGCAAAACTGACAAGTAATTCCTGAGAGTTACAGTTATGAAGGGAGATTATATGGGATAAGAAGAGCATAAAGTTTACAGTTGAACCCTGAGGATCAAAATTCAAAGAAAAGCAGAGAAAAAAATAGATCACAAAAGCAATCAATTCAGTGTGGTATACTGGGGAGTACACCATTTCCATGGAGCAAACAAAATTTTCCAATGTAGCAAAAGGGTTCAATAATAAAAAGAAAGAAAGAAAAATTGCACAACACATCGGAGTTAACAATTGAGAGATCATTTGTGACCTTAGTGAACAATGTCAATTGAAAAATGGGTTGAAAAGAATGGGAGATGAAGAACTGAAAAGTAGAGATTATTGTGTTTTTGTTTTGTTTTGTTTTGTTTTGTTTTAAGAAATCTATACAAGGATAAAGACAAGAATGTAGACAGTATCTATAGATGACTGCAGAATCCAGTAGAGTTAGGAAGGGCAATATTTTGGAATGAGAGAAATTTAAGCATATGTGTATATAATAGGGGATACATTTTTTAAAAAGAGAAATTAAAGGGCATCTTATCCTATCTACACTAATAAAAGAGAAAAATGGTAATTGGCGTACGACCGCTACCCTTCTGATTGGCTAATCAGCGTATCCTTATGCAAATTAACTGTCAGCCAAGATGGCGGCCGGCAGCCAGGCAGCTGGAAGCGAACTTGAGGCTTCCTTGCTCCCGTGACTGCAGACTCCAACGTTCCCCGCCTGACTTGCCGGACTCTGAGCTGGCAGTTTGAAACATTCTAACAAATATAGCCGGCTGGGATCTCAGAGCTGAAGTTATACATTGTTTCGATTATAGAACTGCAAACAAACCAGCAGCGGAAGCCTCAGAGCTAGAGCCAGAGCTAAAGCTGGCCCAGAAGAAAAAAAAAAAAGAAAAAAAGGAGCGGTTGGGAGCTTCAGTCAACAACCGCCAGCCTGAAAGCAGCCCTCAGCCCCTCACCCAGACGGGCCAGGCACCCCAGTGGGGACCCCCACCCTGAAGGGTGTGTGACCAGCTGCAAACAGCCATCATCCCCTCATCCAGGCTGGCCAGGCACCCCAGTGGGGACCCCCACCCTGATCCAGGACACCCTTCAGGGCAAACCAGCCGGCCCCCAGGCCTCTATCCTATATAGTAAAAGGGTAATATGCCTCCCAGCACCGGGATCAGCGGAGCCGCGAGGCCTCCTGGCACCAGATCAGCATGACAGGCAGCAGCGCCCAAACCCCCTGATCGCCCTGCTCTGTGTGTGACAGGGTGCGATGTCCCAACCCCCTGATCGGCCCTGCTCTGTGTGTGACAGGGGGCGGCGCCCCAACCCCCCCCACACACATACACAGGCCCTGCTCTGTGTGTGACGGGGTAGAGCCATAACCTCCCCATCGGCCCTGCCCTGAGTGTGACAGTGGTGGCGCCCCAACCCCCTGATTGGCCCTGCTCTGTGGGTGATAGAGGGCGGCGCCCCAACCCCCTGATCCACCCTGCTCTGTGTGTGACAGGGGGCGGTGCCCTAACTCCCCTATCGGCCCTACTCTGTGCGTGACAGGGGGGAGCTCCCCAACCTCCTGATGGGCCTTGCTCTGTGCATGAGAGGGGGAGCTCCCCAACCCCCTGATGGGCCCTGCTCTGTGCGTGATGGGGGGGCAGTGCCCCAATCCCCTGATTGGCCCTGCTCTGTGAGTGACAGGGGGCAGCGCCCCAACCCCCTGATTGGCCCTGCTCTGTGCATCACAGGGGGTGGCGCCGCAACCTCCCCATTGAACCTGCCTTGAGTGTGACAGGGGGCGGTGCCCCAACCCCCCAATCAGCCCTACCCTGAGCGTGACTGAGGGTGGCATCGCAACCTCCCAATCCGCCCTGCTCTGTGCATGACAGGGGGCGGCTCCCCAACTCCCCAATCAGCCCTGCTCTGAGCCCGACCAGGGGCTGCACCTAGGGATTGGGCCTGCCCTCTGCCACTCAGGAGCAGGCCTAAGCCAGCAGGTCGTTATCTCCCGAGGGGTCCCAGACTGCGAGAGGGCACAGGCCGGGCTGAGGGACCCCCTCTTCCCCCCCGAGTGCACAAATTTTTGTGCACCGGGCCTCTAGTTAGAATATAAATAAGTAAACCACTGAGAATAAAAAGGGGGGGCATGGGAATATAAAAATAATATCTATAAAACTATATATATTTTTAACTATAAATACATTTCTAGAGGTGGTAAGAAGTCGAGAGTGATCATACTTTATGGTTCCCACCTCTACTAGATGTAGTAGACAAAACTGTCTTCTCAAATGGAAGGGAACTTGAAGAGAGTAGTGAAGGTTTTGAGTTGAAGAAAGCTAAGTGGACTAAAAAGAGAAAGATGAGAATACACTGGCACTCGGAACCATGAATCGGATAGTTGATGCCAAGTGGAAGAAATTGTACATTTCTTTAATAGGGTGTTGGGGAAGTAAGATTGTAGCTTCAATACAGGTTTGTGTTTTTATTGAACAGGTGTTGCAGAAATACAGGAATGAAAGAAATCAAGGCTTTTGGTGAGAAAGTAGTTCTGATGATCAACTACAGGGCTCAAGATGGGTCAGTAAAGAAGAGATAATACATAGGAAAGAGGGTTATCTTTTTTAACATGGAGTCTTAATATGCTTCAGCCTACAAGGAGAGCCATGTTATAATATCCAATCCTGAAAGAAAAGATTAGATTTTGTCATGCAAGTGTGCATGTGCTTGTGTAAAATTTTACATGGTTATGTATGGCATTATATATCATTAAATACACTCTCAAGTAGAGTCTATGTGTAGTTAAATATATATTTCTTTATTTTTTATTTCTTCTCTGCTGTCTTCTATAACACATTTCTAAGATTATGAATGCAATGGATCCTTGTTGCAAAAATTCAAAAAAAAATTTGAAAAATATGAAAGTGAAAATAAAAATTTCCCATATTTTTACCACTTGGAAATGATGACTATAAGTATTTAGTGTACTCCCAGTATTTTTATTGAATGTATTGGGGTGACATTGGTTAACAAAATTATACAAGTTTCAGGTGTACAATTCTATAATACATAATCTGTATATTGTATTGTGTGTTCACTACCCCAATAATTAAATATATTTAAATACTACATTTCTTTTACAGGATTTTTTCTTTTCCAGTTACCGGAGTGAAATATGAAATGAGATATTTTCTCATATTTGTTATAAAGAGACTTAAAATGTTTGTGGTAGTATATTTTTCACAAAATAATAAAACATTAAAAAACAACTTAAATTTACTATTTGGAAATGTATGGGCTGCCTTAGATTATAGGAATTTTATTTGTTTTTATCCATTTGTATATAACCACTAATTAACTTTGTATGTGCCCCTTTACACTAAGTGAAACAGTAATCATCTAAAAAAGAAAGTGGTCTTAGAAGATAACATACAGGACACACCAAGGATAACTTTCTGGACTACTACATACCATTTTAATCTTTATCTATGAGTAAAGGATATATATTCATTAGTCAGATTCATTTCCAATACTGAGCCCTGCATGTCGAAGAATCAAAAAGGCCATTCATTAAGCCCCAGCTCTCTCATTCATCATCGAGAAGAATCAACAGTTTTAAGTCCATCACCAATGCTCTTGTCTCTGTCACCTGTCGGCATCTTGCAATAGGCATTTCAACAGATTTTGCCATTTATAAAGTAGATTTCTGATGTTTTCAATTAGGGCTGGCTGGACCTGGGTATGACAGATATCATCTGATCACTTTTAGTGGTTTCCCCTTTTAGCAGTCCTTCTCACGCCATACTAGTAGCCTCCTACACATTTGGGTGAACAAATGTACGTGCATACACACACACACACACACACACACACACACACACACACACACACATGTTTATGTGGCCCGTCTGACCAAGCCTGCTTTACTTAACCAATCTCAAGTTTTTAGGACTCAGCTGTCTGTGCACTATAATGTTACATTTACCCACATTGCACATATTGTATTCAGATTGTATTCAACTTTTGCAGGCAATCTCCTATTTTCTCTCTCCTCCCCACTTCTTTTTTTCCTCTTCCTTCTACCCCCAGTTGCCTGGTAGAAAAATTATGACAAGTTTTTTACATTGTAGGTATATCTTTTTCCAAACAGTTGCATTATTCCAGGATAATAGATGTCTTCATTGGGTAATGTTTTATGAAGTGTCAGGCTTGGGTAGGCTTGATGCTTTTGGTTGTATGCACTCCTCTACCACCACATCAAACAACTCCCAGCAGGAAGTCACCTGCTTCACTTATATGATCCATTCTTTGGCCCCTGTCATGTTGTGTTTTTGTTTTGCCTATTGACAAGGAGAAAAGTGTCCATTTTCAACATTAAAAGAGAAGATCAGGAAGGCTTCATGATGCAATTTAATCTTTTTAAAAAGCAGATGTACATTTTTAATACAATGTTATGACCAGCAAGCAAGGTCGAGGAGCAGAGACCTCAGTCAGGAGACAGATGCAGCTTATATTTCTATTATAATGAAAAGGGATATTCACACGAATAATACTTAGGAAATACAGATCAAAGGCTACAGTTGCATCTAAATATGAAAAAAATGAATTTAAAAGTATAGGACAGCGTTTTGGAAAGCATACTCTGGGAAGGGACTGAGGTGATAAATATAATTGATTTTCTACTCTTTCCCCCCATACCTGCTCTCTAAATGACCTCTTTTCAATTTTCCATCTTACTCTCACAAGTCACCAGAAGATTTCTGAGAAGGCAATCAAAATTATGAACATTGATCTTTTTAAATGTACATAAAATAGTAAATGAGGGGATTGTTTGAGTTGAATGTCAATAGCAGAGAGAGAGAGAATTAGCTACCACCTGCTAGAGTTAGTCAATATTCTAAAGAAGCGTTAAAAATGTTTAAAAATTTTGCAGGGAAAATAACCACCTCAATTCTTCCCAGTTGCTAAATCTCTTTAGTCTTCTTTTCCCTTAGTTACAAATAAGTTTGAGAAAGAAAGAAAGAAAATCTGCTCATACCCTACAAGTCTCTTTTCTTTTTCTCCTTTCTTCCTTACTAGGTTTTTAAAGCATCAAATAATTCTACCGTTGCACCAATGTATATAAAGACTAGCCAGAGAGTCTTTGCTGTGGGTCAGGTGCAAAACAATTCTTGCATGAAATTAGATATTTCTTGGCAGAGCTAAAAATAACAAACTGCTTGAAATGCTATCATGGCTCATTGCAGCTTTCAAGTAAGCTTCTTTTCTCAGTTCCAATGTGGATGGCGTATCCTCTGCCTCTTAGCTGCAATGCACCAGCAAAGAGGACACATTTCCTCCTATCTGTGGATATCGACAGAGAATTGCCACGTGTTTTCTCAGGGTCTATTTAATGTTGGTAGGAAATAAATGTTATTGTGGAATTGAGACTGCATATGCACAATTAAGCCACATTATTGGTAGAAAGTGAGCAGGACTATGTTATGTATCTGGAGTTACCTTCATACACACTGTTAAATTGGCCTCTACTGGTTTATTCAACGGGTATTTGATATAAACACATAATTACAGTGCCTACTATAAAAGTAAGAAATAAATGTGTGTTTAATTTGGGCAAGAGAAGTGAGGGAGGAAGCAAGCTAGACTTTCAAGGATGTGGAATGAAGAAAGTATAACTCAGAGATTAGGGTTAAAGGTTGAGGAATGAGTGCACACAGGAAGCATAACAAATATTGAGGTTTATATGTCCCAAGTGAAGGAAAAATATGACAGAAAGTTCACATTGAAAATGACAAAATTCAAGAGATAATGAAAACTGCCCTGGCCAGTTTTCTCAGTGGTTAGAGTGGCAGCCCTGGACCAAAGGTTATGGGTTTAATTCCTGGTCAAGGGCATGTACCTTGGTTGCCAGTGAGATCCCTGGCACCAGTCGGGGCGAGTGCAGGAGGCAACCAATCAATGTGTCTCTCTCACACTGATGTTTCTCTCTCTCTCTCTTCCCTCCCCACCCTCCCTTCCACTCTGTCTGAAAATCAATGGAAAAAATATCCTCAGGTAAGGATTTTTTTAAAAAAAAAGTAATGAAAACTACATTATAAGAAGTTTTAAATGATATAATTTGGAGTTTATGCTAATTCAGTAGTCAAGGGGGATTTTAAGAGATACTAACAAAGGTAAAGGTAAGCCCTGGCCAGTTAGCTCAGTGGATAGAGCATCAGCCTGCCGACCGAAGGGTCCTGGGTTCAATTCCAGTCAAGGGCACATGCCTGGGTCTCCAGCTCGATCCCCACTAGGGGCCAATCCATGATTCTCTCTCAATGATGTTTCTGTCTCTCTCCCTCCCTCTCCTCTCTGAAATCAATAAAACTATATATTTTTTAAAAAGGTAAAGGTAAAATAAAAAGATTTTTTGAGAGACATTATTATTAGTATAGTGAACTATCTAACAATGTATAAAAATGATGAGACTAATAGCAAACGCTCTTGTTAGGAGGCTGTTGACCTGATTTGGGTTGAGCAGTTTAGAATCTGGAATGATGTGGTAGCTTTAACAGTGGGAAGAAATTAAAAGGATAGACATTAGACACACTTTAAAGAAGGATCATGACTTTGACTCTAACTGAATATGATTTTAAAAATAAGTAAAAAAAATAACATTTATCTACTCATATATGTGTTTGATAAAAATAGAGAGATTACGAAGGGAACAGACTTGACGAGATTAAAATGAGTTCCTTTTTGCACACACGGGCTTAAGTGATAAAGTAGTCTTTTTCATGTCGTTTCCCTTCTATGTCATAATGTCTAACAATATCTGGTTAAGTAATCATTAGTCTGATAGATGGGAAAACATCTTAGGGCAGGGGAAATCTCTGGATTAAGAAGATCCAGTGCTTCATAAACATACAACCCTGCAAAGTGAACAACAGCCTTTTGTCAAACATACTAAGAGGAGATTCATTCCCATGTAGGCACTTCTGACGGTGAAAAGAAAGCTCAGCACTTCCTTACTAGGAGCCAAAGCCTGTGTAGTCAGAGACACTTTAGTGACCTCAGTTCTGCCACTTGGGACCACAGAGAAAAAAAATCTTCCTTTTGGTTGAAAGCCCTTCACAGTTTATCCATATTACAACATTTAGCCCCAAACCTTCACAGTATGTTAAGATGACAACATATATCCCAGAACCTTCTATTCTTTCCATTAAATTAGTTTCTTGAACTGGTCCTCAAGTCATTTGGTTTATATCCCTTCACTTTTTTGTGTTTCTTCTCTGGCCATATTCTAATTTGTATCTGTTAAAATGTGATGCTGACTATGAACGTTAGGTGACTATGATGTGTCCGTGCAGGTTTATCAAATGTAACAAATGTACCACTGTGGTGAGGGATGCTGATAATGTGAGGTTATAATGCATGCATTGGGCCAGAAGGTATGGGGGCAATCTATGTATCTTTTTTTCAATGTCGCTGTGTACCTAAAACTGCTCTAAAAAATAAAGTCTTAACAAAGCATCAGTGCTCGGTTAGGAATACTATTACAGATATGGTCTCATTACAGAATATAGTTGGACTTGGTTATTTTATAGATTGCAAGTTTATTAAGGCAACCATCTATGCCATTAGTTGTAGCCTACCTACTCATTTATTTGTTTAAACTCAAGCACATTTCATTCAAAGTGCTACTCAGCTATTTTTCACCCATCTTGTTGATTGAATAAATACTAATAAACCTCACTATTCATCAGTTAAAACATGCACACACACATACACCCACACCCACACTCTATGTAGAGATAGGATCATTTACCACACAGCAGTCCCCAATGCAAGAAAATTTCTCAAATACACCTTAAAGACTTTCTTTTGAGGATCAAAGGAAGAGGCTTCAAATCCACTTCAGATAATTTTTCTTACTGATTAAATTCAACATTTACGTAACACAAGACACATGATGCCTGAAATGGGGGAGCCTATTAGAAATGCCTCAACGTTTTTCTTGAGGTCTCATCAAAGGGTAAGCTTTAATAAGAGATATAAATCCAAGAGAAGAAAAAAATTTATAATAACTTCATAAATAACACATAATTAGAGACATGTGTTAAATCAGGATTTGATAAGAATATTCTTATTCTGTATAGTTTAGGTTTATGTTTTTCATACATGGCAGCTTCTAATGTGTAATACTTAACCAGTTAAGGAAGTTTATCACTGTGAAAACAAAAACATTTATTTGCAGTCTAAAATGGAATGGATGGGATTCTTAATAATGCTTGAATCACAAAATCCATAATAAAATTTTAAAAAGTTAATCATAGCCATTAAAGAACAATGTGTGAAAATAAGTATGTATTTAATAAATGCTAGCTTGTGCAAAGAGTGAGAAAAAATGGGGAGGGGTAATGAGAGTGAATGAAACTGCTTTATATCAGTGTAAATTTAATTAATAACCTGATGTAAAAAAATAGCTTTGGATTAAATTAGGCCAGAAAAGTGCAAGTAGAACTTGAATTAATAACTTTTGATAACACAAGAAAGACATAGCAATGAAGGGAATAAGCTATGAGTGACTAAAGTTAACAGTGGAGGTTGGTGATTCTTGGACTTCAATGATTCCTACCCTGTTAATAATCAGAAACTAAATTCATTTATAGTTTCTGATGTAAAAACATTAGAAGTACAGAGTGTGACAGGTAGAATCAGAATATTAATAAGCCCTAGAGGAGAGCACTTACAAATAAAATTCCATAGAGTGCTAAAATTTCACTACGTCTATTCTTAAGACAGTTCCACAAAAGAGTGGGTTATTTTCCCTCTGGTAGAAAAATAAAAGAAACAATGCTTGCAAGTTCAGGAGGGGGGAAAATAGCACCAAAATAATGACCACAATATTCACAGTTGGATACAGAAGTCAGACATTTCATTCTGATCCTAATGAAATTGGGAATAGTTGAATATTCTGTTTCATTCCCCACACAATGGATGAGTCATACTTCTAATTATCTTCACTCACAAAATATATCAATACTCGTTTACAGAAGCAGAATTTACAAGAGAATAACTGGGTATAATAATAGTTAGGTAACATTGATTATATCAATAGACATAATAACATTAACATGTATATGTTTCATAGGTTTAAAAGTTTATTAGCAATAAAGGGATACAAAAGGCATTATACTAAAAACTTAGAATAAGAACAAATTTATTAAGTTGGATCTTAAGTGGGTAACAAGGATAAGAAAGAAGGTAAATGTAATAGTGCACATTAAACACTAGACAAAAGGTCAAATGAAACCAACAGGAGAGTTCCAAAATGGTGGCAAAGTAAGTGGATGCTATACTGACATGCTCTCAGGCCCAAACTGGAATTACAACTAAAACACAAATAAACCATCCTGAATAATCAATTGAAGACAAACTAGAGAGAACCCTGATAACCAAGGACAGAAAGTGGAGATTGTATAAAGACTGGTAGTGCAGGGGCATGAAAGGGCTGGTGAGGCTCCCACAGAGAGCAGCTGAAGTTCCAGAGGGATATCTCAGCTGTGGGGGGTTCCCACTGAGAACTCCAGGGTCTAAACTTCAAGCTGAGCTTCCCAGTCAAGAACACCAGAACTAAGAAATGAACCCATATAGTATCTGACTATGAAAAGCTGTGAGGTTGTCCTCCTAAAGGGTTTCAGTAGAGGGAGGGCAGAGTGAACTGGAGCTGTGTGAGCAGAAGCTTGGGTTGGGGACTTTGGGGTTAGAGCTCAGAAGGCAGCCACTCTGATTTCTGGTGCTGAGTCATTCCTTCACACTACAGAGGACATCTTTCTCCAGCAGATCTTTACCATCCAGGCAACTTTCACCTGGGGGGGAAGCAATTGCCCCACCCTGTTGGAAAACCTCTCAGCCCACTTTGTGGAGTCTATGTTTTACTGTGTTCAATAGCTAGCCCAGGGGTGGGCAAACTTTTTGACTCGAGGGCCACAATGGGTTCTTAAACTGGACTGGAGGGCCGGAACAAAAGCATGGATGGAGTGTTTGTGTGAACTAATATAAATTCAAAGTAAACATCATTACATAAAAGGGTATGGTCTTTTTTTTTTTTTTTTAGTTTTATTCATTTCAAACGGGCCGGATCCAGCCCGCGGGCCATAGTTTGCCCACGGCTGAGCTAGAGGCTAATTAAAACTGAAAATAACAAACAGATTGCAGGAGGTAAATTTCTGGAGGCTTTAAGTCTTTGCCTGATCTAATTTGGGGCCCGAGGGTAGGAAAAGCAGACTTTGGTGCACATCTTGGTCCTTTCCAAAGGCACCCAGCTCCAGCAAAGGGGGCCACAAGCTGTGGATTGCTGATTGCTCCAAGCAGGGTATTCATTGTCAATTACAAACAGCATCTGACATTGTCCTGCGCTAGAGACTGGGAGTCATAGCAGATCTATAGGAGCATAAACCCAAAGAAGCAGCCAAAATGGGGAGACAAAAAAAGAAAAGCCCCAAATGAAAGAATTCTCAAAAGAAGAGCTAAATGAAATTGGAATAAGGAATTTATCAGATATAGATTTCAGAATAATGATTACAAGGATGCTCAAGAGCATGATAAAATATATAGAAACAATGAAAAAAGATCATTGGAAATGTAGAATGACATAGCACTAACAAAGAACACTTTGAAAGGAATACTCAACAAATTAGGGGCAGCTTAAAATCAGATTAGTGAATTAGAAGACAGGATAGAAAAAAACACTCAATCAGAGAATAAAAAAGAAAAAAAAACAGAATGGAGAGGAAGGTGAGCAAGGGATAGAGAAACTGTTTGAAGAAACAATGGCAAAAAACTTCCCTAACCTGGTGAAGGAAAAAGTCACACAAGTGCAGGGGGCACAGGGAGAACCAAGCAAGAAGAAACCAAACAGGCCCACTTCCAGACACATCATAATCAAAATACCAAAAATTAAAGACAAAGGCAGCTAGAGAAAAGCAATTTGTTACCTGATTTCTCAGCAGAAAGTCTGCAGGCCAGAAAGGAATGGCATGAAGTGTTCAAGGTAATGAAAAGCAGGAATCTGAAACAAAGATTACTATATCCATTCAAAATAGAAATAAAGAGCTTCCCAGACCAAAAAAAAAAAAAAAAAAAAGCTAAAGGAGTTTCTCACCACAAAACCAGCACTGGAAGAAATGCTAAAGAGACAGCTGTAATGAGAAGAAATATATAGAGAGAAACATAGGCATAAAGAATTAAAATGTCAATACATAAGTAGCAATCAATATAAACCTTAAATGTGAATGGGTTAAATGTTCCAATCAAAAGACATAAGGTAGCTGAATGGATATGAAAATATGACCCAAATGTATGCTATCTACACACACTCATCTCAAAACAGAAGACTCAAACAGGATGAAAGTGAAGGGATGGCAAACAATTTCCAGGCAAATGGAAACAAAAGAGAAAACTGGGGTAGCAATACTCAGATCTGACAGACTTCAAAATGAAGGCCATTATAAGAGACAACAAAGGTCACTACAAAATACTAAAAGAATCCATCCAACAAGAGGATATAAACCTGGTAAACATATAGCAACCCAATATAGGAATATATATATATATAATATATATACAAACTCTTGGTTTGTATCATTATATATATATATATTCCTATATACATATTCCTATGTTCATTGCAGCACAATTTACAAGCTAAGATCTGGAAATAGCCCAAGTGTCTATTAATAGATGAGTGGATAAAAAAGCTGTGGTAGGTACATTCACACCATGGAATACTATGCAGCAGTAAAAAAGAAGGATCTCTTACCCTTTGAGACAGCATGGAGGGACATGAAGAATATTATGTTAAGTGAAATAAGCCAGTCAGAGAAAGAAAAGTATCACATGATCTCACTCATATGTTGAATCTAGTGAACAAAATGACTGACAAACAAAATAGATCCATATACATAGAAACATGGAACAGACTGTTGAATCTCAGAGGGAAGGTGGGGGAGAGGGGATGGAAAAAGATCCGACCAAAGAACTTGTATGCATATATGCATAACCCATGGAC
>NW_005871115.1:2374590-2517211 GCF_000147115.1 Myotis lucifugus
AGAGCATGATAAAATATATAGAAACAATGAAAAAAGATCATGGAAATGTAGAATGACATAGCACTAACAAAGAACACTTTGAAAGGAATACTCAACAAATTAGGGGCAGCTTAAAATCAGATTAGTGAATTATAAGACAGGATAGAAAAAAACACTCAATCAGAGAATAAAAAAGAAAAAAAAACAGAATGGAGAGGAAGGTGAGCAAGGGATAGAGAACCTGTTTGAAGAAACAATGGCAAAAAACTTCCCTAACCCGGTGAAGGAAAGGAGAACCAAGCAAGAAGAAACCAAACAGGCCCACTTCCAGACACATCATAATTAAAATACCAAAAATTAAAGACAAAGAGCGAATTTTAAAGGCAGCTAGAGAAAAGCAATTTGTTACCTGATTTCTCAGCAGAAAGTCTACAGGCCAGAAGGGAATGGCATGAAGTATTCAAGGTAATGAAAAGCAGGAATCTGAAACAAAGATTACTATATCCATTCAAAATAGAAATAAAGAGCTTCCCAGACCAAAAAAAAAAAAAAAAAAAAAAAAAAAAAAAAAAAAGCTAAAGGAGTTTCTCACCACAAAACCAGCACTGCAAGAAATGCTAAAGAGACTGCTGTAATGAGAAGAAATAGAGAGAGAGAAACATAGGCATAAAGAATTAAAATGTCAATACATAAGTAGCAATCAATATAAACCTTAAGTGTTAATGGATTAAATGCTCCAATCGAAAGACATAAGGTAGCTGAATGGATATGAAAATATGACCCAAATGTATGCTATCTACACACACTCATCTCAAAACAGAAGACTCAAACAGGATGAGAGTGAAGGGATGGCAAACAATTTCCAGGCAAATAGAAACAAAAGAGAAAACTGGGGTAGCAATACTCATATCTGACAGACTTCAAAATGAAGGCCATCATAAGAGATGGGGAAAATAGCACCATTCCTGTGTCCCACCCACATTAAGTCACTGTTGCCTAAGGGGCATCTCTCCTTTTGACTACTTTTTCCTTTCACCTGCTCAGAATTGATTTCTTCTAGTCAGTTTTCAGATTAAACATCATCTGTACAGAATGTTGTTGTCTAGAAAAAACTCGCCTGTTATTTCTCTACTGTTCACTTAATACTTCTGGTACTCCAAATGTGTATGAGTTTTTTCCCCCACATGAAGCAATTCTCCAACTCTGATGGACACCAACTGGGTACCCTACAATGCAATTCAGTTCTGCCACTATATACTTGAATTTAGCACCAGACTGCACAGGTTAGAGGCTCAGTCCCGTAAGATTGCCCCACCCAACCCCCACTTCAGACACCAATCACAGGTTTAGGTTGTTACCCGTGTTTCTGTCTAACTGGCTAGAAAATGGAGGCTCCCTGAACCCCCTCCTCTAATTTGATTAATTTGCTAGTGTAGGTCATAGAACTCAGGAAAACAGTTTACTTATTAGATTACCTGTTTATTACTACAAAAAATATTAAAGAATACAAATGAACAGTCAGGCGAAGAGACACATAGAACAAGGTCCAGAAAGGTCCTGAGCACATGCGCTTCTGTCCCTGTGCAGTTGTGAGTGTGTCAAACTTGCTCACGAACCTGGAGCTCTCTGAACCCCATCATTTTGGGGTTTTCAGTGGCGGCTTCAATACATACAGGCATGGTTGATCAAATCTTCGGCCAATGGTGATTAAGTCACTCACTATCCCTACCTCCCCCATTTAGGAGATAAGAAGGGGTGTGGGGTGGGGCTGAAAGTTCCAACCCTCTAATCACTTGGATTTTTTTCCTTGGGAATGAACCCCATCCTTAGGGGCTTTCCAAAAGTGATTGAAAGGGTTGTTATGAATAACAAAAGGCATCTTTATTGCTCTTAGAAAATTTCAGTTAGAAAATTCCAAAAGTTTGGGGAGAAGTGTGCTATGACAGGGCAAAAATCAGAAATGTATTTATCATAAATCTCAATATCACAATTGGTCTCCATTTAATCAATAAAAAATGGCCACCCAGTCTTACTCTATTATAGGAGTCTACAACTTTTTTTCTGTAAGGTCCAGATAGCAATATTTTAAGATTTGCTGGCCATATGTTCTCTGTTATAACTAATTGACTGGTATTGCAGCAGGAAAGCAGCCACAGACAATATGTAAATAAATGAGTGTGGCTGTGTTCCAATAAAACTTTATTTGCGAAAACAGGCCAGCATTGCTTGCCAATACCTGCTCAATTACATCAAATTGTTTTGATTCTCTGCTCTGCAGTCTCTTATTTGTGTACTATGTTTTTCCTCATTTGAATTAAAGTCTGTGAGAACACCAGTGACCTTGCTTATCTCACTCTTTGTTTTTTTCTTTACACCTAATGATGGGGAGCACAAAGGTAGCTTCGTAAATACAAATTGAATGGATAATGAATGAATGAATGAAACTAGTATGTAAAATTCAAAACACTACCAAAAAAACACAAAACACCACCCTCAGAATGTTTACCTAATTTTTCAGTAAAACAAGAAAGATTATTACTACAAAAAGATGATTTACTATTTAAAAATGATTTAAATGATTTTCTATTTATTTTTAGGTACAATTATACCACAAAAAGACAAGACGAAATTTAAATTATGTTTCACAGTATATAGGGGTGGACAAAAGTAGGTTTATAGTTGTTCATATGGAAAAGAATACAATAATTTGTTGGGGTCCAGCCCCAGCAGGTCCAGGGGTTCCCAAAGGTGTGGACAGAGTCGGCGAAGAAGGAATGACACAGAGGCAGCGTTCAGTTGATCAGCATAGTGAGGTTCTCTAGCCAGGTTCTCTAGCTAGGTTCTAGCCAGGTTCTTCAGCCAGGTTCTGTAGCCAAGATCTCCAGCCAAGTTCTGTGTTTATTGTCTTGTTACATCTGTATTTTGACCCTAGCCAGTTTTGCTCAGTGGGTAGAGCATTGGCCTGAGGACTGAAGGATCTCAGGTTCTATTCCAGTCAAAGGCAAGTACCTTGGTTGTAGGCTTGATCCCTGGCACCATCAATGTGTCTCTTTCACATCAATGTTTCTCTCTGTGTGTCTCTCCCTCTCCCTTCAACTCTCTCAAAAAATCAATGGAAAAATATCCTCTGGTGAGGATGAACAACAACAAAAAAGATAGGTCTTTGTTTTTCTTTCTTTTTTTTCTTTATTGATTAAGGTATTACATATGTGTCCTTATCCCTCCATTGCCCCCTCCCCCCACTCATGCCCTCATCCCCCTGGTGTCTGTATCTATTGGTTAGGCTTATATGCATGCATACAAGTCCTTTGGTTGATCTAGGTCTTTGCTTTTAAGAAAGTTATTATAAAATTTCAGGATGCTAGCTAAATCTATAGACCACTTTTGAAACCTGTGAGAAAGCAGATTCTATTTCTTAGAAGCTATAACGTTTGTATGAGATGCAAAACCATTCTGAAGGGTACATTTCAGTGGTGGTGGGGGGGGAGGGTAGACAAACATCTGCATTCCAAGAACATTCAGCTCATCTGATAATGTGCTTAAAGAAGTCAGACTTCAGGCTGCCTGCTTGTGGAGTCACACAAGGTTAAGTGCCTACCTCATTTCATGATATTCATTGGCCAAATGACAACAACGACAGTAAATTTGAGCTGACATCCTATGGCAGCAACAAAACAGGAAGGGAAGGAAGGAAGGAGCATTCCAAGGGCAAGAACAATACAGCAAATATCCTTTTATAGTTTTCATGTAAGCCTGTGACTTTGTTGTTAACATGCAGATACCGTTTATTGTTAAGTTAAACTGGCCCTATGCCATAATATCTTAACAAGTTAAGCTCAGGCAAACACTGACTACAGCTTTTTGATACTTAATGCTAGAAATATTTTTTACTTCTAATTTTTTTAGATCTCAATAGAATACATCAAGAATCTGTTGTTTTAAATTCAGATATATTATTGAGAAATATAAAGAGTAACTTTCATAACCATTTACTCATACTTACCTAACATAGCAGTGTGTGTGTGTGTGTGTGTGTGTGTGTGTGTGTGTGTGTGTGGTGGTGGTGGTGGTGGTGGTGGTGGTGGGGAAAGAGTATCTAGAAGACAACCAAAGACAATATTGGCACATTTTGATGCAGTTTATATCATTAAATAAATAACAGGTGTTATATGTGAACAATTTAGGTAATTATGTTTTCATGAAACTCTATGGTGTTTCATTATTCAGATACTACTCATATCTCTGTGGTTATTCCTTCCCTAAAACCTTCCCAGGGATATCTTCTTTCTGTATTTTCATGTGGATATTTAAAGTTCTGACTTTGGTCCCCTTTATCTCGTTCTGTATTTTATTTTTGGATTTTATCTACTCTAGCAGCTTCAACTATTGTTTTTCTGCCTGTGACTTTCAAATCTTTACCTCCATTTTTCATCTACCTCAGGAATATCTATTTAATTTTAATAGCTACAGATGTGTCTATTTGGAAATCATCTTGGTTCCCTAAATTGTTTAGGCCCCAAACTGAGGTCATAGTTTCCTCCTCTTATATGGCCCTTCTCCACAATCCCCATCTCATTGGATAATAAAAAAATATACACAATGGAATACTATGCTGCTGTAAAAAAAGAAGGATCTCTTACCCTTTAACACAGCATTGAGAGTTCTGGAGAGTATTATGGTAAGTGAAATAAGCCAGTCAGAAAAAAACAAAACTATCACACAATCTCATCTGTATGTGGAATCTAATGAACAAAATAAATGGATGAACAAAATAGATCCAGAGACATGGAAGCATGCAACAGACTGAGAATTCAAAGAGGGAAGGGGGGGCAGGAAAATATTAACCAAAGAACTTATATGCATATATGCATAACCCCTGGACACAGACAATAATGCCGGAAAGGCTTAGGGAGGGAGGAGGGGTGAGGTAGAGAATTTAATGGGGGAGGGGAAGGGGAAGATATCTGTAATCTTTCAACAATTAAGATAAATTTTTTAAAAATACAGAAGTCATCTTTCCTTTTCCCTAATTCACAATTTCCAATCCATCATAAAATTGTACTTTTTTTTACCGCTGAAATATTTCTTAAATGTGTTCACATCTCCCCTGTTAAGCTACTACCACACTAGTCTATGGTACCACTATGATTATGGTTACTTTTATGCTTAAACATTTTCAAAGTCATTCTATTGCTATTTAATATAAAAGACCCTTTTAACAAAAACTGCAAAAATCTGCATGATTTAGCCCCTTCTTGCTGCTCTTGTCCCCTTCTCTCACTGTCTACTTCAATGTCATGGCCATCTTTCCATTTCTCACAAATGCTCCTCTCTACAAGGTGTAGCAGTGGTGGCAGTTGTTTTTACAACACACACACACACACACACACACACACACACACACACACACACCTTTAGAAAGAAGGCTCTTTGCAGCCCTCTTTTATTTGACTCCCACCAGATTAAGAGAGTCATTTTAGTGGGAGAAACAGTCATCTAGAAACCCCCAAACCACTGCTGTTATTATCAACTCAAATGCATCTCAGTGTCCCCCCTTCACAATGCTGGTCACTTTTGTTACCCTTTTATGTTTGTATTTGATTGCATTATCAAGCAGCTCAGCGGTCGTTCTCCATGGACTCTCTGAGTGTGCTCAGCATATTGGCTCCAGCACTTAGCTTGGTTTCTGGCACTTAATAGGAAATCAATAAATATTTATTAAAAGTACAAATAAAAAACTAATCATTTCAATCTATCAACTCACCCCCCAAATGCTTCCACTTCTGAGTTCTCTAATTCTATTGATTTTACCATCATCTCCTATACCCCAGGCCCACATTTTCAGACTTCCTTGGCTTCTCTTTCTTTTTTACTATCCACTTTTCTTTGTTTGCCAGGTGTCATGGACTCTACCCCCGGCGCACATGTCCCATAAACCTTCTCAATACCATTACTGCTCTTTCCTGGGGCAGCTCCACCCCATCCTATCTCTTGGCTATTGCAAAATCACACAGTTGGATTCCACATCTAATCTCTTCTTGCCTCAAACTTTCTTCTAGTCTTCCACAAACACTGTTCTGTTGCTTCTATGATAAAAAAAAAAAAAACAATTTTAGGATTCCCAACTGTCTGTTCAATATAGTATCCAGTATGCAGGTTCTCTTGACTCAATGAACATTTTCTCAATTAACTCTAAACACTTTCTTTTAAACATCTTATATTCCAACCTAACTGAAATATTTTGGGTGTCCAGTACATTCCTTGCATTCACCAAATTCTAAGATTTTTATCTGTCCTACTTCCCCCAAGAGCTCCTTGTCCTTCAAGCACAAATTCCACTTACCATTCCTAGGCTACTTTCTTGAGTTCGGGGACTCTTTTTTTTATTGCTCATTGTATAGACTACAGTGGTTATCATCAAAGCTTGGGACACAAATGATGTTCAATAGATATATTCAATGAACTGCTCCTTTCCTCTCTCTTTTTTGCTATGTAGCTTCAGTCTATAAAAGATAAATATTTTCTTACGTACTTTATATTTCTCTTTCTGAGTTTTTCTCTATCATTTTTCAAAAAGACAGCCAAAAAATAAGGTTTTATGAAATTTACTTCCTTTGCCATTTAATAATGCTTCATTAAAAGAAAACTGACAAGAGCAGGATGTTAAAATTATGATCGAGGAACAATGAGCACCAACACTTGTTCAAGATTGGTGCTTTTCTGTACTAGAATATGATATGCAATTCATACACTGGTTAAAGACTGGAGAAAGCAAAGGTTTATCTAAATTAATACTATATACTGTAAGTACTAAAATATTCACCCTGGGAAACTTTAAGTTGGCTTTTACTGCAATAGTTATCTTTCATCTCAGGAAATATCTCAACTCTTTCTTGAGGAGGTTAAACATGGATGTTCTTGACACTTTAAGCTAAGACAACTTACAATATGATTGATTGTATTTATTTTCATGTAGTCAACCTGAAAACTATGATTTTAATTATGAACAACATGGATTTATTTTTCTTTTCTGCAAAAACAAAATCTTAAGTTGAGTCAGTCTTCTCCATTTGAAAATGCTCATTCCCAGTTACAGTGTGATGGAAAACAAATTTCAATGAAATAATTCAATTTTGAAGTGCCAAGTGAAATCATACATGCTGAGGATATTAGAACCTAGCAAGACAGATCAGACAATGATGTCAGAGGCCTTCAGGGGAAATTAGAGAGGAAGTGGTGGTGCCTTTGGTCAATTAATTAGAATAGCAATGATTGGGAACCTACTATGGGGGTAGGGGACTATTTCACCAAACAATACTGCAAGAGACAAAACCTTCACTGTGACAGCATGTGGATTTTGCCAAATAAATGAACTATTAAGCTTAAATCAAATAAAAAAATTACAGATAGTCTATTGCACATATTTTCTAGTAAGACTGAATCCACTATATTTTAAAGCAGATTTTATCTTCCATTTTAAATATTTCTTCAACATAAACCATGTGAACATGATTTTTAAATAAGCATATAATCACTTTTTTTTTTTTACTTTTAATGTTTTTTATAGAGAGATTTTCCTTGACTTATGATGGGGTTATATAACCTCATTGTAAGTTGAAAACTCGTTAAGTTAAAAATGCATTTCATATACCTAAGCTACAGAAGATCATAGCTAAGCCAAGCTGGTTTCTACTGAATGGTATTGCTTTAGCACCATCGTAAAGTCAAAATAAATCAAACCATCCTACGTCAAGGACTATCTGTAGTTCATTGCTCCAAGCTATATGTGCACACAGATACACCTCAGTATGGCTAATAAAGTGCATGAAGTATAAAAAATTTATAGATTAAAATGAAAATATTAAAGTATATAGTATGCAGTTTAAATTTCATCTTTAAAAATATTCATATGTGAAAATCATGATGGTAAAACCACAAACCAACCAATGCATGAAAATCTTTTTTTTTTGCATCTTCAAGACTCTTCCAAACAGAATTTAAAGTTCTTGAAGGCCTTTATGTAGAGTAAAATTAATGTACATGTGTAAAAGTGTCTAACAATAAAATAATTTTATCCTTACACTATTTCAAATTTTAATTCTGTGGTCATGAAACCAGGGTGAATGTCACCTGATGAGGATGAGCTGTGGTATGGAAACAGCCATATTATCTGTTACAATATAATAAGAGAAATGTTTATTTACTTAAAAGTGAAATTACAGTAAAGAAATCTTACTCTATTGAGTTCATTTTAACATTGATTTCATAGTTATTTATTAATTTCTTCTCACTTAGGTAAAGATAATTTAAGAAATAAGAGCATCATTTAAAACATTGATTAGCAGTAAAATGTTGAGAAAAAAGACCTTATTTTAGTAACAGCTAAACTGAATTCATACTCCTTAATAACAGCAGTAATAATTATTGCTATTATTGTTACTTATGTATTTGGCAACATTTTATACTTTCTATATTTTGGTTTATGGAATTTATGAAAGTTATTTTATAGCATACAAATTTGCCTTGGGTATTATAGGTAACTAACATTTTGAACACTATTATTAGCTTGCATTTTTTGAATATGTAATGGGTACCATGCCACATGCAAAGTATTGTACTTTCATTTTCTCAGATAATTCTTTAATTCTTAGAAAATCCCTGTGACGTAGGTGCTGATGTTTAGAAAATTAAATAATTGGCCTAAATCATACAGCTAATAAGCATCAGAAATTGGATTCAAATCCCGGCTTTTCTGGTTCTTCAAACTCTACAACTTTATCTTCACCACCTAAGCAATAGATAAGAGAACCTTATGAAAAAAAATTAAATGAGCTTAATTATTAAATCAACTCAATTTTATTTTTTTAAATTTATCTTTATTGTTGAAAGTATTACAGATGCCCCCCCCCTTTTCTTCCAATTGACCCCTTCCACCAAAAAAAATTTACACATTTACTAATAAGTCATGTTGGAAAAAATATTTTACCATGCATCCTTCTGAGTCTCCCCCTTTATTTTTCTACCTTTAGAAAATGTGAACTCAGTCTCCAGTCTTTCTGCAGTAAATCTGTGTTGTATTTTACTGGTCATGTTGTGACATTCACAGATCAGTAAGTTCAAATTTAGAGGACTAGGAGTCAGAGATGAGGTGGTTAAGTCAAAAGGGGATTAAGTTTAATGTCACAGTTCCTAGTCTGGGAAAACAACCCAAAGGCTTACAAAATTAACCGTTTCCCCGGCTAAGTTCTGCAACAGAAGTTACTGGCAGACAAACTGCCTTAGTACCAGCGAAAGCTGCCCACCTAAGATCAAGGACTCTGAAGCAGCCCTTGCCCCCTTCTTGCTTGTGCAAACATTATAGGACTTGCGGCTACATCAAAATGTTATTTATGTCTTAGAACTGGTCTTAGAATCTGGCAGGATAATATCTGGACTTTTAAGAACCAGCAAATATCAACTTGTCTTTAGCTTGTGAATTGCTACAGATCCTTCCTATGCTACTTTCTTCTCTTATCCTCGTGTGCCTCGCAAAGTTACCTGATGAGGAAAAGAATGGAGCTGTATAAATACACATTCATACCTGCTGAACAGTTTCTAACATGCACATTTCCCTGACTTTTCTTAGATTCCAGGTACCTTAATTGTAAACTTTGACTAAAATCTGAATTCATTTGAGATAGCCTTATTATCTGGCTTATCTTCATGATTCTCACTATCATAATTATTTTCTTTAGGTCATTTTAAAAAAGAACAACTGATTCCAATTTAAGATTAAGCAAAACTTACATAATATAGTTCATATATCAACAGGATAGAGATAATTTGAAATCATTAGCCATGTTTCTTATTAATGATCTCATATGAATTTTATTATTAAACTAGAGGCCCGATGCATGAAATCATGCAAAGGGCTCGGCTCTCACAGCCTTGGTTGGCTCTCGCAGCCCCTCGCAGCCCCTCGCAGCCTCAGGTGCCCTGGCTTTGTCCGGAAGGTCGTCCAGACAGTCATCTGCTGTTCGGTCTAATTAACATATTAGCTCTTTATTATATAGGACTAGGGACCCAGTGCACGAATTTGTGCACCTGAAAAGGAACTATGGGACATGAGGCTGCGGTGGGCACAGGGGAGGATCTCGGCCCATCCTCCGCAACCCTACCCGGCCCCTCCTGCCGTGGCCCCCGGTCCCCTGTCTGCTGGCAGCTCTGCTCCTGCCTCCACTGCTCCCATGCACTGACCGTGCCGGCCCCACTCACACCCACTGAGGGCGTGGAGAGATTGGGGACAGCTCTGGGCTCTGGCAGCGGGTGTGAGTGGGGCTGGCACCGACAATGGGTGCAAGCGGCAGCTCTGGTGCCAGCAGTGGGTGCGAGCGAGGTGGTCACCGGCAGGGGGTGCGAGAGGTGGCTGCTGGCCCTGATTGCGCCTCAGGAGCAGGGAGAGGTGGAGAAGCCCTGAGGGGCGATTGGGGCCAGCAGCTGCCGCTCACACCCACTGATGGCACCGAACGATCAGGGTTGGCGCTGGCACTGGCAGTGAGTGTGAGTGGTGGCTCCGGCACTGGCAGCGGGTGTGAGCCAGGCTGGCACTGGGAACAGGTATGGGTGCCAGGCAGGACCATGGTGCATGGGAGCAAAGAATTTTCAGTAACCACCAGAGGTTCACCCCGATGACAGTGACCGGCACCCCACCTTGGTCTGGCGCCCCCACGCACCTGCTCCACCATCCCACTGTGTCTGATGTCGCCATGTTCTGTGCTCTGCCACCTGCTGCCAATGCCTGCCTGTTCCACGTGTGCCCCCTGGTGGTCAGAGCATGTCATAGCGACCGGTTGTTCAGTTATTCAGCCATTCGGTCTATTTGCATATTAGCCTTTTATTATATAGAATTAGATTGATTAGCCCAGTTCAGTGGTTGAGCTTGGACCCATGAACCAAGAGGTGCCTGGTTTGGTTCCTGGTCAGGCCATATGCCTGGGTTGTGGACTCTATCCCCACTGTGGGGTGTGAGGGAGGCAATCAATCCATGTTTCTCTCTCATTGATGTTTCTATCTCTCTACCCCTTTCCTTTTCTCTCTCTCTCTAAAAAATCAATAAAAACATTTAAAAAATTAGATTGATTAGATATAAACTTTATAGGTTTTGTGCTTTTGTTGCAATCTTGACCCTGACTCTTGTAAGCCATAGCCTTGCTCAAGATGTTTTAGTCTTCTCACTCTTGGTTTCCTTATCTGGAAAATGGGTTTAATAATAGTACTTGCTACACAGAGCTGTTGTGAGGATTAAATGAGATAATTTATGTGAAGTACTTAACACAGGGCTTGACATATTGAAAATAGTATTATGATCTTTGTATTGATGTCCATATAAGGAAACTAATGACAACTAATAAACATACATTTAAGTCTATTTGTATGTAGAGCAATGCACAGTAATGAATATTCAGTGAAAATCAGGAGAATTTAATTTGACTAAAAAAACATATTTAAAATTTTCTCGTAAATCTAGAATTAATTTCTTACCTAAACTAGTAACGAATATTCAAGTATTAGTTGTAAAGATAAAACTTTGAGAGCATCTATAAAGAATTGAATCTGAAGACAGGCCTCTAATCTTTGAAAACACATTTTCCTACTACTTAAGAATAATAAAATATGAGTAAAAAATATTTACAATGGTTTTCTTGATGTTTTACCTGGAGCTAGTTAATACCCATTTGCATATTTTAAGTAAGAAATAAAACTCAGAATATAAAGCAGAAATGAAGCACTACTTACATTATTGCTTTTATACATTTTCAAAACATTAACTTCTATGATGTTTCCTTATAAAACCAATTATTTTCCTGTGGGTTTGCAATTTAATTATCGAAGCCAGAGAATGCATTACAGAAACCATTGTAATTTAAGATTTTCTTTTCTTTTTTTTTGCAAATGAATGGTCATAACAGAAATTTAAAAACTAATTAAAAAGAAGAATGTTCTAGTAATTGATGTTTTAGTAATTTTAATGGTGAGCAAAATTTTGTTAATATAAGTTGGACCATCTTTCAGTTGACCTTTGCCTAAAATAATACTATCTGTGATTTCAGTTAGGTTGTATTGTGATCAGAGTCAATAGCTATTTATTTTATATAAATAATTGTAATTTTATTTTAAAGCTTCTATAACTCAAGTAAAATGAGCCAATGTAAAAGTTGTGGTACTAACAAAAATCTCAGTGACCTTTCTATTTTTTAAAATAATTTTTAAAAAATATTTTTTAAATTTATTTCAGAGAGAGGAAGGTAGAGGAAAAGAAAGAGATAGAAACATCAATGATGATAGAGAATCATCAATTGGGTGCCTCCTTCTCACCCCCCACCAGGGATCGAGCCAGCAACAAGGAATCAAACCAGTGACACATAGATCCATCCCTATCTATCTATCTATCTATCTATCTATCTATCTATCTATCATCTACCTACCTATTTGCCTATCTACCTACTTACTTACCTATACATATATACATATAAATATGCTCTCAGAGAGTGTTTGTTTTTCTACCTCAGCCCTACTCAGAGTATGGGTATAAAACTTCTATAGTTTATTTGCTCAACTAAATCTTATTTATATACTTTTTATTTTTATAAAATGAGCTCTGGACTGGTACATGACATAAGCAGCAGATCTGTCTGTGCTACGCATTTATGTCTTTGTCTGCATGATTGTGCATTGATAGATGGAAAAGGATAAATGAAGGTTCTTTATTCAACATGTTTGGGTGCCCCACCTTCTTGGAGATACTTGTTATGGAGAACAAAAAATGCATGTCTCTGCCTGCAAATATCTTAAAGCATTAAGCATTTTTTGTAATAATTATTAGTGCTAATTATAAGGGTATAATGATATGTTTGGTTTTGGTATTAACAATTCTTTTAATATAGAGTTTTACTGCCTTATTGTGTTGAAAGAGTCAATGTTTAAGTCATGTTCACTCAAGAAAAGATATTTACAACCTGTCTAGTTGCTATGGGGACTATTCTTTTGTTTACAAAATTGATTTTTTCAAGAAAAAATAGAAACATAAAAATGATTAAGGCAATATATGCTTATTAAATAATTTTTTGGGAAATAATAGGTAGTATTAACAAAGTTACACTTATCCTTTCACTAAACATAGTATTTTAATATTTTGAGATGTTTACCTTTTACTTCACCCCACACATTTTGTTGTTGTTGTTGCAGTAGTGGTCATTTGAGTCATTCACACATTTTTGCATCATTATTTTCTGGTTTACACTATATCATACTTTTTTTCATTACAGTTATACTTCAAAAAGAAACACATACACAAGGCACATCAGATCATATATTCTTTAAATGTGATTTTGCCATTTTGTATGTCAATGTTTTTAAAACAACCTGTTATAAAGTGCATTTATAGTCCTCCTACTAATCTTTATAATGCAGTTTCCCTCAAAAATTACCCTATTCTCAGCTTCAGAATTAATCTCATTCTATTACCACTTAACACATTGCCATATATAGGCAGGTTTACATAAGATTTGCTCATGGTTATGCATCAGATTAGCTTGTAATACAAGTATACTTTTGGAGAAATTATCTGTGGTGGTTATGCCACATCTCTGTTCATCTCTGTTCACATAGCCCTTACTATGATTCTTCTTTCTCCTTTGGCTCCAACTTTCATTCATTTATACTCATTTGGCGAATATTTATGGAGCACTTTTACATGCCAGGCAATGTGTTAGACACTGGATTATAATAGTAAATAGGACATAATTTTTGACAGCCAATTACAATATTATATAATAAGTGCTAGTTGGCATAAACAGAAGGCATTATAGCAGAAATAGTAAAGGCAAGTTAGTCCTGTCTTGGGGGATCAAGAATGACTTTATCAACTAGAATGACCAAAAAAGAAGCTTTAGTTGTGATGAAGAATACATTTAGTATTCAGGTAGATTCAGGACATTCCACAACAGAGATAATGCAAGGTGTTAAAAACAGAGTAACCAAGCCTCACTCAAAATTTAAGGCAGAGAAAGAGCTGGTCAAACTCATTTAGCTATAAATACTGCCTCAGAAAACTACCTCAGGCATAGGCTACTCGATGCATAGTGCCTGATGGGCATAGCAAGCTCCCATGAACATAATATGTTCATTGATATCAGGCTAAGTTTTAGCCTGGTGAGTGTGATTGTGCAGCAGAAAATTTTGGATGAAGTGTCGGACATTAGGATAACTTTCTGTTTATAGGAGAGCAATGGACAGGAAGTATGGAGACAGGATCCATGTTTGGGAAAGGGCCACAGCCTTGGGTTTTGAATTCAGTTGACTTCACCGCCAGATAGAAAAGCATTGGGGTCTAGAAGAACTAACAAACAATAGAATCTCAGAGGAGGAAACCGTGGCTGGATCCTATCTAATAGTCTGGATCAACATGGAGCATACGGAAGGCTGTGTTATTGGGAAGGGAACACATAGAAGGCACTAGCTATACTGAATCCATAATGGTTAGGGATAGTCTTTCCTCCCAAAGTAAAGTATACTTCCAGACACATTAAGCTATTTAAAATTTCACACAAGTTTCAGTAATATTTTCAGTAAAATTCTGCTAAATGGTTAACTTTTTGAGAGTAAAGAGGGAAACAAGTAGGAAAATATTGTCAGAGAAACACACAGTCCTACAATAATCCCCAGTTTTATTAAGTCAGAGGAATGGGCTGGCTTCTACTCCAAGCTGTTCCGTCGGAGTTGGAAAGCAGCTTAATGGGGCTTCTGAGAAGTGTCCGGAAAAGCAGGACTCTACACTCTGTGTTTACACTGTTGGTGAGCTCCGATAGTAGGTGTTGACTTTGTGAATTCATGACATACAAGCTTAGGAACTGAGTAAACTTTTGAGATCAAGTCTCTCCCTAAATTCCATTATGGCAAATAATTCTGCTGATGGTCTTTAGAAAAGAAGCTGAGAAGGACACAAGAAATTCCCACAGATTGTTTATCTCAGGAATTCATTTCCTGACTCAAAAAATCACAAACTATTAAGCAACAGGCAGAAAGAAGCCTGCAGATGGTATCTGTATGACTCCTATGAGCAGTCAGATGACTGACCTTCCTCTGACTTAGCATTTTCCCTGACAATCCCTTTAAAGTTCTTTTTTTCCTTTTTTATTGAATATATGGGGGTGACACTGGTTAATAAAATTATACAGGTTTTCAGGTGCACAATTCTACAAAACATCACATGTACATTGTACTGTGTATTCACCACTCCAAGTCAAATCTCTGACCATCACCATTCCCTACTCCATTCCCCAATCACCACACTGTTGTCCATGTCTATGAGTTTTTTCTCTTTTTTTTTTTTCCTTTTTGCTCAATCCCTCCATTCCTCCCACTCAGCCCCTGGCCCAACAGCTGCCAGCCTGCTCTCTATCTATGAATCTGCTTTTAATTTGTTTGTATTATAATATTAACTTCATAAAAGTTAATTGTCCAATTAATATATGTTAACATAAAACATTTTAAAGGTTCAGATTAAGTATAAAGAGGAAGAAAGGGATTATCCACCTGTAATTACACTCACTGTTAATTTAATATGTCAACGATCTAAATGTTTTGAGAATATTTGTTTTTTATTTTGTGTGTGTGTGTTTTTTTTGAGATACCCTTATTCTTTAGCTTACCGCTTTTCTTCCATCATTTTTTTAATTGAAACTCTTTATTGTTTAAAGTATTACATGAGTCTCCTTTCCCCCCTCCTTCACCTTTCCCTGCCCACCCCCCACCCCCTAGCACATGCCGTCACTCACCCACCCCCATCTGTGTCCATTGCATGCATACATATGCTCATATGCATGCATACAAGTCCTTTGGATGATCTCTTACCCCTTTACCCTCCACCTTCCCTCATAGGTTGGATAGTCTGTAAGATGCTTCTATAACTCTGTTTCTATTTTTATTCATCAATTTATGTTGCTCATATATTACACAAATGAGTGAGATCATGTGATATTTATCTTTCTCTGACTGGCTTATTTCGCTTAGCATAATGCTCATCTGCTGATGGGCACTTAGGCTGTTTCCAATTCTTAGCTACTGTAAATTGTGCTGCTATGAACATAGGGGTGCATATATCCTTTCTGATTGGTGTTTCTGGTTTCTTGGGATATATTCCTAGATGTGGGATTACTGGGTCAAATGGAAGTTCCCTTTTTAATTTTCTGAGGAAACGCCATACTGTTTTCCACAGTGGCTGCACCAGTCTGCATTCCCAACAGCAGTGCAAGAGGGTTCCTTTTTCTCTGCATCCTTTCCAGCCCTTGTCCTTTGTTGATTTGTTGATGATAGCCATTCTGACAGGCATGAGATGGAACCTCATTGTCGTTTTGATCTGTATCTCTCAGATGATTAGTGACTTTGAGCATGTTTTCATATGTCTCTCTGCCTTCTGTATGTCTTCTTTTAAAAATGTCTATTTAGGTCCTTTGCCCATTTTTTGATTGGATTGTTTATCTTCCTTTTGTTAAGTTGTATGAGTTCTCTATAAATTTTGGAGATTAAACACTTATCGGTGCTATCATTGGCAAATATGTTGTCCCATGCAGTGGGCTTTCTTATTATTTTGTTGATGGTTTCTTTTGCTGTGCAGAAGCTTTTTATTTTTATGTAGTCCCATTTGTTTATTTTCTCCTTTAATTTCCATTGCCCTCAGAGCTGTATCAGTAAGATATTGCTACCACAAATATCTGCTATTTTGCTGCCTATGGCTTCTTCTAAAATTTTTATGGTTTCCCATCTTATGTTTAAGTCCTTTATCCATTTTGAGTTCATTTTTGTGTATGGTGTAATTTGGTGTCTAGTTTCATTTTTTTTTGTGTGTGCATGTATCTGTCCAATTTTCTGAACACCATTTATTTAAGAGACTGTCTTGACTCCATTGTATGCTCTTGCCTCCTTCATCAAATATTAATTGAGCATAATGGCTTGGGTTGATCTCTGGGTTCTCTGCTCTGTTCCATTGGTCTATATGTCTGTTCTAGTGCCAGTACCAGACAGTTTTCAGAACAGTGGTTTTGTACTATAGCTTGATATCTGGTATTGTGATCCCTCCAACTTTGTTCTTCTTTCTCAGGATTACTGCAACTATTCGGGGTCTTTTTGTATTACATATGAATTTCTGGAGAGTTTGTTCTAGGTCTTAGAAGTATGCTGTTGGTATTTTAATGGTGATTCCATTGAATCTATAGATTGTTTTGGGTAGTATGGACGTTTTAAAGATGTTGATTCTACCAATCCATGGACATGGTATATTCTTCCATTTGTTTATGTCTTCCTCTATCTCTTTTTCAGTGTTCTGTAATTTTCTGAATAACAGGTCATTTATCTCCTTTGTTAAAATTATTCCTAGGTATCTTAATTTTTTTGTTGCAATGGTAAATGGGATTTTTGTTTGTTTGTTTGTTTCTGTTTCTGTGAGTTCATTATTGGTATATAAAAAAGCCATAGATTTCTGGGTGTTCATTTTGTATCCTGCTACATTGCGAAATTCATTTATTAGTTCTAGTAGTTTTTTTTATGGAGTCTTTAAGGTATTCTACATACAGTATCACGTCATCTCTGAATAATGACAGTTTTTCTTCTTCTTTTCTAGTTTGGATGCCTTTTATTTCTTCTTCTCTTCTGATCACTATGACTAACACTTTTAGTACTATGTTGAACAGGTGGGGAGAAAGTGAGCATCTCTGTCTTGCTCCTGTTCTTAGGAGAAATTAATTTAGTTTTTGCCCATTGAGTATGATGTTGGCTGTAGGTTTGCCATATAAGGCTTTTATTTATTGAGGTATAATCCCTCTAGTCCCACTTTACTGAGAGTTTTTATCAGAAAAGGGTGTTGGATTTGTCAAATGCCTTTTCTGCATCAATTGATATGATTATGTGACTTTTGTCTCTCAATTTGTCTATGTGATGTATCACGTTTATCGACTTGCGGATATTGTACCAGTCTTGTATCCCTGGAATAAACCCCACTTGGTCATGGTGTATGATCTTTCTAATATAATGCTGCATCTGATTTGCTAGAATTTTGTTGAGGATTTTAGCATCTATGTTCATCAGGGATACTGGCATGTAATTCTCTTTCTTTGTAGTGTCTTTAACTGGTTTTGAGATTTGGGTAATGCTGGCTTCATAAAAAGAGCTTGGAAGTGTGCCTTCCTCTTGAATTTTTTGGAATAGTCTGAGAAGGGTAGGTTTTAGTTCTTTGAATATTTGGTAATGCTCTTCTGTGAAGCTGTCTGGCCCCAGGTTTTTGTTTGGTGGAAATTTTTTGATGACTGCTTCAATTTCCTCCTTAGTTATCAGCCTGTTCAGTTTTTTTTTATTCTTCTTGATTGAGTTTTGTAAGGTCATATTTTTCTAGGAATATATCCATTTCCTCTAGGTTGTTTAGTTTGTTGAAATAGAGTTGTTCATAGTATTTTTTTATAATTTTTTTGTATTCCTGTGGGGTTTGTTGTTATTTTCCTCTTTCTTTTCTGATTTTGTCAATTTGGGTCATCTCTCTTTGGTTCTTGATAAGCCTGGCTAGAGCTTCATCAATATTGTTTATTCTTTCAAAGAACCAGCTCTTGGTTTCATTGATCTTTTGTATTTTTTTATCTCTATTTCATTTATTTCTGCTCTGATCTTTATTATCTCCTTCCTTTGCTCACTCTAGACTTTTCTTGTTGCTCTCTTTCTAGCTTTTTAAGTTGTAAAGTTTGATAATTTATTACCAGTTTTTCTTGTTTTTTTGAGGTAAGCCTGTAATTCCATGAATTTCCTCTCAGGACTGCTTTTACTGCTTTGGATTGTTGTGTTTTTATTGTCATTCATTTCCAGGATGTTTTTTATTTCTTCTTTGATCTCTTTGGTAACCCAATCATTGTTTAATAGCATGCTATTCAGCCTCCAAGTGTTTGAAATTTTTCATCATTTTTATTGTAGTTGATTTTTAATATGCCCTTGTGGTCTGAAAAGATGGTTGATATGATTTTTATCTTCTTTAATTTGGAGAGACTTTGCCTATGACCCAATATGTGATCTATCTTTGAAAATGTTCCATGTGCACTTGAGAAGAATGTATATTCTGCAGCTTTGGGGTGAAATGTTCTGAAGGCCATAACAAGAGATAAGAAAGGCCACTTCACAATACTAAATGGGTGGATACAACAAGAGCCTTCAAAGGCCAGTTATAGTTTCTAATCAAACTTAATAAGGTTTAGGAAAAGGCTGTTTCTAAAATTATGGCTCAATTTTACAGTGCTTGCACTGTGAAAGAGAAGAAAGTAGTTCCTTATTCATTAATATAAAATAATATTCAAGATATATTAATTGAAAACAAAATTAAATTGCAATGTGTTCATATTTGTGTTAAAAAGGTGGTAGAATTATTCATATATCTAGAGGTTTTTTCCAGTACAATATATACAAAAAAAAAAAAGCCTGATAACTGCTAACAGTAATCCCTTTTGGGTAGGTTGGGAGAAAGGAAGGTTGGGGAAGCTATAGATAAGGGGTAATGGAGGCTTAGGGTAGGAGAAAAACTTAATTCTGATTTAATTGCCTTTCTTCTATATATTTTTATTATATAAATGTATTGTTATTTTTATTAAAAAACTAATTTTTAAAATTTAAAACTAGCTAAATAAGCATATGCCTTTTGGAATGGTATAGATTTTAATCTAAAACTTACTCCTTTAACATATGATTGCTATCTGACATCCAAATAATTTTATCTAATAATAGATAAACATGGTAATTGACCATACCTTCGCTACACCTCCCATTGGCTAATCAGCAAGATATGCCAATTAACCGCCAACAAAGATGGCCGTTAATTTGCATATGTAGGCGTGAAGCAGCAGAGAGAAGACTGAAGGCGGCTCCGGCTGGAGCAGCGAAGGCTTGAAGGCAGCTCTGGCCGGAGTGAAGGCCTGGGTCCCGGGTGCCCGGAGGAAAACTGGTGCTGGCAGCCAGGGGAAGAGAGGCCTATTGCACGAATCTTTTCCTATATAATAAAAGGCTAATATGCAAATCGACTGAATGGCAGAATGACCAGTTGCTATGAAGTGCACTGACCACTAGGGGGCAGACACTCAACACAGAAGCTGCCCCCTAGTGGTCAGTGTGCTCCCACATGGGGAGCGGTGCTTAGCCAGAAGCCTGGCTCATGGCTGGCGAGTGCAGTGGTGATGGCGGGAGCCTGTCCTATCTCTGTAGCAGTGCTCACCAGCCAGGAACCGGGCTCATGGCTGGCGGGTTGATGAGCGCAGCAATGGTGGCGGGAACCTCTCCCGCCTCCACAGCAGCAATAAGGATGTCCAACTGCTGGCTTAGGCCCGCTCCCATGGGCAGTGGGCCTAAGTCAGTGGTCGGCAAACTCATTAGTCAACAGAGCCAAATGTCAACAGTACAATGATTGAAATTTCTTTTGAGAGCCAAATTTTTTAAACTTAGACTATATAGGTAGGTACATTGTTATTAACTTAATTAGGGTACTCCTAAGGCTTAGGAAGAGCCACACTCAAGGGCCAAAGAGTCGCATGTGGCTCGTGAGCCACAGTTTGCCGACCACGGGCCCAAGTCGGACATCCCTGAGGCTCCTGGATGCAAGAAGGCACAGGCCAGGCTGAGGGACTCCCTTCCCCGAGTGCATAAATTTCGTGCACTGGGCCTCTAGTTCTTTAATATTTAACCTATAAATTAGGACTTGGTTATTTGCTCATTTCTGATATACTAAACACTTATAAAAATTAAATTTTTAGGAGACTATAATGCAGTTTTAGGGAACAATATAGCAAATTCTATCTATTCTTTCAGTTTAAACATTTCTATAATCTTAAAAAGTATTATTTAGAAATATAAGACTGTGTTAAATTTTTACAGTGTATAGCTATCCTCTTTTTTATTTTCTATTTCTTACAGTACTGGGCATTTAGATAAACTGTAATTTAGCCCTCACTTGTGCTGCCAAAACAGAGGTCTCCTGGGAATATCTTCCATTGCCCAATCTGAAACAAACAAACAAACAAAAAAAACACACAGCAACTGTAAGATAGAATTTTATTCTTTTTGGAAATGTAATATTTACTGGATGTGATAGCTTCCCTTCAGCAATTGATGACTTTGACTTTATAAATGAAGAGAGATGTAGAGCACATTCATTTGCTTATTTGTAATCCCCTAAAGAGAAATATAGCATTTTAGGTCTTCATCATTAGTCATGTAGATAATTTCAATTTAATATTCTGAGTAATTCTCAGATAATTCTTGATGACAGCCCACAAAAATAGGTTAGTCATAAAATCTTGAGATTGGCCATTTTCTGGATTTATATATTTAAGAATACATTTCTCTTCTATTATTTAAAGTTTTCTTAAGAGTTTGCAAAAAGGAGATGGATCTGTAACTAGACAAACAATGGGTCCATGTTGCCTGTCACGACTCCAACCAACTTAGCAGAGACAGGGTTGAATCATATAATAGAATTTATTCCAATATTGCCAGAAATATGGGAGAGCAGCAGGTTATACACAAAAATCTGCTCTGCAGCCCACCATAAGCCAGCTGCTTATATAGGTAGAACTATAAAGGAAAAGTAGGCAAAAGAGTAGTTTACAAATATGTGAAAGGACTGGGGTCTTCTAAGGGTTTAGTGATATGCAAGGACTGAGGTTACATGGCATGGGGAAATAGCCAAGGGAGTGCCAAATGGGCAATTAACAGGTAAGCAGGCTGGAGGTTTGTAAAGGCCTTGCAGGTATGCAAAAAGGGCTGGGGATTTTCAAAGGGCTGGTGATTCTGGTTTCTGTAACAAATCTTTGTTAATCTTTCCATGGTAATAGGCAGCTCTGAATGGGAAGAAGTGCTGCATCTCCAGGTCAGCTCCAGCCAGGGTAGAGTGTGCCTTCTTTAATCAGAATAAAACTATCACGGTTAACAGAACATGATTAATATTTCTTACAATACTAGCTGGTTTCCCAACATTCTATTTCTGCCCCCTTTCAGATTTTAACAAAGGAAATTTTGTCTAATTGGAAGATATATTGAAGTGTCAAGAAACAGTGTTTCATTAGAAACATTACCTGTGACTTTGACAGAATAAAAATATGTCCTGGCTCTGAGTTAGTAGATGAGAAGAAAATGGAGAAGATTTGACTGAAATAGTCTCTCTTTCAGTTAAGAATGTTTTCCTTCATTTTTCTGACTTTAGACTTTTTAAATCCTTTTCTTGATTGCCCAAGCATACCCACCTTTTATGGACCTTTAGTCTATGCCAAGTTGCTTCAACTTGGGCTAAAAATTAAGTTACCTTATAGTAAGGTTGTAGAAAACTGCATGTATAACTGATATATAATCACGCTACTTGAAAACAAAAAACAAAAAAGCATTTCACACCAATAGCACTTACATAGCAGTACTACTTCTAAGGTGACTTTGTCAGCTTTTGAAACATTTGCTCTATTTCTATAGGATCTTTTACTAGCTTTGAAACCATTCCCAAAGAACTGTAATATGATTGTTCCAGAGATGCCTCAAGCTAAAAATGTCAAAATTAAATTCAGTATTTTCCCCCACTCACTGTCCCACTGATTTCTTTTCCTGCTGTGTTTCTAATGTCAGCAAAGGGCTCTACACTTCTCTACCCTTAATTATACCACCTCCTCTACCTCATCCTATCAAACTGTCCTTTAAAACATCTCTTGGATAACCCCTTTCTTGTCTACTTTTAATCTCATCCTAGTTAAAGTTCTAGTAATAGCTTGTTCCCATGAATATTGCAGCCATTTAATAATTAGTCTTCCTTTATGTCTTCAGTCCTTCCACTCAAAATCCATTCCCTCCAAAATGTTAAGACACAGATATGATCATGCTCTTTCCTTCAAATGACTTCTTTATGAAGAGTTCAAGGCTAATCCTTCCATGATCTAATTATGTCCTCTTTTTTTTTTTTGTATGTATTCTTAATTCTGAGTAGCAGTAAATGTATGACCTCTGCTTTCCTGAACAAGACAATTTATCTTATGATGGAGTTTAAAGAGAAGTTGGGCAAACAAAGGTCCTAAGAAAGAACTTTTGCAAATATCCCCAGGAATAGACACAACAGTAAATAATTTTTTAAAAAAACATGGGAAAAGTGGGCTTACTCTCTAAAAATAAACCAAAGTATAAATATAAGAGCACTTTCATCCCCAAAGGAAGATATTAAGGAAAAGACTACAAAGAAGTAAATCATGACCTTGCTAGAATGTGCTTTTCTTTTATTAGAGAAATTCATTAAAGAATAACACAGCTCCATTTTTGTTACTGTCTTGACTTTGTAGGCAAAGAGGGTCCAATAAGACATTTGTATAAAAGTCTGAACTAATGTCCTAGAAAAGAAGTAACATAATGTTAGTTGAATCAGATGAAGAAATCCCCCTTTCCTCAGTTCCTTACATTCCAGGCAAACCACACTCATTATATCCAAAGCTCCCTGAAATAGAGTAGCTTTCTCAAACCATAGGGCATGTTGCTCTCTTTCTGCCTAGGATAGTTTCTCTTCTCTTTGCCTGTCAGTTTAACTTCTATTCATCTTTCAAATTTCTATTTCTATTATCACCTGTGTGAAGTTTTCCCCATCACTCTTCTCTGCTATAACACTTTCCACCACATATTGGAGAGTTTATCTCCTCAAGTATATTATGCTTTCTTCAAGGGCACGATTATATCCCTAGTATCTGTCACAAAGTAAGAATGCTACATGTGTTGAGTAAATAAAGGAATGAATCTACAACAAATTCTGAAGAAAGACATATCAGCACAATCAAAATTATTAGATAGATCCCAGGCTTTATAATCATTATAAATTGAAAAAAAATGAGTTCATCGTATTTTTCAGGTTAATCTGCTAAAAGTTATCAGTCTCATTACCATTGTAAGGGAAACCATCCACTTTCTTATCCCAAGTTCTTTTTTTTTAAGTAGATAAGGAACTTTAACTCTTTTAACAGTATTACAATGAGACATTTACTTTTCTTTGACCTCACTTGTTGCTTTCCTTGGAAGGAGGAGCGATTTATATGATGGGGTGTGATGGTGGGAATCAGACTTACATTGTTCTATATCTCTCTTTGCTAATGTTCAATGTTAATGTGCTTAAGGTTGTCAGACAAGTGTGAATCTTCCTCTTGAACACCCTATGTGCAGCTCAGTGTGAGACAGATAAGAGAGTATGCACTACCTTGCAGACCCAAGTCACTCCAAATGTAAGTTCCAATGCCTAGACATGTGAAGAAACCCATTTTGGTTTCAATATCAGGAGATATTTTCTTATCCAGCTTTATCAGATATAAGTCAGCAATACATTTTCATTTACATCTGGTTCTTCTGTTTATTTCTCAATTGTTACAGAATTTTTCTGTGTGGGGTGAGAATACCAGTCTCAAAACCAAACAACATTCAGTAAACTTCATAAATGCACATATTTATATGTGGTAAAGCAATCTTTTGGTTCCCCAAATGGCAGAGCCACTAAATGTTGGAACCAGAATGCAACTAAGGGTTACTTTGATGAACTGGTGAGAGAAATGCCAGGGAAATTGGATAATTAGATTCTACTGCCAAGAAACCTATTCAAAAGACAGAGCTTGTGAAATTTAGGCCCAACTCTTCTCCTCTACCACCTGACCACTGGGAACTCCTTAGATATTTCAGCAGTTACTCTCTGTGGTTGACATTGTAATCAAGACTTGGCTCTGGATGATATGATAGCCCAGTTGGTTCCTGCATTTTACTGCTAGAGCTGTATTTTACTGAGCTTTTCCTTCCATGACCTACTTTCATGTAGCATCTCCTTCCTCCATGTAGACCAGACACCTCCAAATGACCAAGATAGCGGAAAAGGCAGGGTAATATCTCTTGATCTAAACCTGATCTTCACCTCACTTCTATGATTTAGGACAAAGATAAAGACTTAAAGATAGGGTCATTTGCTTTTCTCCTCCAGCCTAAGAGAAGGTCACCTAGATAGTTGATCCCTGCCTTTTTATTATATGGTCAAAACTCTTCCCCTTCAAGAATCCAGATTGTATAACTCAGATAAGAAAAAACACACTGAGGACAAATATATCAAGGGAATAAGTAGTGATAAAGTTTCCTGGAAAAAAAAAAGGGGGGGGAGGGTGTGAATAACAGCCAAGAGAAATTTTGGAAAAACAAGCACTAGAAGAGATTGATGTTAATTTTATTAGGTGTGTATGGAAATGTGTGTGTGGGAGGGGAGGAGGGAAATTAGGAAGTATGGGAGGTGCTTATGAGTGGATTCTCTTGTGAAGAATTCACCTCTTGTGTTTTTACTTTGGAAACTGAAAATATACTACTTACCATAAATCTTTAGTTTTTTCTCTTTTGTTTGGTTATCATCTTAAATTACACCAATACTTTAGTAAAGAAAACCATACATAAATGCATACGTAGCATGGTCTTGGGAAGCTGAAGAAATGAGGCAGGTAAAGCTGTAGGGCCTAATTTACCCTTGGGGAAAGCAACCTCCCATGCATACTGTGGTCATCATCTCAAGAAGTGTGTGACCTCAGTCTATTTCGGTCTTTATGCTAGAGGTTGTTTTCTAAATTTTATTTTATTTGTATTGATTTTCAGAGAGAGAGGAAGGGAGAGGGAGAGAGATAAATGTCAATCTGTTGCCTTCAGTCCAATGGGGGATCAAACCCGCAACCTGGGACGTGCCCTGACCAGGAATCCAACCAGAAACCTTACCATACACAGGATGATGCTCAACCAGATGAGCCACACTGTCTAGGATTAGATGCTGCTTTTTTTTCTGAAGGACAGGGCATGATGCATCTGTCTCAAGGATGAAAGAATTTGCAAGGGAGAAAGTGTAATGAACATTAAAAAGAAAAACTGTGGTTAATTTTCACTTGAAAAATTGACTTGAAGGAACATGAGAACACAAGCCAAACATGGTCTCCCTTTAGGGTTGAGAGAGAGCTAAATACAATGCAACATGGAATCACAGAATTTAGAGCCAGAAAAAAGCCTTGGAAATTATTCAGTCCTCACTCCTGGTTTTGAACCTGGGGTTTAAAGAGGTTAGAATCTTGTTCCATGACCGTGCAGTGTGTGACAGGGAGTAAGAATATGGCAAAGCGTGGAAACCAAGACTCCTGTCTGTAATCTATGTCAGCTACATGCCATCCTGTACTTATCCTCAAATGGTCCCTATTGGCTGTGATGAAAACCAATTCATGCCTCCAATCAGCAGAGTCCAAGAGTGATGAGTTTTCTAGTCTACTGTGCCTGATGAGCTCTATGACCTGATTTGTCCTGCAATGTCTCAATTCTCCATTGCCCAGTTATTTTTATGAACGATTTAATGTCATAAAATTACATTTGAAATTAAAAAGACTGTAATTTGTAAGGCTAGACTATGAGGATAATGTCCTTGGTAAGAAATTCTAAGTATACTATTACTTTTTTAATTTCACAGATATCTATAAGTTCTGCTTGGGGGAGCTGATTTGAACTAGATATGAAGAAATTAGCTGTATAACAATGTGTATCTTTGGCAAGCCCATTTTCTTCATTCTTCAAAATGACTCCTGCTTCAGAAATGAACACATATTTTATTAAAGCCAGTGTCTAAACCTAGTGGTCATTGCAATAATATTGCAAAATATCAGCTGACCTGGCCAAATACGTATTTTTAGACAGTTCTATAAATGTCACCTTCCCACGGGATACATATTTCTATTCCTTTTTTGTGAATGAATGTGTTCCCCACTCCCGCACCCTTCATTTACAGGAAGCGGAAGAAACACTGGAATTACTAAATGAAGCATGACTCTTTTTCCAGACAGCAGGCCGGACCATGAGAATTAGAACGTCACTTGGCAACCGGATCTCTTTTCTCTCCTCAGAGACGATGACACTTCAGGAAAAAGTTTACCTCCACACACTTCCCAAAGCCTTATAAGGTCAGCAGAGTTCGCTGAGAAACATTTATTTTCCTCTGCCCAGTTTAAAGGCATCACAGTCTTTTCCAGAGAGGTTGCACTTCTACAAAATAATTTAGTGAAAAGACTTTGGTTCTAAAATTTGTTATATTAAAAACTGCTACAACCAATTAATTGCAAATTGCTCCAATTTAAAATAATTACCACGAGGGCATGGCTCTTATATATATTTTTAAATTAAAATCAGTTCATTGTAATTTGCTCCCAATTTATAAAATAATTATCATGAGAGTATGACTCTGTGTTTTATTTTAAAAAATCACCTTTTAAATCATTTTAATATTGCTATATTCTACTTATATTAAGGTCACTCAATGACACAATTGTTTTTTAGCTTAACTGACAAAAATGCATAAGAAAAGTACAAATTTCAAAATGAATCAATATTCAGGTAGACTTTTAGAGTAAAATGTCAAATTCATCTCATAACTAAACTGCTTTTTGCTTACATTCTTTTAGAAATCCTCCAGGAAACCTTGTCCTACCTACTTCTTTCATAATAAAAGCCAAATCCCCACTAATAACTCTTGAGAGCAGAAGAGAGTCACTGTGGAACGGAAAAGAAAAATATGCATCCTAAAAGTATTAGAATTTATATGGAAAGACAAATCTAGAAAGCAAATTAGTGGTTGATAAATACTGAGGTCTTTAATGAGTACAGTCTCAGTGTTAACAAAACAGAGTGAAGCTGCCGGAAGCCAGTTGCCGGAAGGATTTGTCTTATATGACGTCATGAAAGCCTTTGGAACAGAAAAGTCACCACCCCACTTCCTTCTGAGAGGGATTCCAAATGCCACTGAAAGTTCAAGGTACTAAAATACCCTGACTTCTTAAAGATCCGCACTCCTGGAAGAAGGATCCAGGATGTTTTCAATGTTACCTGATTAGATTGACAAAAATAATCAGTCTTAGAATGCTCTTGATCTTAAACTTATTTCATAAACTTTGAAAGTATTATTATAAAATCTCATAGAAACTGATTGCATTCTGACAAATAATAACAGTTTGAGCTTAATGATTGAAGATTTGATAACATTTAATTCACCCTCCTTATTTCATAAAATTTTATTATTTTGATTTACAGGTGGTTTTCCATTTAAAGCAAAAAAATTTTTTTAATAAGGATCTGAGTTTGTTTTTGAAGATATGTTAATGAAAAAGGTAATTTCTATTTTTTTAGACAACACAGTATTTTTATTGTTTAAAATAATATGAATCTGTGGTTATTGAATGGTGTCCTCTTGCTGGTGCTGCTAGAGGCATTCTTGCCATGTGTGGACTTGGAATTGAAAGTTTGGATGAGCTCACGTCAGCTCCTAAATTCAAGAAATAGACTTTTGTTGATTTGACATCTCCTGACATCACTCAAATTTGTATTTGAATTCAGATCCTGCCCCTACCAGTCATTATTTGCTTCATAGGTTCTTTCTTGGTTGAGGAGGCCTTTGCTTGACAGGACAAGAGATACCTAAGGTTTTTTTCATTAAAATAAACTGCCCAGTTTCTACCCAAATTATTTCAGTGGCAAGATATTTCCTATTGCATATAACTATATATATATATAGTTATATATAGTTATATATAGTTATATATATAGTTTTAAATGTTCCTAATTCTTTTCTTGTCTTTATTCCTATTATAACAGTCTATATGCCATTAAACCATAAGGCAGGGAAACTAAGAAAATTAAAAATAAAAATGTTATCCTGGTTAAGAAGCTGGGTGCAGAAATAATCTACAATAGGTTAAACATAAACATTTATCTGTGTATTTTATCCTGCATTATTTCACTTACAACATAATTTTATCACAATCACAAATGTTTATCATAAAAATATAATACTTATTAACAGTTCTATAACATCATTTTACATTTCCAGGTAGTGTGACAAAAAGCTTTCCTGGAAGAAAAGCAAAAAGGCTCAACATAATGTTGAGTATAAAATTAACCTTTATGCTCATTAGTGGGACTAAGTCAAACAATGATAGCTCTCTCAAAAATACATAGTAATACCTGGGTTTAGTATAAGATATTTATGGAGTTTTTAAGTTAAATTTGATACAACAATATTATTCTTGGCAGATACATTTACTCATCTGTTCATTTTTCCCCCAAATATTCATTAAGGCACTATTATACATCATTCTAGGGGGCCAAAGAGCCGCATGTGGCTCACGAGCCACAGTTTGCCGACCACTGTTCTAGGTGGTGGAATCATAGCCCTTGTGTTCAAATAGGGATTGTTCCAAAGAGAAGATAGGCACTACAAAGTAAGTACAGTGACTCAGTACTTGTGAGGAGACTCTAACCTGGATTCAGGATGATGGAGAGGAGGGGAGAGGAATCTTCCCAGAGGATGTCTTAATTGAGGAGCAAGAATTGGTCAATAAAGGTGGGGTAGGCATTTGAGGCCAGGAATAGAATCAACAAAGATAGAGAAGCTTAAAACAGATGGTATCTAGGGAATTTCACTAATGTTGCTAAACCATAAAGTAGAAGACCAAAAGGGTCCATGGAGGGCTAGCGGGATGGGTGGGAGCCAGATTGTGGAGGGCCTTCTATGTCACATTTGGGATCATGGTCCTTTCTCTTTAAGAAATGTAGAGATATAGAAAGATTACAAACAGGTGTGGACATATGGAGAAAGAATTTTAAAGGGTTAGCTTGGAGCTAGTTGGGATGCTGCCAAAATAACCCATTTTAAAGTAAGAAAGAAGAGGATTATCATCTTAAGAAATGATACTTAAGAAATATTTTGGTGGTAAAATCAGCAGGACATTTATAGAATGGGAGAAGGTAAGGGTGAAGGAGTAATTGGGTAAATATTTATAGTGTGGGTTGCTATGTAGATGGTGAAGCACCTAACTTGTATAAAAGATCCTGGAGTAATAAGTTGTCATGAGATTCCTTGGGGCTGAGAGAGCTAAGAAAGAGGCTGGCAACTCCAGAATTCCACGAAGGGTTTATTAAGGGAACTCATGGACAGAAGCAGTTTCTTGGACAGCAACAAGATAGTGGATCTCCACACCCAGAAAGGGGTGGGCCTTGTTATACATAGCCAAGTGACATGTGCCAACATAAATGGCTTGTAGCCACGGGCTAACACAGGTGACTGGCCCATGATTGTTAGGAGCTGTATAATACAAAGCAGTAAACAAGTTAATGGGCCCACTTATCTATGCAAGAACATTCCTTTCAGATGAAGGATCATCCAGGGTTGTGATAGAAAAAGAAATCATTATTTCTATGCATTAGGAATGATTGCATGTAGATGATAAAGTAGAGATAGAAATATGAAAAAATCTTTTGAGAAGTTTGGAAGAGAAAGGATTGAGAAAGATTAGATGGTTCTAATAAGGATATTACAGGGAAGTTTGTTTATAATGGGAACACCTGCGCATATTTATAGGCTCAGAGATAAGAGCAAGTTGAGAGGGAGAGGTTGAAAATACAGAGGTAAGTGGTAAAAATAATCCTTAAGTAACTGCACGAGTTTCCAGAGGAATCACGAGGGCACAGACTGTTTAAAATAAGTAAGAAGCCATTGAATTCTTAGATATTGGGGGTAGGCGTGGGGTGGGAATGAGCTTGGGTTTGTTGACAGACAGCTTTGTATATTTGAAGCCTGGAAGTAGAGATAGACCATATCTGAAGGATTCAATGGTGTTGGTGCAAGTGGAGACAAAGTCTTCTTTTGAGAAAGAAGGTGGAGGGAGTTAGGTGATCAGGGAACTTAAAAGAGATTGAGATCTGGATTAATTATTAATGGAACTGGAAGAAGGAATTGACCAAAGACAAATAAATTAACTACTGGTGCAGAGGAGCCAGCTGAGATTTAAGACTGTGTACTTGAGATGGTCACAATCTGCTTGGTTTGGTAGTTTCTTGCACAGGTGTTCAGTTTCTAGGGTAAAGGAGCACAGAAGGCAGATTTTAGCATTAATGCAAGTTTTTTGTTTTGTTTTGTTTGTTTGTTGTTGTTTTGTTTCTTTTTTCTTTTTTTTTTCTAGTGAAGGCAATAGAAGAAGAATGTAAGAAAATTGAGAATTGAGGGCAATGTAAGAGTCATTTAGATATTCAGATAGAGTTGAAGATAGGAAAGAAGTCAGAGATTTCTTTAGGAGAGGCCTGATAGCTTGAGATAAAATAGAGAAAAATAAGAAGCTAGGGAAATCAAGATTAAGGGCAGATGGACATAAAGAAGAGTGGGACCTAAAAAGATAAGCAGTTGTGGCAGAGATGAGAAGGGCACTTATTAAACAGATTGCGACTGAAATGTAATTTGCCCAAGACCATAATACTATCTAGCATTTGTAATAATCTTTATGTCTAAAGAGTGCTTTGTTCTCATTAGTTACTTTTCACTTAATTTCTGTTGTACTAAAGAAAGAACAGGATTACTTTATAAATAAAAAGGCTGAAATAGTGTGTGCTGTTAAGAGACTTACCAAGATAACAGGAAGTTAGTGAAGAAGGAAAAATATAAGCTAGGGTGTTTGCTGGGAATGTAGGTTAAAGGTGCCACTCCAACATTTGAATAAAGTTTTACATTTTTTTTCTTCTTTGTTTAAGAAATATAGTTCAACCACATCCCCAAAACTTTGCTGTAGAGCTCTATACGTAACTAAGGAAGTTTGAAAGAGTAACACATAAAATGTTAATGTTCTGCTTGGTGACACTTTCAGACAAAATACCAGCATTAGCCCAATATTAGAAAGAAAGTGATAGAGATAAATAGAGATCGAGATCAAGTTAGAGATATATATAGAGAGATGAGAGAGAGAAAGGCAAGTCAAATGTCTAATGAAGTTTACCAACATATAACAAAATAGAGTTGAGGTATACTTTAGGACTTATTTTATATCACAGATCAAAACAATCTGCCTCTCTCTACATTAATATCTTAAAAATCCTCCATTATCTCTCTTCACCCTCTCTCCACACTTAAAAACGAAGCTGTCCCTGAAACTCAGATTACAATGTCTACTACCTTTCTCTTCCTCCCCCATTCACCTTCCATTCTCTTCTCTACAGGGAGCACTCAGTCTTCCCCTTCACTAGACATCTGATCGCATTGCAGAGAAGTGAGAGAAAATGTAGTGGAGCTGAAAATGGAATGCTAAATTAATATGTATTTTCCCCATTAGCTGCTGGAGTTTAAATCCTGGCTCTTCCACATATGAGGTGTGTGCCTCTAAGCAACTTATTTAACCTCTCTGTGCCTGCATTTCCTCATCCATTATATGAAAGTGATGATATTAGCCTCCAACTCACAGAGTTATTACAAGGATTAAGAGATAATGTTGGTTATATACAGTTAGCCCTCAAGACATGTTAACCATGGCCCTGACAGGTTAGCTCAGTTGGATAGAGCATTGTCTTGATATACCAAGGTTGTTGATTCGGTCCCCAGTCAGCACACAAAGGAGAACCAACCAAAAAATGCATATATAAATGGAACAACAAATCAATATTTCTCTTCCTCTCTCTCTAAAATCAATCAATAAAATAAATTTCTTTAAAAAAAACTTAACCATTATTACTTTGACTACTAATACAGAGATAAGAAGAAAAAGGAGGTCAGACAAAAGAGAATTTAAACATATGTCATTTTACTTCGGAATTAGTCTGTGAAAAATAAAGTTATCTGAATTTTTCCCTACAGTGAAGTGCTCAAAGCTAGAAGATCAGCAAACCTTCAAGGGTTTTTGATGGCAGGCTTTCTGGAGATAAGATGGTTGTTTAGTGGTTCCAAGTAAGATTTAACTACTAGCACACAATTGAATTCAGGGTGAAGAGAATTAAAAAGATGATTACAATTAATAGATGGCTCTTAATAGTTTTGTACAGTATAAGAGAAACTGATATGGAAAAATAAAAAATATTGAGAAAGATATTAACAGAAATCTTTATCATTTATTATACTATGTCTTAGAAAGAATATTTGATTCAGTGAATATTACTTATGTTTAGTTTGATAGTTATTTTTTTAAAGTAGTGAAAAATGTATGGTCCTATGGCAGTGGTTGGCAAACTGTGGTTCGCGAACCACATGCAGCTCTTTGGCCCTTTGAGTGTGGCCACAAAGTTTCAATCGCACTGTACGTGCGCGCCTGCACGTGGTATTTTGTGGAAAAGCCACACTCAAGGGACCGCAGTTTGCCGACCACTGTCCTATGGTGAATGTCATATCTAGCCCATGATATACATTACAGATTGGTTTACTAGTTCTACTCTCAACTATTGGTATTTTTCTTAAAATTTGAATCTGTAACCTAAAGCTATAAAAAGCACTTAGTTTTATTTATCTGATCAAACTCTTTTACGACCCTACTAGGGGCTCAGTGCATGAATTCGTGCACCTTGAAGGAACTGTGGGCCGCAAGGCTGTGGTGGGCACAGGCCCATCTTCCGCACCCCCCCGGCCCCTCCCGGTATGACCCCTGTTCCCCTGTCTTCAGGCAGCCCCACTCCTGCCGCTACCACTCCCACACGCTGACAGCGCCAGCCTCTCTCACACCCACTGGCTGCACGGAGCGATTGGGGCCAGCGCCAGCAGCAGATGCGAGTACTGGGTGGGACCACGGCACACAGGAGCAAAGAATTTTCAGTAACCACCACAGGCTCTCCCTGATGACAGCAACTGGCGCCCCTCCTTGGTCTGGCACCCCCACTTACCTGCTCCACCATCCCACTGTGGCCAATGCCTGCCATGTTCCATGTTCTGCTGCCTGCTGCCCACACCCATCATGTTCCACTTGTGCCCCCTGGTGGTCAGTGCACGTCATAGTGACCGGTTGTTCAGTTGTTCTGCCATTTGGTCTATTTGCATATTAGTCTTTTATTATATAGGATAACAAGTAATAAACAATGAATACTTCTCTGAATTAACTCATTGATACTCCAGGCCATTTATTACTTACCATATATTGTCTTGTATTATTCATTAATCTTCTTTGGTTCATTTCTTTACTTCTCAAATGATATATAAACTCCTTGAAGACAGTATTAATTCACCCCTAGGTGTGACTTGCTCCCTTATATCTCAGGCAGGTGAATCATAAAGAAAACAAATAAATAAAAACCTTTACCTACAACTTTTATTTTTTTGCTTATGTACTCTCTGAGGGTGGGTTCAGCATTTGGGCCTGGCATAGTGCATACACAAAGTAAATGCATGAGGGGTGTAGAAATAATTTATAACCTTCTCAAGGTCATGATTGAAACAGGGTAGCCATGGGCAAAATCATGAAGTAGATTCAAATGGTCTTTGATGTTTCCAGCCTCCACTTCTCATATTCTCTTTAATTTCAGAGGCATCCCTTTCCTCCCCTGAAAGTGAAAAAAAGTGTCACAGACACCAAGAACATGGCTCAGGTGATCAGTGTTCGTGGCCATCAGGCTGTTACAAACTAGAAAATCACAGAGCCAGGAGCTCCAGAGTCTTAGCAACTCTTGGCTGAGCCAGATACTTGCACAAGAGGAAATTTGTGTTTTCCTCTTTTCAGGTCTATTTCATTGAGGGGAGGTTGCTCTGGATTTTGATTTCCAGAGAGGTTGGAAGGAAGGTTCTATTATTATTATTTATTATTAATTATTATTATTAAACAAGTAGAATGTCATAGAGGTCTAGGCCCTACAACATCTGCCAGTTTTGCTGTTTGAACTTTAGAAGGATGTGTGGTTGGTGTTGCAGCCAGCATATCCCTTCTACTACTAATTGAAAAATAATAAATATTTGGAGGCACAAAAATGAGAAATTTAAGCACCTGAACTAAAAATGAAGCTGTCATTCTCCCACCCAAAAAGCATGAACTTTGGAATCACATATGAATTCAAATTCTCTCTCAATCCTTACTAAATATGCTAAATATGGACACATCCCAATCTCTCTGAATTTGAGTTTCAAGGACCATAGTTCAGGGTGGTGGTGTGGACTATAAGGTGTGCAAAGTATTGAGATAGTGTCTGATGCAGTTGCAAAGTGCTTAATGCAGAAGAGAAGCACAATGCTTGTTGACTTCCATAGGAGACTCTGGTTGTATATTCTGAGCCGTATCATCTTTTCTTGGGGAATTGCTTGTCCTGTATTGCATCCTTGTGGAGGCTGCCAAGCACAGACCCTGCACCTGAGGGTATAGGGTGGAAACATGATGGAGGCTAGGCTGATCATAGTATTTCACTTCCCTGTCATAATGATTATTCTGGAAAGATCATTAAAGGTTCTTTTTTAAAAATATATATTTTATTGATTTTTTACAAAGAGGAAGGGAGAGTGATAGAGAGTTAGAGACATCCATGAGCGAGAAACATCGACCAGCCACCTCCTGCACACCCCGCACTGGGGATGTGCCCGTAACCAAGGTACATGCCCTTGACCAGAATTGAACCTGGGACCCTTCAGTCTGTAGGCCGACGCTCTATCCACTGAGCCAAACCGGGTAGGGCTAAAGGTTCTTCCTCAGCATTTCCCAGTTCAGGTTTGTAGGGAAGCATCTTTTCTTCTTAAGTATACAAAATCAAGTTCAACACAGAGGTAGGAAGTATCAAGAGAGAGACTTAAGGGTGACTGAAGCTGGCTCAGATTTTACTCCAGGGCAGCTTCCCCTCTGCTTTTCTTCATTTCATGAGCTTGATTGCATTGTGTTTCTGGTATTTATATCCCAAAGTTTCCTGGCTCATACAGCTGTCTCTCTCTCCTCCCATTCTGGAAGGCATGCTCTATTTCAATGATTTTCAACCTTTTTCATCTCATAGCACACATAAACTAATTACTAAAATTCTGCAGCACACTAAAACACATATATTTTGCTAATCTGGTTTAAAAAATAGGTGTAATTTTGATTCATTTACACCAGATGGCTACTGTTGTGTTGACTGTTGTCAATTTTTTTTATTTGACAATCTAAGGGCAAAGAGGTCAGTGTCCCTGACTAAATAATCAGGTATTGCATGTTTTAAAAATTCTTGTGGCACACCATTTGAAAATCGCTGCACTATTTGCTAGAGGATCTGCCTATTTTGAATTGGGAATGCCTAAATAAAATCCTTTTGCGTTTTTCCATCACTTAACACTTATTATTGCCTATCTCTTTCCTCTGTTCCTCTGTGTTTCATGGTCTAAGTGTTGGGAAACCAGGTGGTTAAATTCTATGACAAAGAACAGTGACATGATAAGTCAATATGAAAACTAGGACTAAAGAAGATTAAATGCATCCATTAATACTGACAAAAATCCCAATGAAAATCTCTTGAGAAAAGCATATTGGCAGATGTTGAGTTCAATATGAGGGCAATATTTTCCATTTCCATATTTTTTGTTCCATATAACCACTGACATTTAATATAGTTGAGCTACAGGAAATAATTAAGGGCATCAAGTAAAAAAATGTACATATAAATTTTTTCTGATATACATTTTTTATTTAGCTAAACTTCCATAATATACAATTAATATTTTAATGTGAACAATTCGGTATCATTTAGTACATTCACAATGGTGCAGAACTACTATCTCTATCCAGTTCCAAAATATTTTTATTATACCAAAAAGAACATAATCTTTAAGCAATTACTCTGGATATAATTTTAATACCATAAGCCTTATAAATTGAGACCTCCCTCCCAAAAATGATTCAACAATAAGGCTTCATTTTTATTTTCAAAATTTTGTAAGATTCATAAGATATGAAAAAGAAATATTTCCCTTTCACTGGGATCTTTTTCATGTTGTTCCTGGTCTCAGCCTCTCATTCCTGAAGTCTGAAATTATATGGCTGAATTTTTTCAAGATACAAAAAATGTTAAAGTTGCATTTCATAAAATATTATTACAGAAATATGTAAAAATATTATGCAAGTACTCAGGGTACTTCCTTCCATTCATTGAGTGGGAAAAAATAAATTATGTACTAACCCATTATAGTGACAGTCAGCACTATAATGAATGAGGTGCTTGGCTCCTTGCCTCCTCATCCAGTCTTACAATCACAGTCTCTCAGCCTGTGCTGAGTGGTGAGCATGCTCCACTCTGGGACAAAGTTGGAGGTGGGGAGGGGTGATTTAAGATCAGAAGTTCAACAAGCTGCCGTCCTGTGTCCCAGTCCTAATCACAGAGGCCCAGAGGCCCAGAGGCCCAGAGGCCCTGTGTTGTATCTCTCCATGTCTGAGTTCCTGCTTTGATAACCTGTCCCAGTTTCTCTAAGACAGAGGTCTCGCCTTATTATCACTAGTCCTTGAGCCAGGGCAACCTCCACATGGCTTCCTGCTAGATCTGAGACTCTGCAGAAATGAAGAGAGGCAAAGAAAGGAAAATGCGTTCTCTTCCCTCCTCTCAGAAATCGAAGTGCAAATGGTTTCTCCAGAAGCCTGGCAACTTGGCTTTTAGTCCCAGGGCTGGGGTATGGTGGGACATGAGAATAGAGTTTTTTGCACAGCAAAAGGCAAGAATTGATAATGGCCTTTCTTAATTTGAACGAGGAGAGGAGACTTGTTCCCTGGCCCAAAGCTCTCTTTCCCAAAGCGTGGAGTTATTCAAGAGAAATTGTAATTCAGACCTATGTTGCATACCAGTGTAAGGTCTAACCTAATTTAAAATCTTGTTTGTTACTGGTGATCTCTGTAAGCTCCTAGCAGAAGTAGCTTTGAAGCGATCCCATGGAGGCCCTTTAAGACCCATGCAAAAGCAGCTGATTGAACATAACTCTCTGTGGAGATGAACACACAGGTAATAATTAGAAAACATATGAAGAAGTATAATCCTATGTGTCCACAGATGAGACAGAGAAAAATCTGAAAAAGACTTTAAAAAGTACGTGTCAATTCTTCCAAGAGATAGAAGAATGACTAGAACTCACAAAATAAGAATGGGAATACTTGAAAAATAGTTACCTAGAAAACAAGAATTAAACCAGACTATTGAAATTAATATTATTAGTATTATCACTTAACAGATTAAGGCACAGGTTAGAATAGCTAAAGAGAATTACTGAACTGGAATATAACATTGAGGATGATTCAGACCAAATGGCAAAGATACAAGGAGATGGGAAATACAAAAAAGGAAGAGGTAGAGGGGAGAGTGAGAAACCTCAGTATCTGACTGTGGGAACCCTAGTCAGAGTATGCCAGGAGTTCAAGACCAATTTGAGCGTGGGCGCCCTGTCTAGAGTGCGCCGATGTTCAAGGCCAAGTTGCCATACACAGCTGCAAAAGCAAGGACACAGCGATATCACTGTATGCACTGAGCAGGCGTACTTTTCTATAACCCAAATACTGACATCACTAGCTGGCAAGAATCCTCTTTTGTCTAAGTTGGTATAAAGATGTGTTACTGACCGGTGGGTAGAGGGCTGCTGTGCGTGCAATGGCTACTTTGTAAGCTACTTTGAAGAACTGTTTTGTCTGATGGCTCCTTGTTAGCAATGGCTACTTAGTCTGCAATAAAGTTTCTCTTATACGCCTACGACTGCTTATATCTTCTCTAATACCCAGTGTCCACAGGGGTACAGCCCCTGGCAGAGGAGAACCTGTACTCCCACAGTTGGCGTAGTTGAGCAGGATCAAGGAGGAACTTACTCCGATAATTGGCCCAGTGAGCAGGGTTCAGGAGTAAGTACTCTGACAATGACTAACATGGGTTCCAGAAGGAGAGAATCAGGGAGCAGCAATATTTGAAAGTGCGTACCGAATGTAAAGGCATGCCAAGATGCATCATATGAGAGTTATCTAATATCACAGTTAAAGGGAAGGTCATACAGTCTCTCAAGGGAGCCTCACCTGTTTCCTTTGGAACAAGTTGCTCAAGAAGAAGCAGCACCCAGAGACCCTAACTACTCCTCTCTCCTAGGCTGGAACAGCCTGGAGGGAATTCTTTCACCCGTTTCTCTAGTCCCAGCTCACTAAGCACCATCCTCATTTCATTTTATGGAGTACAAAGGTCTTTCCTTTCTGAACTTCTCTTACTGCTTGACCCCATTCTTTCCATCTCTTAATCCCTGTTTTGAGAGGGCTTCATGCTGAAGCAGAGCACTGGGGACAATTTCACAGGAGCTCCCTCGCGTGTAAGACACTCAACAGTAATGGAGGATGTGCACACAGACGCAGTGTGACTGCCTACATTCACCACTCTGGACTGATAGCACGCACACACACACACACACACACACACACACACACGTGTAAGACGGTGTGCAGGTGCCCACACTCGTCACATAAAGAGAAATTGTGATCCAGACAAGTTTGAGGCCCCATTATTCCTTGGTGCCTGCCCTTCCAGAGACAAGCAGGAGTGAAGAGGAAGCTGGAACACAGGTGAGAAGACACATTGTTAGTGTACAGAAAAGGTAAACAGAAGACTTTGGAAATATAAATGAAATAGAGAAGTCCTTTTTTTTTGCAGGAAACCTCTGCACATACTTGTACACAACCTGAAATAGGTCATCTAATGGTGAGAGGAAAAGGAAGGAACGGATTCACTGGTGCAGGGAGGAGAGAGGGAAAGCACCACAGCACTGAACGGAGGAGAGGAGACTGCTGCCATGCCATGAGGCATTAAAAAGTATCAGCACTTAAGATAAAATAGTTGTTACCTGTTCAGTGGCGTGATACACAGTCATCTTCTTCAGAAGTTTGCTGAGTGTGTTGCCACAGCAAAGGATAAACATCCTTTGTGTATTTGTGTACTGATCAAAGCATGGATCTCCCCCACTGCCTTTCCCGTAAGCAAACTCTGAAAATACCACCTGTGTCCTAACATCTTGGGTTTCTTTGAGCAAGATAACCAGAGCATAGAAATACGTAACAATTCTAAGGAAATGGTTTTATTTATTTTCTGGTTTGGGTAGGAATGTTTGAAAGAGATTATTAAATGCTTAGCACAACTGAACAAAAATCTCCACTTTGGGTTTTTGTGTCTGCCTGTCTGTGCCTGTCAGTCTATCTATCTATCTATCATCTATCTATCTATCTATCTATCTATCTATCTATCTATCTATCTATCATCTATCATTTATCATCTAACATTATCTATCTATCTATCTATCTATCTATCTATCTATCTATCTATAATCTATCTATCTACCTACCTATCCATCCTACTTATTGATTAAGTCCTTTCAACATTTCTGTGCTTTGAAATTTAGAATATTTAGACTGTTTTAATTTCAGAAAATTTAGTGAGTTTACTGTTCACTAAACATGTGTTATTAAACATTGCATTGAACCATGTGTAATTGCCAATATCCAAATTGTTTTGAGTCCATAAAAATAAAAAATACAGTTTCTTAAGGTTCAAATATAAAAGATACAGAATGAGTTTTTACATTAGCCTCCAGTTCCTACTTTCGAAGGAACTGGTAAAACCCTCACCAATCACTGCTGAGGGAATAGAGCTGCCACAGCCCCAAGTCTTCCCTCTGCTGCTTTTCCAGTTTGTATTACACTGTCTGCTTTCTTGGGACACTTTATTGCTGATGTCAAACGAAATGAAGAGGTAAACTGAGGCAAGCTCAAAAAGATGACTTTATTCTGGACAGGCAAACTGTAGCAAGCTGCAGGCGAGTCTGGTGAGGGTTTGGAGTAGGCTGCATTTATGCACAGGGAACACAAAAAAGAGAGTTCCGTTAGAGTCTGTTAAAATAAAAAAGAGCCCGGCTGGTGTTGCTCAGTGGTGAGATTTCCCATTTTATATCCTCCAGTTCCACTTGAGATTGCAATTCTTTTACACTGAGTTCCCTGTTTTTCACTAATATGTTTGCATAAAATTTGCTGGCAAGTTTGGCTGCATTTTTCTCCTCTTTTACACCAATATCACCTCCCCTCATCTCCACCTTGACTTTTGCAGGTATCAATTGTTAGTCTTGTGTGGACTTGTCCATACATTTTTCTGTGCCCATATCATCATGTTTAAATGCATATGCACAAGGTTTGCCCTTTATATTTCTTTTATAAAAATTAGTCTGCACACCATATACACTTCTCTGCATCCCGCTTATCTCATTTAAAAGCATATTATGGAAATCTCTTCAAAGCAGTTGGAATAACTTTAAAACACACTGCTTTATAGTTGTCTAATAGTCCATAATACATATGAAGTAAAGTTCATTCTTCATACCCAGTGGTGTATTGGAGCCAGCTTGTGTTGGCTCATGAGGACCAATCTCTTCCCAACTCTGCATGCGGTAAACTATGTCCATAGGTGGAAATTAGCTATAGTGGGAACATGAAAAACATCAAATGCAACAAATCAGTATTTGGCTTTCTTTTCAGAAAAACAGCTTACCAATACATCATACCACTGCTAGTGTGTGTGTGTGTGTGTGCGTGTGTGTGCATGTGAGAGAGAGAGACATTTGTATCCCATTAAACTGTACTGTGGTGAACTCCTCTGTGTGTCTGTCCTTACCTACAGGCACTTTTATTTCTATGAGAAAAAATTCAGGAATTAGATTGTTGGAACAAAGAATATGTACACTGTAAATTTTAGCAGATGTTGCAGGATAACTTTCCAAAATTGCTGCAACAATGTATCAGATTACCTCTTTTCATTCTGATTCCCTTCAGCATTCGGTGTGATCTTTTTTAGTTAATTTATATATTCCAAACATCTATAAAGATTGAGCATGTTTTCATATGTTCATCAGTCACTTGCATTTGTCCTTCTGTGCCTTGCATGCTCATATTATTTTCATCTGTGTCTTTCATGTACGTAAGCCTTTTATAACCATTTTGCAAAATTTCTTTATGCATCACAGTTATTTAGTTTTTATCTGTCATCTGTCCTATAATTTAAACTGGTATTTGTATATCAATATTAGTATATTTTGGCATTAAAATATTTTTATATCATGTGTTTCTCTTTTCTTGGTTTGGGAAGGTCTTTTCAACCTAAATTTAGTCCCCTCAATGTTCTTTTAAAGCTTTTTTTAAAAAATTAAATTTGTTGGACATTTAAGTAATTTCCATTTTGTTTGTTTTTATAAAAGTAGTGTATTCTTTTAAAAAATATTTTATTGATTTTTTACAGAGAGGAAGGGAGAGGGATAGAGAGCTAGAAACATCGATCAGCTGCCTCCTGCACACCCTCTACTGGGGATGTGCCTGCAACCAAGGTACATGCCCTTGACCGGAATCGAAACCGGGACCCTTCAGTCCACAGGCTGATGCTCTATCCACTGAGCCAAACCAGCTAGGGCAAAAGTAGTGCAAATAATAAGGCACAGTGCACATACATGATGATCCCCTCCCAAACCATTAAAATGGCTATATATATTCCCCTAGCTGGTTTGGCTCAGTGAATAGAGCATCGGCCTGTGGACTGAAGGGTCCTGGGTTCAATTCCAGTCAAGGGCACATGCCCAGGTTGGGAACTCGATCCCAGTAGGGGGTGTGCAGGAGGCAGCCGATCATTGATTCTCTCTCATCATTGATGTTTCTATCTCTCTACCTCTCCCTTCCTCTCTGAAATCCATAAAAAATATTTTTAAAAAGCTAGATATTAAACAAAACAAAAGTAAAAAAATACAAACCCTCAAACATAGCACTTTTAAAACTAACATATTTAAACATTTTTTGAGAGGTTATCCTGATTTAGTCAGTGCTAGCAGACTCTCTGGTCATTATTGCATAAATAAAATGCTCCCGAAATTTTATGATGTAGAATTATCTCAAAAAGTTACATAGTCTATCCTTCCATACCTTTGTGGACCCTATTCCAAATTAAGAATTAATTTCACTATTTATCATCCTACATAAAATTAAATAAATAAGTCTGCACAGCAGCAAAATATGTGAGAGTAGTAAAGTAAGGATATTGTATTGTTTCTCGGGAGATTAGAAAATACAAACTTTATAGTGAATTATGGCAAGATGCTGATACTGATGATGTAGAAGTTGATTTTGAAAAAGAAGGAGAAGAAGAAAAAGGAGAAGGAGAAGGGAAGGAGGAGGAAAAAAGGTGATAATTTTCATTACTACCTAAACTTTGCCCGTGGTGAAGAGTCATTGTTAAATTTTCTATATACATTATAGAAAATAATATTTCTTGAAATTTTGTTTTCATAGCATTGACCACAAGTAGCATATATGAAATATGTGCATATTTCTGGGGGAGGGAGCATGGGTTATAATAGAGAGACCTTCTGCCTCATTTGATGATGTACTAGATTACAGCTTTCATAGTATGGCAGGTTTTTAATTCTAATTGTGAAGATAATACCTTTCCACTGTAAAGTTGATAGTTATAAATTTAAATGATGATGTAAGTGATTAGCAGTTGTTAGATTATGCTGAACATAATTGCAAATGCATGTGATAAATATGTTTGGAATACCTGTAAGAAATGTACTTCATCTTTTCAAATAATAATTTGATTTTTAGATGTGACTAGTCATACTAGCTGACATTTATTTTATGGCAGTATTCTAAGATCTTTTCACGTAGTAATTAATTTTATACTGACAGCAACTGTAGTGATAGACCTTACCTACATCATTTTATGGATTTAAAAAAGTGGAGCAATGTAGAGTAAGTCACATATATAGTAAGTAATGTAACAAAACCCAACCAATTCTGAACTAATTCTCACAAATATAAATATAGTCAATTATTTAGATTTTTATTTTTTTATTTTTTTAGAGAGAGTGGAAGGGAAGGAGAGAGACCCAGAGAGAGAAACATCGAGAGAGAGAAACATCGATGTGAGAGAGACACATTGGTTGCCTCCAGCAAACACTCCAACTAGGGATTGAGCCAGCAACCAAGGTATGTGCCCTTGACTAGAATCAAACCCAGACTCTTCAGTCCACACGCTGACGCTCTATCCACTGAGCCAAACTGGCTAGGGCAATTATCTAGATTTTTAAATAACACATGAATTATCTTTACTTTATCTTTACTTCAAGTTTTTAAATTTCAACACAAGCACTTGAAAAAAAATTTATAGTCAGTACTTCTATGTACTTAATGTAATTATATTTGCCATCCAGGATTTCATCATTTGCAATTACCATTCAATAGAAGCTAATTTTCAGAAGCACTTCTACAGAGAATTGTTATTTAAAAACTTAACTTTGAACAAAGTAAAATATAATGTACAGAGACTTCTAGCCTTGGGAAGTAATCACAACATGCTTTTAATTTAAAAGGTTAATTTAGATAAAATGACCATTCTTCATGATTATTAATTTGATTAAAAGTTTTGAGAAATTGTTTTCATCATGAGCCAGAGAACAACTTGATTTATATATACTGGCTTCATTTAATATTTAAAAAATAAAACCATATGTGTGTGTGTTTTTTTTCTTAAACATCAATCTTTTAGAGGGCTCAGATTTACAGAGGAACCCTGATGAGTAGCATGTGTTGAATTTATAAAGCACTGCTTGAAATACACAAATTCTTTCATATGAGTCAGGATCTATGTATACAAATTTTGATATTATTTTTATAAATAGACACATAAATATGCTATATTAATTTTTAGTCTCCATGTTTGCTAAGTGATCTAAAAAAATCATTATAAACAGAAAGGCAGAGAATACAAAAAGAGAGGAAGCAATTTTATAAGTTCAGTGTTTTTGTTAAATTGATTTTGAGAGAGAGAGAGAGAGAGAGAGAGAGAGAGACATTGATTTGTTGTTCCACTTATTTATGCATTCATTGGCTGCTACTTATATGTGCCCTGACTGGAGATTGAACCCATAACCTTGGCTTACTGGGACGATGCTCTAACGGTCTAACCAACTGACCTACTCGGTCAAAGCCAGGTTCAGTGTTGTAATGAAGAAAATGGTTCTTCATTGTCTACATGATAAACTCCTAACTTCTTTCTATGCATAAACCTCTGGGATGTGGGCCTTTTCTATGTCTATTCCACAATTACTTTCCAATTGAAGTAGTTGTATAATCAGAGTAGGTATTTTTATTTCTTGGGGCAGTTTTATAAATAGTCTGGGCCACTATCATTATATTTTCCTTAGTTATTCATATATATATATATATATATATATATATATATATATATATATATCACATGTTACATATGATATGTATAATATATGTTTAGTTGATTGAGAATTCCTTGTTATCAAAACTATGTTTATTTGTCCTTGATATTAAAACTATGTTTTCTTTGTCTTTGAGTTCCAAGTAGAACATATAAGACAAAGCAATATCCCAATTTATATTTGTTGAATGGATTATTAGACGTATTTCCTTTGGAATAAAACTAATTAAGACATTCTAGCTATCACTTTTAGGTCATTTTCAGAGAAAATGTAAGAGAGGAGAAAAGCCACTGGGTTGAGATCAGAAATCCTGAATTTTTGTCTTGACTTTCCCATTAGCTTTCTGTGGCTTTGAACTAAAATTAAGACTGCTATAAAATAAGGACACAATTTGCAACTTTAAATGTAGATGATTTTTGAAACTGATGAACAACAAAATAAACATAGGAATTAGCTCCACAATGACCCAGCAGTTTCCTGGGAAGATTACTTATGGATGAAAACTTAAGAAACATATAATAAGGATTTATGCAATTTAAGAATTTTAAAAATTTAAAGGAATTAAATACTTGAAATGTTAATAATTCCATATGAGATTTCTTGAAAATTTAGTCAATTTTTATGTTTTCTTAAAAGTTTTATATCATGAAATAAGACAAATTCTGTTATATTCATCTCAAATAAATTTTTATTGCTGTTAGTTGATAAGGCATAATAATGATAAGACCCTTGAGGTCAAACAAAACACTTTTTATTTTTGTTAATCCTCATCTGAGGATATTTTTCCCATTGCTCTTCAGAGAGAGTAGAAGAGAGGGAGGAAGGAGGAGAAAGAGAGAGAAACATCATTGTGAGAGAGACACGTCAAATAGTTGCCTCCCACATGCGTGGACATCAGGGAGCAAAACCACAACTGAGGGACCTGCCCTTGACTGGGAATCAAACCCTAGTCCCTTCCCTGCATAGGATGGTGCTTTAACCACTGAGAAACACTGGCCAGGGAGAACAAAACACTTTTAAAAACTTATTTTTTTATTGATTCCAGAGAGGAAGGGAGAGGGAGAGAGAGAGATAAAAACATTAATGTTGAGAGAGAATCATGGATCGGCTGCCTCCTGCATGACCCGCACTGGGGATTGAGCCTGAAACCAAACTGAAACTAAGCATTTGCCCCTGACTGGAATTGAACCTTGACCCCCTAGTTCACAGGTTGACGCTCAACCACGGAGCCACATGGGCTGGGCCAAAACACTTTTTATAAATATTTCCATTGACTGTTGGTTTTGATAGGCTCTCTTCAATATAACACTCCTCTTCCCTGCTTGTGTTTGAACCAACTGAATTAAATAATAAGGCATATGAATAACAAAATATCAGCTTTATTACTACCAATAATAACTTTTGGACAATGTGGTTTTAGAATTATTAGTGTTAGAGAAGTCAATTTTGTGTACACATTTCTTCAGAATTAGTCAAACATATCAATCAAGGTATAGACAGTACTGGGAACTGCAGCCTTTCCCTCTAAAGAGAAAGGGGAAAGAAAAGTGAGCTGTTTCATGCCCTTTCTCTCCTCCCAAAGATATAGCACTTCTCATCCCCTGGGGAGGAGTGAAGAGGATGGAGAGAAGCCAAGAGTGTCATGTTAACTGATGTAACTTCACATGGAAGATGGTGTCCGTAGTTAGGAATGAGTGTTGGCCCAAACACCCTCACCTATGATCACAAGGTATGTGCAGAAAGAGTTTATAATAACTTAAAAAAGAGACAAATCAGAGAACTTATAAAAGTGGTCTGCATGAAAATAGGATGCTGTGAAGTCTTTATCACTGGATGAGGGTCACTATGGGCATGTTTGGTCTATTATTTCTGATATATTTTCGGTGTCTTTTTCTCCTCACCTTCTTGGTTACCCCTTGCACAAAACCCTCTGAAGGAGCCTCAGCAGATGACACACAGCAGCAGCAACAGTGACTTTGTGCTCATCTACCAGCCGGTTTTCTTCAAAATTCTCCAATTTACTGACCACATTCAGGGTAGCTCCTAGGGGACAAGACAAAAATTAAGATTTTCAAACCAGTGGCTTACAGACTAAATTCAACTACTAACATTTTTAGTTGTTTATTCATTTGGATATTTACTGTGTATTTTATTTTAATTATATTTACTCATTTATTTTGAATTTTATGTATAGAAAGTTGGATAATCATACTCTACAATCCATAGCATGTTATTATTATATATCCATGTAGGATTCTTCTTAATTTCTTAACCCTAATTTAAAAAGTTACTATAATTGAGGGTTTGGGTTTTTTGTTTGTTTGCTTGCTTTTGTTTTGTTTAATATCTAGTCTCTCATTTCTCATGGTCTTGATTTCCATGATGAAGAAAGGCTTTTAATGTATTTAATTTATATCATTTAATGTACATGAAACCTTCTATAATATTTTGTGTGAATGTGTTTTTAGTTGATATAAATAATATTATGCCATAAATCTCATTCTTTTCCTTTTTTTCCTTAATGCTATGTCTTATAAATCCATGTTACTATGCACCATAAACTGTTTTTATAAAAGTTGAATAAGTTCCCAACATTTACAAATTAGGAGATTTTACATTCAAATGCAGATTGTTGGTTTCTCTTTGAATCTATTTCTGCATGGCAAACCATCATAGAAGCTGTATTGACTGCTATCTTTGCAAGGGCATGTGCTTTCTATTTTTCCATTTGGCCCCAGTCACTCATTACACTGTCCCCTGTAAGTATGTCCATTTGTAGCCCCTAAAAGCCCCAACATGAGCATGGCTCATGGAACATTGTGGCCTGTTAAACTCTTATACTTCCCTTCTCTCCTTCCTTGTCCTTAACAGTAGGTCTCTACTTTAACTTTTAACTACCAGTATCTTTCTCTCAGTTATTAAAAACTGTTTCTCCAAGGACAAAAAGTGACTCTATGACTTTTTTCTACATTCACATTTGTAAATAATTTATCTCTTCCTTTCCACCAGGCCCTTCCACTATGTTCTTTGTAAACATCCTTCCCTCATTTTGTCCTCATTAATGAGATAAGATTTCCCTCTATACATATTATTTCTCATCGTTCCATTAGAGCCCTGCCTTTTCTCACTCTCCTGTACCCTCACACGGTACTCCCTGTTCTATCACTGCTTCTAAGACAAGAGTTCTCAATAGTCTTACACATATATCTTCTTTTGAAGTACTATATATGTTTTGCTGTTACTATTCACTCATTTACTCAGTCAGTCAGCAAATATTATTGAGCTAATAGATGCTAGGAACACTATTGTAGTTTCTGGTAATACAGAAATGAACAAAAACAACAAAAAAGACAAATAAAAATATCTTCCTATTTTTATTTTTTTTTAATCCTCACCCAAAGATATGTTTTTACTGACATTAGAGAGAGAGGCAGGGAGAGAGAGAGACATTGATCGGTTGCCTCCAGCATGCGCCCCAGATGGGGATAGAACCTGAAACCCAAGTGTGTGCCCTAACCGGGAATTGACCCTACAACCTTTCAGTGTACCGGACAATGTTCCAACCAACTAAGCCATCTGGGCAGGGCCAAAATGTTTTCCTATATTGGCTCCATACCACCACTTTCCTGCAAGTTTGGAAAATTCTCCCTCATGTCTCCTTATTTCTTCATGGAGCTAGACTCAGTCTGGAGGAGGCAGTTCCTTCCTGTGCCTATTACCTACCTTTATGTTCTACTTCCGATGTGCCACTAGACCCAAAGGAGGCCTGGCCATGCTGACCATAGTAAGCAAAGAACTTCTAATCATCAGAGCCTTTCCTTATCTCTAGGTGAGAGGAAATTTAACTTGGAAGTCTTTGAGTTGATAAGGAGGTTGTGGAAGAGTGCATTAAATAGCAGGTCTCTTTCCTAAAGTGGGTAGAAAGAACAAATGCATGAGAGTTTTCTGACAATTTGTTTTATGCATCTGGCAATGCAGTCTCTGATGGTAGTCATGGGTGACCAGAAGCAGGGTCTTTTTTTTTGAAAGCCCTTTGCCATGAAATAATTTTTCTTCATTTAACTCAAGATCTGGTTTGTAAAAGTGAAAGGCAACTTTTAAGATAAAAATTCATTTATACCTATGGAAAAATTTCATATACCAATTTTAGGTTGAATTTTCATTATTTATTTTGTTACTACTACAGTTTTGACATTTTTGTCATTTACATAATATATTTCTATTTTAAAGTTAATTTCTTTTTATGTGTGAGTGAGAGTTGCTTAAAGAAAGTCAATTAATGTATTTAAAAGTACCACACACATCTACCAATTGTGCTTATTACCAATTCTGTAACTGGATCATACTTAGGTATTTTATTTATAAAAATAAAATTTTGGCCCTCGCTGGTTTTGCTCGGTGGATAGAATGTAGGTAGGCCTGTGGATTGAAGGGTCCTGGGTTCGATTCCGGTAAAGGACACATGCCCTGGTTGTGGGCTCAATCCCCAGTAGGGGGCGTGCAGGAGGCAACTGATCAATGATTCTCTCTCATCATTGATGTTTCTATCTTTCTCTCCCTCTCCATTCCTTTCAGAAATTAGTAAAAATATATTTAAAAAAAAAACAAAACATGATGATGTCACGAGGAAGAGAATCTGCTTTGATTCTCTCCCTCAGGGCTGAAGTGGCAGGCGTGGCTTAGCACTAGGAAGGAAAACTAACTGAGACCCAGACTAGCTCCAGTGCAAATCCCCATCTGAAAGGCCAGAATTTAAGATATTCTCCTTAGAGTCTTTCTTGAGGGCCTCTAGGTCTTTTCAAGTCCCTTAGAATATATTAGTATTTCTAGAGCAATATGCTTTGAGTCAATATCAATAAAACCTCAGGAGATTTGTTGACTCAAACCATTTCCAATGGTGACAGATAACAGAGAGCATAGTCCCCAAGGATTAAGACAAAGGATCCATTATAGGTTTTCCCACAGGAAAGGAAGCAATAGGTAATGCTGAGAGAACAATACAATGGATGTAAGACAGCAAATAATAAACTGCACTTATTTGTTTTCTCAACTTCTATATGCTCAGTACATAAGTAGGCATTAATTCTGACCTATAGAAAAATATTAATTCCTAGTGATATTGTCAATTTGTCACAAAATTTACTTAAGAGACATAGTACCCTACAACATCTTTAGCTTGTTTTAAAGAAAAAGGAGACACACCTAGTTCAGATGTGCCAGATGTGTCTGTTCCGATGATTTGTGTTATCTCAAGGTCAAATGAATCCCAGCAGGGAGACCACAAATACACAGCATTACAAATGACCTCAGGAGAACAGAAAAGTGAATATTAATCAATTTAAAGCACTCCAAGACAGCAGGAGACTATTTTGGCTAGGTTGCATGACACTTAATGGCATGACTAGTTGACAGCTCTTTCATTCTAGGAAAAAAAGGTTGAACAAAGAGTCAGGGAGGTCATAAGTCAAATAAAAATCCCAAAGGAGAAATCAACCCACAAAAGCACTCTTTAAAAAGATAGTGTATCCAATGTGAAGGCATACTACAGTGTCTCATATTTGATTTTAAAGTGTTATACAACTCGTTATAGAGCATCAATAATTTCAATTGAATGGGGATCATGAAGATTTGGCAAAAAGAAAGAAAAAACTAGAAAGACTGCTCAAAGCATGTAGTTAATTGGAGGCAGCAAAACAGAAAAGAATAAATTATATTTTTAAATTTTTATTCTCTCATTTATAGGCAATACAATAATTGGTATTCTTTGCTGATAGCAACCTCAAAAATTATAATATTTTTTAATGCTTTATTCCTACAAAGAGCATTAAAATCAACTCTGCTATATTCTAAGGACTGTGAAAATCAATGAGTCATAGAAATACAAGAATATAGGAGAAATGAGATTGAAAACCAGACAAGAAATGCCAAGTTTAGTTCCTGGAGAAGGAGACAATTTGTAGATCAAGAGAAGGGAAGTAACTGCGTGTGCTGGGTACAAGGTTGGAAACTAAGGAATAACCAGGAGAAATGGTGAGGTTTGGAGCTTCCTCTATGAGAACTCATCATACATCTTGTTGTACTTAGAGGTACTGCCTGTGGTTGCTGGGCTTCAAGTTGTACAATAGCCTGCTGTAAGGCAGTAAAAATTAAAGTTTCTGTGTTTCTAGCTGTCACATATCTACTCTGTGTGTTGATCTTAGAAATTATCAAATGCTAATCAGAAAACTGGTCATTTTAACAAGGTATATCAGATCATATTAGTGTCCCTGCTGAAAAATGTTTCAAAAGCTTTCCTTTGCACTTGGAATAAAGTTTATTCTTAGGATCACCTACAAGACCTTAAGTGACCCGGTCCCTGACTACCTCTCCAATCTCAGTCTCTATTATTCATCCTTGACTCTCCATTCTGCTCTTTTGCAAATCTCCCTTTATTGCCTCAAACATGCCATGGTCTGTATAGAGTTCCCTTTGCCAGGATTTCCCACTCCCACGGCCACCACTCTCCATCTGACTAACCTCTCTTCAGCTTTGCGATTTGAGTTCAGATGCTCCTTCCTGAAGAAGCCTCTCCTGACCATCGAGTCTAACATACATTAATAGACCCTCATTATTTGCTCTCATTGTATGTACACTATTCTTTTTCTTCATAACACTTACTACAAATTGAAATCATAAGATAGTATATAATGCAATTATATTGTATAATACCTAAAGTGTTTAAGCTCCATGAATACAGGGATCATGTTGTTGTTTATTTTGTTTACAACGTATTTCCTGGCTTACTATAAGGACTAGATAAATATTTGTTAAAAATAACAACAACAGACTCTCTTTAAAAAGCAATGGAAAGAATAACCAAGATGGCGGCATAGGTAAACACCGGAGACTGCTGCCGCAAACAACCACTTCAAAAATACAACTAAAAGACGGAACAGACATCACCCAGAACCACAGGAAAGCTGGCTGAGGAGAGACTCTCCAACTAGAAGGAAAGAGAACAGCATACCGAAGCTCAGAAGAGGCGCAGTGTGGAAAATATAAAGGTACCGAGGTGCGCGCGCAAAGCGGGCTGGTGGCTGAGGGGGCGGTTGTCGTTTTCAATCAGGAGGGAGTCTCAGACTCTGGGCTCCAGATCCGGGCGAGTCTCTAGGGACTCAGACTCAGACGGGAGAAGTGGGATTGTCCGGCATCAGTTGGAATCTGAGGGCAGCCTTCTCTCCGAGGTTTGCAGTGGCAGCCGGGGTTCTGAGAAGCAGAGCCTCTAGGACCGGGACTGAGAGCAGCCATAACTGCTCCGTCCGCCAGCCCTGTTGATCCCGCCCCGCCCAAGCCCTGCGCAGAGCCATTTGCTGGATCGCCTCAGGCAAAGGCTAGATTAGCACCTCCCCAGAGGACAGAAGTTTTCCACACAGCTGATTCTCACAGCTGGTCAGCCTGGTGGTCAAATCCCTCTAGTATTAACTACAACAATCAGGGCTTAACTACAACAAGACTGCACACAAAGACTACTAGGGGGTGTACCAAGAAAGCGTAAAAAATGCGGAGACAAAGAAACAGGACAAAACTATCAAGGGAGGATATTGAGTTCAGAACCACACTTTTGAGGTCTCTCAAGAGGCTTCTAGAGTCTGTCGATAAACTTGATGAGATGTACAGGAAATCTAATGAGACCCTCGATGGTGTGATAAAGGACCATCTAGAAAGTAAGCATACACTGACTGAAATAAAGAATATTATACAGACTCCCAACAGCAGACTAGAGGAGGGCAAGAATCAAGTCAAAGATTTGAAATGAGAAGAAGCGAGAAACACCCAACCAGAAAAGCAAAATGAAAAAAGAACCCAAAAATACAAAGATAGTGTAAGGAGCCTCTGGGACAGCTTCAAACGTACCAACATCAGAATTATAGGGGTACCAGAAGATGAGAGAGAGCAAGATATTGAAAACCTATTTGAAGAAATAATGACAGAAAACTTCTCCCACCTGGAGAAAGAAATAGACTTACAGGTCCAGGAAGCGCAGAGAACCCCAAACAAAAGGAATCCAAAGAGGACCACACCAAGACACATCATCATTAAAATGCCAAGAGCAAAAGACAAAGAGAGAATCTTAAAAGCAGCAAGAGAAAGAAACTCAGTTACCTACAAGGGAATACCCATACGACTGTCAGCTGATTTCTCAACAGAAACTTTGCAGGCCAGAAGGGAGTGGCAAGAAATATTCAAAGTGATGAATAGCAAGAACCTACAACCAAGATTACTTTATCCAGCAAAGCTAGCATTCAGAATTGAAGGTCAGATAAAGAGCTTCACAGATCAGAGAAAGCTAAAGGAGTTCATCACCACCAAACCAGTATTATATGAAATGCTGGAAGGTATCCTTTAAGAAGAGGAAGAAGAAGAAAATGGTAAAGATACAAACTATGAACAACAAATACACATCTATCAACCAGTAAATCTAAAAACCAAGTGAATAAATAATCTGATGAATAGAATAAACTGGTGATTATAATAGAATCAGGGGCATAGAAAGGGAGTGGACTGACTATTCTTGGGGGGGAAAGGGGTGTGAGGGATGCAGGAAGAGACTGAACAAAAATCGTACACCTATGGATGAGGACAGTGGAGGTGGGTAAGGGCAGAGGGTGGGGGGGAAACAGGTAGAGGGGAGCTATGGGGGTAAAATGAGGAACAACTGTAATAATCTGAACAAGAAAGATTTAATTTTTTTAAAAAAGAGAAACATGCATCATGAGAAGCAAGAAATATCACCCATCCCTTCTGCATATTAGCAACTTGTCACTCCTGAGCAAGCGCTCACATCACTGAGGTCTGTGAACAGTCACTTTTCGCATTCATCCCAAGTGAAAGATGGAATGACTTCAGTACAAATGCAACATATTGTAAACACTTTATTACCAAAAAAGTCACAAATTAAGCCCAAGTATTTTACAGAATTTACTGCATAACACGGTGAAAACTGCCTTCCCTTAGGCTCTCTCTCCCCGAATCCGGCGAGCCAGCTGGATGTCTTTGGTCATGATGGTGACTCTCTTAGCGTGGATGGCACACAGATTGGTATCTTCAAATAGACCCACCAGGTACGCCTCGCTAGCCTCCTGCAGCGCACCGATGGCTGCGCTCTGGAACCTCAGGTCGGTTCTGAAATCCTGGGCGATCTCCCTCACCAGCCTCTGGAAAGGCAGCTTGCGGATCAGAAGCTCGGTGGATTTCTGGTAACGGCGGATTTCTCGAAGCGAGACGGTCCCGGGCCTGTAGCGATGGGGCTTCTTCACCCCGCCAGTAGAGGGGCCGCTTTTCCTGGCAGCTTTCGTGGCCAGCTGTTTGCGGGGCGCTTTCCCACCTGCGGATTTGCGAGCAGTCTGCTTGGTTCAGGCCATTTTCTTTCACTCAATGCCGAAGTCGAAGTCTTAGGCCGCCTCTGAGTCCGTGATGCCGCTCCCGCTGCCTAAACAAGAGCCGCAGCCCAGGAGCTAAGAGCACAGACCACCCCAACGAATAACCAAACCGCTTTTTTCCAGGTTCTGTGTTTTACTGTCTCATTACATCTGTATTTATACCAGTAGATTTTAATCCTATCAATTTCTATTCCAAACGTTAGGGCGTTTCTTACCTCCATTCCAGGGAGTAAAGATTATGTAGCTTAAGCCTGATTGTTCATAGTTAAAGTGATTAACTACCCGCCTGGCACTTAGTTAAGGGGTTTTATTCCCTCCCTAACTTCTGGGGGAATTCCCTACCTGGGGAAACTACCTTTCTCGGAGAGGTGACCTTGGTTAAAACACATAGTGCCAGGAAGGGGAGCAAACATAGTAAGAACAGTATGCCATATACGCCAGGTCCCTTGAAACATATGTTCTGCAGATGTTTCTTCCCTGCAGGGACTGTGTCAAGCAGCAAGGATGGACCGGCTTCCGGCAGCTCAGTGGATAGAGCATCGGCCTGGGGACTAAATGGTCCCAAGTTCGATTCCAATCAAGGGCATATGTGTGGGTTATGGGCTCGGTCCCCAGTAGGCGGCATGCAGGAGGCAGCCAATCAGTGATTCTCTCTCATCATTGATGTTTCTATCTCTCTCTCCCTTCCTCTCTGAAATCAATAAAATATATATTTAAAAAAAAATAACAACAACAAATAAAAGGCCATTATGTATATGGTAATTAAGTATTACCTAATATATGCAGGAATTTGAAGTCAAGATATTATTTTTAACTTGGAATTTATAGAGATAAATTAAAATTACAATCCTTGGTGATAAATACCTGAGCTCGATGACTGTCCTTGCCCCATTTAGCATCCTAGGATCCAGGAGAGCTGTGTGCAGTCCTGGCTGTGTGGCCTTGGTCCTTTGTGTCTTTGCTTTTCAGTTTCCCTAAGTTTAAATGAACGGTTGAATTAGATGGTCTTTGTGATTACTATATTAAAAATTAAATAAAATAATACCTTTATGTAGGAATTTTAGAAAAAAATCCTAGGAAGCACTAGGACTGTAATGCTTGGCAGCCTCTGGATGTATCAGTTGCTGGCATGAAGTCCAAAGTTAAGGACCAGGTCCATTCACTTTTCACCCATTCCTTACACCTAAAAAGCATGTCTCATTTTTCAAGCAGAGACTAAAAACATGTACAGGCAAGGACTCAAAAACAGCAAGCATTTAACTTTCTAAACACCCTTATCCCGTCAATATATAGGCTTGGTGTGGAATCACAGAACTCTACACAACAGCTGTTTTCACTATCATGTGTGCATCCTGAATAAGAGATTTCTGCTTTACAAGATGTTATTTCAGAAAGCCAAACATACAGCTGCTCTATCTTCACTGTCACTATCTTAAAAAGTCATTTTATGGATTTTTTGTATTCACATACCGTAAGTAAAAAAAAAAAAAATCCAAATATATGACCCATAGTTACAAAATGTGTTTGTTACTGCTGCCGTTAAGTCTTTTGGCTCTAAAAGTACCATTCTGCCAAAGAAGAGTGCCACCATTTCTCAAAGTTATTAGTGTTGTAGAGTAGCTGCCAGATTGTTTGGCATGGTTATATAACTACTGCTGATAAAGTTCAATTCATAGCCAGGCAATAACAGCCTTCAACTGAGGTTCACAAATGTGAGTCTGATAGTAAGTCTATTACTGAGCTGACCTGTAAATTAACTTAAAGAAACTATCTAGGTTGAAACATGACTTGCACTGAGTACTGCAAGATGTCACTGACTTATTTTATAATCTAGAAGAAGAAATTTTATTTCTAGCTTTCCTTTCTTGAGAAAGAGAGAAAATAATACCAGATACATGTCTCAGCCTCAGAAATATTAATTATATTTGTGAATTAGTGGGATAAGCCCTGATCTGACAGACAGATGCTTTATGAATATAGAGCTAAAAAAGCAAATGGATGTTTAGTCATTAGCTTTGGAGTGAGATGGTTTCACAAATTACTATATGATGAGTTGAAATTTTCAAAAATATCTTTTTATTTATTTTAGAGAGAGGAAGATAGGGAGAGATAGATAGATAGGTAGAGAGAGACATCAATGTGAGAGAGAAACGTTCATTGGTTGCCTCTCGCAGGCACCCTTACCAGGGATCAAACCCACAACCGAGGTATCGTATTTTTCTGTGTATAAGACACACCCCACTTTTCCAGCTCAAATTTTTAAAAAATAAATATTTTAAACATAAAACAGAACATATTTTTATTTAATATTTACCACAGGTAATGTTTACATACCAGTACTATGATATTATGCAGCATATCACTTTATTCAGCCTGTGTTGCATCACTGCTCTCTTCCTCATCACTATTAGTTCCACACATGTCAATTTCTTCAGCTTCTATTGTATCACTGCTGTCTTCTGAGTCACTGTCTATATATGTGAGCTCATCCTCATAAATTGGTGGCATTTTCTGAGCTAACTTTGCTCGTGTTCTCATGGCCGACCCCTCTCTCCTCATGAAATTGAAGCATTTTGCCTTTCCTGTAAAACCAACAATGTTCCTTTCACTTGTAAACATTCTTGTCTGACATTGAATAAACTTGGTTGACACACATAAGCCACTCTGGCGCTGCTCCATAATCCAAGTCTAAAGCCTCTGCTCCAAGTTTGCCCATTTTGTTGGTTTTCCTCTTAAGGCCTTCTTCTTTTTTGACATCTTAAGGAGTTGTTCTTCCTGGTTTCCCCACTGTCTGATCATACACTCAGTGGGAGGAGGTCCAAATTGTCTCTCTGCAGCTCTATTTCCATGCTCTTTTGCATAGCTGATTACATTCAGTTTGAATTTTGCAGAGTAAGACCATCACTTACATGTATTTATCTTTTTATTTTTTGACATCTTTATGGGCTCAGAACGCTCTGGTCCCTGTTGCATCTGCTCACTCTCCACTTCCACCTCTAATTACGGCATCACCTGACATCAGTAACAATAAGGCTCATGATTGGAGGAAGCCTGTTTGACAAGGTATGGGCAGCAACACACCCAAGCAACTCCCTCCTCGCTGACTTCTGTGTATAAGATGGCCCTCGATTTTCAGTCTAATGATTTTAGAAAAAAATAGTGTCTTATACACAGAAAAATATGGTATGTGCCCTGACTGGGAATCAAACCAGTGACCCTTTGTTGCATGGGACAACACTCAACCACCTGAGCCACACCAACCAGGGTATGAGTTGAAATTAAGTGAAATAGCACTGGAGGTACAATTGAACCCTCGCAAGACCCATGACTTTGGCTTACACTGCTTTGTCTGTAATATCCTTACCTCATTCTCTTCCTAAAATGAACATCAACATGAACATCACCTCCTCTATGAAGCCTCTCTTGCTTTTGTCTCCCCCAAGAAAATTGACCATATTCACCTACTTGTGTTCCCCCAGCACACATGTCTGTTATAAAGTTTAACTACTTTCTTTAATAGCTTCTTTTTGAGCAGCAAATTCTATGAAAGCAGTTACCATATTATTTATTTTTGTTTACCTTTGACTTATCTCACTACTATATGCCAGGGCTAAAGAAGATGAGTAAAGTAATGGTCCTACTTGCTAGGAGTTTTCAGTATGATCAGACCCTAATAGTAGTAAATGTAGTTACTTGGCACTTGTTTTTAATAGCTTCCCAAAGATTAAAGATTATTTTCTGTGGAAAACTGGCCTTGGGTTCTAGGAAAAAATAAATAAATGAAACAAGTTTTATTTCCCTCTGTTTCTCATTCTATACCTTTCTTCCCCTACTCAGATTCCCAGAGTCTTCGGGTTGCCTTTACGGATTCAAAATCCTGGACTAGGTACCAAAGCAGAAGTATCTAGACTATATATCTTTCCAAGAAAAAAAAAATCTAATGTTAATCCATTTTCTTTCTCATCTTCTTCTCACTGTAACCCCTCCCCAGTGAAACCTTCCTTTTGTAAGTGTTCATGCTTGGTATTCTATCTGAACAAATGTATATTACATATAGAAATATACATTACTAGAGGCCCGGTGCACAAAAATTTGTGCATTTGGGGGGCGGGGGCAGGGGGGTCCCCCAGCCTGGCCTGTGCCCTCTCACAGTCTGGGACTCCTCAGGAGATAACGACCTGCTGGCTTAGGCCTGCTCCCGGGTGGCAGAGGGCAGGCCCAATCCCTAAGTGCAGCCCCTGGTCATGCACAGAGCAGGGCAGATTGGGAGGTTGCGGCGCCACCCCTTGTCACGCACAGAGCAGGGCCGATCAGGGGGTTGGGGCGCTGCCCCCTGTCACTCACAGAGCAGGGCCAATCAGGGGGTTGGGGCGCTGCCCCCTGTCACTCACAGAGCAGGGCCAATCAGGGGGTTGGGGCACTGCCCCCTGTCACTCACAGAGCAGGGCCCATCAGGGGGGTTGGGGCTCCGTACCCTGTCACACACAGAGCAGGGTCAATCAGGGGGTTGGGGAGCTCCCCCCGTCACGCACAGAGCAGGGCCGATCAGGGGATTGAGGAGCTCCCCACTGTCACTCACAGAGTAGGGCCGATAGGGGAGTTGGGGCACTGCCCCCTGTCACACACAGAGTAGGGCGGATCAGGGGGTTGGGGCGCTGCACCCTGTCACACTCAGGGCAGGGCCAATGGGGAGGTTATGGCTCTACCCTGTCACACACAGAGCAAGGCCCATGGAGGGGGGTTGGGGCGCCACCCTCTATCACCCACAGAGCAGGGCCGATCAGGGGGTTGGGGCGCCACCACTGTCACACTCGGGGCAGGGCCAATAGAGAGGTTATGGCTCTACCCTGTCACACACAGAGCAGGGCCTGTGTGTGTGTGTGTGTGTGGGGGGGGAGGGTTGGGGCGCCGCACCCTGTCACACACAGAGCAGGGCCAATCAGGGGGTTGGTGTGCTGCACCCTGTCAAACACAGAGCCGCAGGGCAATCAAGGGATTGGGGAGCTCCCCCCTATCAGGCACAGAGCAGGGCTGATCAGGGGGTTGGGGCGCCTTCCCCTGTCACGAACAGAGCAGGGTGGATAGGGAGGTTGTGGCCCCGCCCCCTGTCACACACAGAGCCGCAGAGTGATCAGGGGGTTTGGGCGCTGCCCCCTTTCACACTGATCCCCGTGCCGGGAGCCTCGCTGCTCTGCTGATCCCGGTGCTGGGAGGCATATTACCCTTTTACTATATAGAATAGAGGCCTGGTGCATGGGTAGGGGCTGGCTGGTTTGCCCTGAAGGGTGTCCTGGATCAGGGTGGGGGTCCCCACTGGGGTGCCTGGCCAGTCTGGGTGAGGGGCTGAAGGCTGTTTTCCGGCTGGCGAGTGACTAAAGCTTCCAACCGCTCCTTGTTTTCCTCTCTTTTTTTTTTTTTATTCTGGGCCAGCTTTAGCTCTGAGGCCTCGCTGCTGAAAACATCGATACAATGTTGCGGTCCGAGCCCGGCTGAATGGAAGCTGGTTTCTGGGGGTTTTTTTAGCTTCTTATTTGCAACATAGTTGCTTAGAGTTGCAGCTGAGAGGCCGGCAAGTGAGGCGGGGAATGGTGGAGTCCGCAGCAAGCAAGCCTCATGCTCGCTTCAGTGCCTGGCTGCCGGCCGCCATCTTGGCTGACAGTTAATTTGCATATACTCACTGATTAGCCAATGAAAAGGGTTTCATACGCTAATTACCATATTTCTCTTTTATTAGTGTAGATTGATGCCTTATGGCAGGGGTGGGCAACCCCTGGCACGCGTGCCAAACATGGCACGCCAGTAATTTTTGCTGGCACGCAAAACCCTCTCTTATAATCTTCCACTTACAATTTTTTTCTTAATATCGACTTTTTTATTTTTCAGATAAACTCAGTGTAGGTGCATCTTAGATAAATAAATAATTTTACATAACAAGTTATCTTAAAGACCATAGACATGGATTGACGAGAGAGGGCAAGAGCAATTTCTATGCCTCTGCCTTAACTCTCCCTGCCTTCCTAGATCCGACCAGTGTTTTGGTTTCATCCACATATGCTTGTGAATCTTTGTTCTCAGTGATGAGTTTTTTTAAGTCTTGTAATAGGAGCAGCCTGATGGATGAAAGTAGTAGCTTGTGCATATCTCTGAAGGTCACGAAATATAAACCTGATGTAAAATCTCTGTTATCAGTGATGCAGCAGCAAAAGTCCCACTGATAATATCAAACGGAGTCATAAAGTTTTCTGTCGGACTATCAGTGTACATGTATACATTAAAAAGTAAATGTATTTTTCATCCTCATATACTGTGTTTTTGTCGCTCAAATGAATTTTATGATTTCTTCAAGATTCTTCACATACGTACACCTTAAGAGATATCAAGTAGGCGTAACACGTTTTCAAAAAATTAGGGTTGGCACGCAGAAGAATTTTGAGTCAGAGATTTTGCTGGTTTTGGCACACACTCACAAAAAATGTTGCCCACCCCTGCCTTATGGGTTATCAATAAGACCTTCTAATAAAAGAGAAGGTGTGGGCTTATAAAGAGATATTATTGTTCCCTTTGACATCGAACTACTAAACAAAATCCTGTCAAGTTAACACTCCTCTTTTTGATTTCAGGTAGGGTAATGACTCTGTTGGACGAGATTCATCCTCCTTAGATCCAATTTTCAGAAGGGGTAAGAAAATATTACTGGGATTTGGTTAGACAAAGTGAACAGAGATGACTAATTTAAAAATTAGTGTATATTTGGCAGTAATATTTATATTCTTTCTCACATCCTCTATATTTTTAATGTACCCTAATGACCCTTGTTCATTTTTTGAATAAGCATTTAATAGATAATGTATAAGTTCCATTAGTTTGTATGAATTGCAAAGTGTCTTCTGGATTTAATTGAGAATTTTAAGAACCAATGTACTTCCTAGTCCTACTTGTTTAGTTTGGCTAATTCATGAAGTAGACTATCCACAAGGCATGTAGAAAATGGGGGCGGGGGGAAGCTGATTTACCAGGGGGTTGTGGATAGACAAGTAAAAAGAGTTTTTAAAAAAGCCATATATCACTCATATTTGAATTCTGGCCTGAGGTTCCAATGCAGGCATATGCCTACAGAGTCATGAAAGCTTGGTTGACTGTAGTCACATTTGACCAAACAGTGTCCTTCACACTTCAGCTTTCCTAAAAACTTGTCCTTCAAAAGTAGATTTCCCCCCATAATCCAATGCCCCAGTTTTGTTGCTCCGTTCCCTCCTATGGTCTTTTCTAACAGATGGTTATCCAATAGAATTACTATTGGAATATACCATTTATTCTTAGTGAGGGAGAGAGACAAATATCACAGCAGTTTATACTGAATTAATTTGGGTTTCTTTCACTTACTGTTATGTCACACATTTTTTTTACCCTATTTAGTATTTCTATAAAATGATTCCCTTGGCTGCCTAATATTCCACAGTATAAAATTTATGCTTTATTTTACCAATATCACTGTTTGACATTTAGTTTCTTTCTAAATGTTCACTGTAACAACTCATGTTCAGCAAAAATGTAAATATTAAAACCCACTAACACCTGACTTTTGTTTGATGCTTATTTTACTGATGACTTAAATGTAGTTTCCTCACAAGGCATTAATTGGAACACTTACTGAAAATGACCTTGGGTTAAGAACAGGGGACACCCTTGTCCAATTTTGAATTTGCCACCATCTTGGCAACTGAAAAAAACTTTCTGAGGCCAATAGAAAATTGCCTTAGTTTACTTAATATTTTCAGTTTACTTTACCAACATTTTGATTGTCTTAATAATGTTCTTTCAAAGGTTTTCTTAATATGCCTTATATCGTATCACTGAAATCACGATTTAACATATCCTTGGGTGAGGATTAGAAAGAAAAAAAAGTGCTGCAAAACTTTTCTTAGCAGATTGAAGTAGCAATGAACCACCGAGCAGACCTCTTGTTGTAATCATCTGTGTAACTCTGTTTACTGGGATATCCACCACATATTAGTAAAAAACAAAGGAAAGATTAATTGCAAAGGAAAAAAATCACTAGCCATATGTAAGAAAAGAGAGAACCATTTGCCTCTACATCCATTTATCTCCATCCTCTATTGCCTTGACAGTGTTTAGGGAGGACTCTTCTCCCCTTGAAAAAGACCATATGCTTTCACATACAAACATCCAGAAGGCCAGAAAACACAGCATCTTTGTGGAATTCTGCTTTCATTGGACTACTTGTGTTGGCCAGGAGGCCTGCTTTTAAGGACCCAAGGGAACTATGGTCTTTTTCTGCTAAAGCAAGTTCTTGGTGTCATTTTCACTCTTGTTTCTGGCCTTCGCAGAATCTGGAACAGACCGTGCGCTGCAGTGCATTGGCACGTGTATGCAGCCTCACCATCTGTTTTACTTCCTCGTTTCATCAATTTCCTCTGCGTATGATGTTGCCCATCACTTAGTCCAGTTATGAAAAATATGTGCTCTCAGTATTTTGTCTTTAATTACTTTTAAAGATCTTTTCAAAGAAAATTGTGCTGTAGTATGTGAGTAATGATAAAGTAAAATATAATTGCAATAAAGCAGTAAATCATTAAAATTAAATATTTGAGTTTCAACTAATTAACAAATCAAAGAAAGTTGTCTTGGCAGCCAAATGAACAGTTAAGAGAAGGAAGCTGGGTGTTGCTGTCTTTGACAAAGGCAAGGTTTGCTACCGGTTTGTTACAAGCTTGTTTTTTGTTAACTACTTTAGATTTATGTTAAAAAGGAATGAAGCTGTTTCCTCTACATATAATATTTGAACTATTTAAACACTAATATAGACTATATATTTTAGGAAAGCTAGAAAATGAGAGCTCCCTTGAGAGAAGAACCACCATCATTTATAATATTTAAAGTACTTGGTGAAGCCTGAAAACATTTTGACATTTCAGAAGGGATATATTTATGTTAACATAGTTATTATATTTCTGTCATCGATGACACAAATGTTAAGTGCCACTTTATCATGGAATTTTCCCAAACCTTTTCAATTCATTACAAACAACTGCCTGATGGGTAGTACTATCATTCTTTTATAGGATAAAAAATTATCTGGGACAACAAGTCACTTAGAAGAATCAGAAAGAGTGAAAGAGAACAACTATAAAGATAAGCTAAAGGGCGCATGAATATATTCTGGATTCTGTAAGTGTCCACAGGAGTTCCCTGTCACAGTAAAATAGTATTTTAGAAGAATATTACTATGCCACCCACAGAACTTCCTGACAAAGAATTATAACTTGACGAACATAATGCAGTCTAACCTGTCTGCAGCAGAATTAGAAATACAACCAAAATGCATGTCAAAAACCATCAGTTACCAGAAGCCATTCCCCTTCACAACATTTTAGTTTTGTTACACAGAATGCCTTGTGGCCACAAAAACTTAAATTAAATTACAAGGTGATTAAAATTGTGAAGGCAGTTAAATTTATATTTTTCGATTCCTCATGGAGCCAAGAAAGGAAATGAGGAAAATTACATTTAAGTCCCTGAACTATTCCGACTGTTCACTAGCAATTTTAAGTAAGATTTTACAATTTGGCTTTAAACCTGAAGGCAACTATGAAATGCAAATGCAAATTTTGCCAACCCCCTTAAAACAAGCAACAAACACTTTACCTGTTGACATTGGTTGCAATAAATTAAATGAAAGTGTTCTTTTATCTGATAAGGTGAAGTTTATTAGATTCAAAACCAATTTTTCACTTCTTCTTTCCAGTCAGCCTACCATATATATTTTTTTATGTTTGTGGAAAAAAGGGGTCAAATACTAAACCTGACAAGCTCAGGGGAGGCCTGCATGGCAGCCTTATAAATTTAGAAACTGAAAGTAACTACATGGGATGGTTTGAACATAAAAATTCCTAACTAAAAGCAGATCATAGCAGATAGTCACATCCTAGGCCTGTAGCTTCTTTGACTAAGGCCAATCTTTACCTTAAGTGAGCCTTTCTGTTGTCTTTTTGCTTCTAAGATAACATACCTTTAGGATATCAGAGTAATCTCCTTTCCAGAACCATCAGGGCACAATCTTCCACTAGACATGAGACAGAACCCCTTGTAGTTATCTTGTTCCCCTGCATACCATCTCTATGTGCTATACCCATTCATTGTTAACTATCCACCAGTGTAAAAGAAGCATGTGTCTATCCATTTTACTTTTTATCCAATCCAGAGATTTCCCTGTTTTGTTTTCTCCCATCCTTTCAGTCTACCACCAATGGATTTTATGTAACCCTGGCTCCTTACGTCTCCTCCTTTGATTCTAATGTATAAAATAAGCTGCAAAACTTCCATTCTGGGGAACATTTTCTCAGTCATTGAAATTTTGCTTCCTGGCAACTGTCATCAGTTTGACTCAAATAAACTCATAACAATTCTCTACAGGTTTGGATGTTTCTTATATCGAAATTGTGCATCAATCTGCAGAAGGTGAGAGCATGGAGGATTGCGCATGAGATGTTTCAATGGCTCAGGCCTGAAGGTGGTGCACATCATTTCCATTCACATTCCATTGTCGACAACTGACCACAGATAACTGTAAAAATGGTAGCAAAGTGAGTTTAGCTATATGCACAGGAGAAAGAGAAAAAAGTTAGTCTCTGTCATAGGTGAAATCTCTGACACTCCAAGGCTGGGAACACCCTCAGTGCAGAAAAGATATCAGTAACCATACTGGTTTGGAAGCTAAGGTAGTGATAAATCAATATGTCAATCTTAGGTTCGGGGGCAGGTCAACAGAAAGCTAAAACAAGGAATACTAGACTGTAGTCTTCAGTGAGGAGGTCAAAGCACAATTTCAGGCTCCACATAATAAAATGCTTGTGACCTTCTAGGTTATTTCTTATTTTTGGGGTGTAATGCAATGTCCTGGGAACAGATGTTTAAGGGCTCTGGAATAGTCATTGAATAAGGCCCGTTTAAATTTGGATCCCTTCCTGCCTTCACTGGTTTTATTGGAGAAGGTATGTGTGCAGGGACAGGTACTGCTCCCTACAGATCTGTCTCCTCCATTGGACTGAAAAGTCCATAAGAGCCAGAAATGTATCTTCCTAATCTCTGCTTTCTTGGAATTTGACACAGCAAGAAATAAACATTTGTAAACTAAATTAAACTGACTCAGTAGTATACCTAAACATGTCATGTGGCCTCTGAAGGGCATGACTTAAGTTCTTATTCATAAGATTCCTCATTTTTAATAAAATCGTTCAAAAATTTCAGCTTGTAAATTATTTACAGAAATTGATCCTCAAAGAACTTTCAGATTTTATGTTATTACACCAAATGGGAAATATGTTGTGATTCTGCTGTTAAGCATCTTAAATATTCTAAGTAAACATACTAAACACACAAATAAATCTTTAAAATTTGGGAAGGGAAGAAAATAGAATTTCTAGATGGAAGAACAATAATGAGGATATCTCAGAATCTGGAATTATAGTGAAGAAATGCAAAATAGTAAAAGTGACGTAGAAGTAAGTATACTTTCATTGACCAGCTTAATACCATTTTTACTAAAATATTTTAATTCTGAATTTTTACTTAGAAGTCTAGTGCTAGTTTTATTTTAGAAGGGATTTCACAGAAATTCTCTTCATAAGCAATTTTACTTAAACCTTTAGCCTGGGAAAAACAGCCAATCTGATGTGAAATCCTGTTGAGGTGTCCTGATTTTGTAGATGAATTGACAGTGGATGTTGACAAAGCACTTTAACATATGTTCTCATAGTAATCACATAAACTAAGGACCTAGATCCAATTTTCAGATGGAGTCACTTTGTGGTGTGCAATCTGTACTCAATCCAGAATTATGCTTTTTTTTTTTTTTTGGATTTGGTGAATTTTCTGTTGAGTCCCAGTGAGCCTATTATACATCTTTAAATTTGCAGGTTGAATTTCACTCTCTTTTAAGCATCTCAGTTGATTCACATCCAGCCAATTATTTCTTCTCCCCCCCCCCTTATTTCTCTTCTCAAAAGTACAAAAGAATGTGTAGTCTTCTGCCTAAGGCACTAAAAAAGGATAAAAAATCCTTAAAAAACCCTTGTTTATTTCTCTTCTCTCCAAAATGGACTTCCTGTATCTACTTTCCTCTCAAATTCATAGAGACCTGGCTCATCTATAAATATTTTCTATGATTTCTCAAGAAATTTATGAGAACTTTTCAAGGTTCCTGGATAGCTTTGTGAAGATTACGCAAACAAAATGTATATTAAAAGAAAACCCTCTTCACTCCTCTTTTCCTTTCTTCCTTGTTTCCTTCCTTTCTCCCTTCCTTCCTTCCTTCTCTTTTTTCCTTCCTTCATATTTATCTTACTATTATTTGGTTTGAATTTTAACAAAACTTATTTATTCACTTACTTATTACCTTAAATAAATAAGATTGTAATGGTTTAAATAATTTTTCTTTGATAAAAAGGAATACAGTGAAAAGTCTCCCTTATACACCTGTTCCCTTATCCAATGGTACCCATTCCCTGTCAGTCTGCACTTTTATTTTTTCCATTATCCTATATAATAAAAGCCTAATATGCTAAGTGTCCAGTCGTGCAGTTGGCTGTTCAACCAATCAAAGCGTAATATGCTAATGATATGCTAAGGCCTCTCAATCGCTTGCTATGACGTGAACTGACTACCAGGGCCAGACACTCCGACCAGTAGGTTAGCTTGCTGCTGGGGTCTGACCGATCAGGACTGAATGAGATGAGTCGGACATACCCTGGAGCCCTCCCCGGATGGCCAACCTTCCACATCCCTCCCCGGCCCCGATCGTGCACCGGTGGGGTCCCTTGGCCTGGCCTGCACCCTTGCAATCCGGGGCCCCTTGGGGGATGTTGGAGAACCGGTTTTGGCACAATGCCCCCGGTCAGGCCGCAGCACCCCACTTGTGCATGAATTCATGCAGCGGGACTCTAGTTTCTTAATGTAAACCTGACCTACAGACTGGAATATAAAAAGACTACTTTTCTGCCCTTCAATTTACTTTTAGAAAACTGGCACTAAGATTTACTTAAATATATGTTATATTTTAATAAAGAAAAAGAAATAGGAAATATTCTTGTGTATGTGACACCAGATATACCTGTAATACATTTAAGATATACTAAACTCTTGACAAGAATTTTAATATAAAATTTATTCTTTATATAAGATATTTTGGACATCATGGGTGAGACTAAGAGCAAAAGCAGAGCTGATATCAAATTCATTCAATCCATTTTAAACCAGAGCTGGATATCTAATCCATTCTTTTTCTTGAAACACAGTCATAATCAGAACATATATGTGAACCAAATAATGGAAAGAGATAATTATTGTGTTATTTAAATACCTTCTGGGTGCATGGGCAAGCACAAAGATCCTCATTGAGCGATATTATATGTAAAGAAGAGAATTTTACTCTTAAAGAACTTATGGGTTTAAGAAATAAGTATTATTATTATTAAAATATTTTTATTATTTCTACCAGAGGAAGATTTGCAAACTCCACAGAAGAAGAAAATAAAGGAGGAGAAAAAGGAGAAAGAGGAGAAAGAAAAGAATTTCTATTTTTACTGATCTTATTTGGAATCAGAGTGCCTGGGTTGGAAAACCCATATCCACCACTTACATGTATAAATTATGACATTTAAACTTGGTCCAGTTCAGAGCATTCTGCTGACTCATGTTCAATTCAAAGTCCCAAGACATTTATGTGCTTGCTCTTAGGATACCATATTCCCTTTACCTGTAATAGTGCACTACAGTGCATAATTTTACATTTTATACTGATTAAATTATATCTGCTTAGATTAGTCCATCATTCTATTCTGTTGAAATACTATGGAATTCCTTACTAGAATACTATGCATTTGCTGCATTCCCCCCTTTTTAAAATATGTTAAATAGGACCTCTGTATCTTTGTTGATTAAAACTTTGATCCAAAAATGGCTGAGAAGAAATTTCTGAATCAGGTCATTCAAAAACTTGGATTAACACTGCTCTCCCAGTAAACTCTTTTCATAAACTTGCACAGCCAGTTAAAAACCATGGGAGCTATGTGGAATCTAATGAACAAAATAAACTGATGAACAAAATAGAAGCGGAGACATGGATACATGGAACAGACTGACAGATGTCAGAGATGAAGGGAGTGGATGGGAAGAAGGAAGGTAAAGATAACAGTCAAAGAACATATATGCATGGCCTAATGACACAGACAACAATGCGGTAAGGGCCAGAGGCAGGGGTGGAGGCTGGGTGGAAGGGGGGAAAGGGGGGGAATGGGGGACATCTGTAATAATGTCAGCAATAAAAATAAAGTATAATTAAAAAAGGAATAAATATGAATAAAAAATCCTTGGGAGCATACTATTTAGTCCATGGCTGTTTGCTTTATTTATTTATTTTTTTAAAAGCTTGATGCTACACCAGTTTTTGTATCATTTTATGTTGCCCTCCCAGTATCACATGAACTTTTATTTATTTATTTATTTATTTATTTATTTATTTATTTATTTATTTTAATAAATCTTTATTGTTCAGATTATTACAGTTGTTCCTCTCCCCCCCCCCATAGCTCCCCTCCACCTGGTTCCCACCCCACCCCATGCCCTTACCCCCCCACTGTCCTCATCCATAGGTATACAATTTTTGTCCAATCTCTTCCCGCACCACCCACACACCCTTCTCCCCGAGAATTGTCAGTCCACTCCCTTTTTATGCCCCTGATTCTATTATATTCACCAGTTTATTCTGTTCATCAGATTTTTTATTCACTTGATTTTTAGATTCACTTGTTCATAGATATGTATTTGTTGTCATTTTGTTGTTCATAATTTTTATCTTTACCTTTTTCTTCTTCTTCCTCTTCTTAAAGAATACCCTTCAGCATTTCATATAGTACTGGTTTGGTGGTGATGAACTCCTTTAGCTTTTTCTTATCTGTAAAGCTCTTTATCTGACCTTGAATTCTAAATGATAGCTTTGCTGGGTAGAGTAATCTTCGTTGTAGGTTCTTGCTATTCATCACTTTGAATATTTCTTGCCACTCCCTTCTGGCCTGCATAGTTTCTGTTGAGAAATCAGCTGACAGTAGTATGGGTACTCACTTCTAGGTAACTGTTTTTCTCTTGCTGCTTTTATTTTATTTATTTATTTATTAATATATTTTTTATTGATTTCAGAGAGGAAGGGAGAGGAAGAGAGGGACAGAAACATCAATGATGACAGGAAATCATTGATTGGCTGCCTCCTGCACACCCCCTACTGGGGATCGAGCCCATAACCCAGGCATGTGCCCTTGACCGGAATCAAACCTGGGACCCTTCAGTCCACAGGCTGACGCTCTATCCACTGAGCAAAACCGGCTAGGGCCTCTTGCTGCTTTTAATATTCTCTCTTTGTCTTTTGCCCTTGGCATTTTAATTATGATGTGTCTTGGTGTGGTCCTCTTTGGATTCCTTTTGCTTGGGATTCTCTGTGCTTCCTGGACTTGTAAGTCTATTTCTTTCACCAGGTAGGGAAGTTTTCTGTCATTATTTCTTCAAATAGGTTTTCTATCTCTCTCTCCTCTCCCTTCCTCTCTGAAATCAATAAAAAAAATATATTAATAAATAAATAAATAAATAAAAATAAAAGCAGCAAGAGAAAAACAGTTACCTACAAGGGAGTACCCATACGACTGTCAGCTGATTTCTCAACAGAAACTATGCAGGCCAGAAGGGAGTGGCAAGAAATATTTTTATTTCTTCATAAAATGCCCTATAATCTGTTTGTTTCATTTTAGTACTACTTCAAGGAATGTATTTTTTATTAGAAATAAGCAAAAGATAGTAAACATTGTCTAGAATTACATCACTAGAGATGACCATCATTAATGCTTTAGTTTGTAAATTGTTATGACAGACAGATGAATGCATTCATTTATTTAATTATTTAATAGAAAGGCCTACTAAGTTCATCAAATTCCCAACATGTTTGTTGCTCCCCTTTCTCTGACTTAATACATCTGATTGTTAGCAAAGGTTGTAGCTTCTACCTTTTAAGTATATCTAGTATCTGACCAACTCCCCATCCCATCCCATCATCTTCATCTAAATCACTGTTATCTATCAATAATGCAACAGCCGTCTAGCTGGTCTCTGGCTTCCATTGTTGAACAGTAGAGACTATTTTTTTTTCAATTTCAATAAGAAATTGGTCATTTATAAACATGTCCAATCAATGGCTCTCTGCTTTTCTCCCTCCAAAGGCATTCCCTCTGACTCAGCATCTATACTACATTACAATGGCCCAGAGGACTTGCATGGTCTAACTCTTAGGCATTTCCTTAACTTCACATCTATCCAATTCCTCTTCATTTACCTCATTCCAGCTGCATAGGTTCCCCTGTTATTAAAAAATACCACATGTCCTCCTGCCTAAGACGCTTTTCTTCGGCTGCTCTCTCTTTGTGAAGTTATCTTTGCACAGAGGCACACATGGCTCGTTCCCTCACATTTTCAGGAATCTGATGCAACAGAGAGACTTTCTTGCATCATCCCATATGTATTAGAACCTTTTCCTCCTTTTCCTTCTCATGCTTTCTCTTTGAAATATTCATCACAACCTGATTGATATATATGAGTTATACCCCCAAAATGTATACACACACTTTGAATAATTATAAAGGCAGTGTTTGTTAAAATACACAACATTTTTAAAATTGAGCTATCAGCTGTTAAAGTGTGTATACATATTTTTGGGACGCACTGTATTTCCTTATTTTGTCTTTTAGTCTATTTTAGTCACTTTTGCCTTTCTATATCTGGAACATTGGCACTTAATGAGTACTTAGCAATTATTTATTGACTAAATTAAACTATCATAGATACCATGACTATATGTTCTGGTTTTGCTAAATATCAAGATATTTATAAGCAAAAAGCAATGGGATGTTTTAATCAGCTATCCCAGAACTCCTGGGAGTGTCATCACCAGGAAAAGAATCAATACAAGACTTTAAAAAGTTAGCTAGCCCAGCTGGTGTGGCTCAGAGGTTGAACGTCAAACCAAGAACCAGGAGGTCACAGTTCGATTCCCGGTCAGCGCACATGCCCTAGTTGTGGGCGCACATGCCCTAGTTGTGGGCTTGATCCCCAGTGTGGGGGACATGCAGGAAGCAACTGGATCATCGATGTTTCTATCTTTTATCCCTCTCCCTTCCTCTCTTTAAAAATAAATAAAAAATATATATATTTTAAAAAGTTAGCTAAAATCCAGCTACCTGGAAATATATATTAAAAAATATATATATTTTAAAAAGTTAGCTAAAATCCAGCTACCTGGATTATGGAATGCATTTTCTTGTAGAAAGAATATAATAAAGGCAATGAGATTATAAAGGAGGATCAAAAAAACTCATGTTTATAATTCATGTTATGATCACCTCTCTATCTCCCATCCCGCATTTTGTAGGGTTTTTTTAATCATATCCCACAGATTTACTGGGACCTGAATTACTTTGAAACTTGAGCAGTGAGGTAGTATTAAGCTTGTAGTGCTGGACAAAGGATCTCTTGACAGAAATATCTAACTGAGCTTTGAAGAAAGGTATGTTAGTCAGCTTGGGCTGCCATAACAAAATGCCATAGACTATGTGGCTTAGACAACAGAAATTTACTTTCTCACAGTTGGAGGCTCAAAGTTCAAGATCAAGGTGCGAACAGGGTTGGTGTCTGGCGATGGCTCTTTCCTTGGGTTGAAGATGGCTGCCTTTCACTATGTCCTCACAGGGCTTTTCCTCTGTGCTCTTGCAGAAAAAGAAAGATCTCTGGTGTATCTTCCTTTTCTTATAAGAACACTAATTCTATCAGAAAGAGGCTCCACTCTTATGAGTCACTTACCCGTTATTACATCCATATAAGCCCTGTCCTTAAATACAGTCACATCGGGGGTTGGGACTTCAATACATGAATTTTGGGAAGGTACAATTCCATTTATAACAACAGACTTTTGCACAGGAAAGCTAAGAGGGGTCTGAGAAAGCAGTCCAACAGCTGGGGACAGGGAAATGGCCTGCCCAGATGAGGGATGCCGCAGCAGATGGGCATCTTCGTGCTTGGAGCCTTGGGAGGAGTTTGGTAAATCTCCTACCACCTGTGCTTATTTCCCCAGACATTTCAAAGAGAAGCAGCTGCTGTTTGTCATCTTTCCCTTCTCTCAGCTGGCAAATCTTGACAACAAGCACAGGCTGTTTACCCTGACAGTGTTCCTTAGGGACAATGGAACTCGCAAAGCTTCTCTAGGTCTGCATAGTTCCCCCAGCCTATAAACACCGGAAATGCCTGGGGAGAATGTTAGAAAGGCACATCCTAGAGACCTATTGCAGACCTACTATAGCAAAATGTCTAGGGCCAGGGACCAGGCCATTAGCAACCATAACAATTATCCCTAGTGTCATTTATGCACACCGGAGTTCAAGAACCACTGAAGACTTTCGGACAAATTGCAGTTTTAGTATGTTGCAGTTGTAATTGTGATTATCTCCCTCCCTCCTTCCCTCCCTTCTTCCCTCCCTTCCTCCCTCCGTTGCATTCTTCCCTTCTTCCTTCTTCTCTTCCTCCCTTCCTTCCCCTTTTTTCCCACTTGAAGTGCCAAGTCAGGACTTTAAAATAATATAGATATTTTAATAGATAAATAAGTTAGTATTCTGTTTATTTACATATTTATAGTAAAATGTCAGAGTAAAAATGGTGAGTATACTGCAGCAGTGTGGGGTGATGCCAAGCAGCTGGCAAAAGGGAGGAAAAACACACTTTAAGAGAGGGGTTACAGATCATAAGATCCCTGGAGGGGAAAAATAAAGATGATCAAGGGTGGGGCAGATTTCCTGGGTAGAAAATTCTAGTCTCACCATTAGTTAAGATGCAGGTAGTTTATTGGAAAGAGGATAAAATGTTTGGAAAGAAAAGTTGGAGTAAACATGTTTGGTGTATGTTGCATTTGTCTGATTTTTTTTAGCTGCTGTTTGTGTTTAGAAGCTCTTAGGCAGGAGGGAACCTCAGTGGAGGGAGCAGCCTTCAGCTGTCTGTTATGCAGGACTTCTGTTTTTTCCCTGCCCCGACAGCTGGTGGTACCAAGCATCACAGATAAAGCAAGTAATACTTTCCAGCCAGAAGGAGAAAACTGGGTTTGGAAAAGCATTATAATCAGTTCAAAGCGAGCCCCCTCTGAATGCTAGAATTCTGAGGTATCATGTGTGATTTCAAAACAGATCATCTGTTGGACAGGCCCTTTGAATTTTGCATTATGGCACAAAGGCTTTTTGATGCATGGATTTTATCAAAGCCCCGTCGCGTAATTTGGAAAACGGGATGAAGCAGGAGCAGAGGCAATATTTTTTGCTCTTTCTTTTGACCCAGAAGTAAATATAATTTTAAGTGATTTGGTTATCTAAGGGAGCTTCTCTTCACCCTGTCACCTAACTTTCATGACCTCAATTCCACTTATTAAGTGCAGTCTGGGCAGCCCATCTGAACACTGTCATCTTATGGTTTATCCCAGGAGATTCATTGCACAGAACCAAGGAGAGTGCATAACTGGCTAATACTGAGCTCCAGGCAAACCATAATTACACAGCTGGGGTCAAGAGAAAATTATGTATGAAGGCTCATTGCCCCATATCTCCCAGGCTGCCCAAGTCACTGATGCAGGGGATATAAGCACTTCAATGACTCTCGGCGTGACCTTCAATTGGTTTGTTTCTTTACTGATTTTCTCCCTAATCCAATGTGTCCTGTACACTGCTATTTGAGTAATCTTCCTAAAGAATTGTTCTGATTAATGGCCCTCTTCTTATGTAGAATTGAACTCCTATATTTATAAGAAATCTTTGACTCTAAAAACTGGTTTTAAAATTGTGGTTCACATACCAATAGCATCAGCATCACTTGAGCATTTATTAGAAATGCAAATTCTTGGGCCTCATTTTAGACACAGAGTTAGACATTCTGGGGTGGGGGTGGGGCCACTGATCTCTGTTAACAAGTCTCCAGGTGATTCTTATGCGCTAAAATTTCAGAAGCACTACATTAATCCCTAACAACCTACCTTTCTGAATTTACCATATTCTACTTCCCCTCTGTTATCAGTGGAAGTGGGTGCCTCTTTTTTCACTGGGTGCTGGGTCCTTATGATTTCTCAAGAAAAATGGAATTTTCTGAAACTCATACATCAGAATGAGTGATTTTTATTTGTGTGGAATTAGATCCCTGGGTTTCCAACATCTCATTTCCTTTGATTCAGTTCTGGAAAAAATGCAGCTGGGGCTTCAGTAGAGCTAGAAACAAAGCCAGTGTCCAGGATTTGCATTCCACGCTGGAATTGGGTCTGGTTTAGCAATAGGCTAGTTGCAGTCCTTTAGTCCATTGTGTGGGGTCCATATGGCTGTGGGCCATGTGGGTGAATGCAGAAGAGCAGGGGTATGAGAGCCCACAGGCTAGGAATCAAGCAAGAGAGACCAAGAGTGCCAGTAGCCAAGAGAACAAACTCCTTTGTTTAGGGGATTAAGTATCTCAGATCTTCCAAGCTTGCAGTGGTCACACTTACTTTGGCCAAAAATCTGTTCCCAGGTGTGACTGACAGACCAGTACCTTCCCTATTCCCCCCTGTCCTGTCACTTGCTCCAGCGTTCTGCAAGGAATGGGCTGGTGGTTCTATGGGGAGCGTGAAGCAGTAACTTCCTGTTGTACGAGGCCAAAGAATGAAAAACACTTCCAAGCTTCCTGTTGAAGCTGCACAGATAACTGTGCTTATAGTGTCTGCCCTCCCCTAAGCTCTCTTCCTGTTATCAATAACTAGGTTAATTACAATGTATCACCATCCACTTACAAATTTGACTATCCATGATTCTCTGCATTATCTCCATATTTTGTTATCCCTTTGTCTGTTTATGGCCTTCCTTTCACTAAAACAACATTATTTCATCTATGCCTTTCGGATCTTACCAATTCTTTCAGACTCAGCTTAAATACTGTAGTCTTTCCCTAAGGTATTTCAACCTCTGCACTGTTGACATTTGGGGTTAGAGAAAACTCATTGTTGTGGGGGACTATCCTCTGCCTTCTAGGATATTTCATTGCATCCTGACCTTTACCCACTAGAAACTGTTAGTATCCCCAGTTGTGACAATCAAAAATGCATCCAAATGCTGACAGGCGAAAAACCTCCCTTGGTTAAGAACCACTGGTTTACCCTGTTATTCTATAATTTACATCCTATCCCAAAGCCAGAAAAAATCTCTCCATTCTTTATACTCCCAGAGAAATTGGGCTTTTCTCATTTTGTTAAATTGAATTCAGAAAGCTGTATTGTCTTTTTAAGTATAAAATTAAAAACATAAGTATTTTAATAATTTAAAAATGAGTTTATATATAAAAGTCATGTATAAATTGTGAAATGGTATGAATAGTAAGACATGGACTTCATCTTTTGTGATGCTACTTTATGCAAATAAGGTATAGTCCTAAAGATTTGTCAGGATAGCAATTTGGATCCAGAAACACATACTTATTAAGGCTTAGATTCCTGAAGAACAAGGTAGATAATGAGTAAAATAAACTTTTACAATTAAATGATATTGGGTCTGTCATATTAATAATGATTGCTAAGAATTAATCATAACAGTGACTTTTACAAAGTGCACACAGGAGTCAGAGAATCACAGAACCTGAATTAACACATGGCTGCCTCATGTATGCTGACATAGCAGTGGTAGCCCTAATTTGTTCTTCTGAAGAGACAATAATTAGCGGCTAACTTTCTGTTGTTTACTAAAAATGTCTTTGTAATTTCTAAAATCCCCACATATAAAACTCTTCTTTTTGATGTGAAAAACACACACAAAATCGTCAAATTTGTATTTGTTTAAAGTAGTTTATGCAATTAATGTATTCTAATTCTTGATTTAAAAGAAAAAGATACGCCTCTGTATGGTAGCCTGAAATATTCTCAAGGATCACTGTTACATATTGATCTCTTGAGAACTTTGAACTACTAACAATATGTTCTTGAGTAGTCTTCTTATTTGTAAAAAAAAAAAAAAAAAAAAAAAAAAAAAAAAATTCAGCTTCTCAGGCTTTCTGTCTTCACAATAACATCAACAGAGTACCACACGACTTACCTGTTCTATTTACTGCCACTTCCCTGGGTTCTACCTACTTTGTCATCTTTCTCTTTACGGTGCTATCACCATCATGTTTTCCCTGCCATAACAGAACTTAAGAGAGTGGTTTCCATACTGAAAAAGAAGAAAGGGTTTTGAAACATGATCACAATACAGATTTCCGAGTCATATCCTTTGCAAGATTCTGATTCAGCAAATCTGGAATGGACCCAGGGGTTTGTAATTTTATCAATAAAATTAAGTAATTGTAATGCAGGAGAATGGGGAACCATGGTTTGAGAAACATTAGTGTAAGCAATAGTTCAGGTTCCTAATATACAAAGAGTATAGCAGACAAAAATGTTGTTTCCATCAAAAGACTTTGATGTAAACACATTGTAAATAGAGAAAATGACTACAAAGGGGAAAACAATTAACTTTAACTACTAAAATGCACTCTCTCTGTTTCTTCCCTTCTTCTCTAAGACCTCCTTCCCCTTTTCTTCCTTCTTTCAGAGCCTCCCCAAATTTACAGCTGTTTGGGAAGGCTTAATTTAGCAGTAAAGGAAAATTCCATCACTTAAATTATTTTCATTATCACTTCACTTAATCAGTTTTGGTGCCAATACATATTTAACAAAAGTTTATACCAAAACATAGAATTGAATTATTAAGTAAAGGAACAGGTACAATCCCCAATTAAAAAATTGCATCTCATATATTTCATTTTTCAACTTGCTTGATGCTTTGCAAGGAAGATTTGTATATCACATTGCACAAATTTAACATTCTTAAGTTTAATGAGTGGGAGGAAAATATTTCACTGTGTAAGCCAGAATGATCACTTGTCGGAAAAGAGAAGTAGGATTCCTGAAAACTCCATGCTACTAAAATGTGTGGTACAAGGCCAAAGAATGAATAACACTTCCAAGAAAATCAATTAGCAGCAGGCAAAGTCAGAATGGCATTAGAGAAGGAAAAAAATCACAAACACTGAGACTTATACAGCAGACTGAGAAATTTTGAGGACAGTTTGTGTGCCTACACAAAAATATATGTAGATGTGATGAGTACTCCCAAGTAAAATAATTAAGTCACTTGGCTAGAGAGAAGATGGTGGGTATTAACAAATAAGGTAGAGAAAATTAAAAAATATATTTTTACTGATTTCAGAGAGGAAGGGAGAAGGAGAAAGAGATAGAAACTTCAATGATGAGAGAGAATCATTGATCAGCTGCCTCCTGCATGGCCCCTATTGGGGATCTAGCCAGCAACCCAGGCATGTGCTTTTGACTGAAATCAAACCCGGGATGCTTTAGTCCGCAGGCTGACATTCTATCTACTGAGCAAAACCAGCTAGGGTGAGAAAATGTTTTTGAATTGCAATAAAAATGCTTAGTTTGCTAGAGCTGCTTTAAGAACATACCGCAGACTGGGTGGTTTAAACCATAGATATTTATTTTCTCCAGGTATGGAGGCTAGAATTTAAAAAAAAAGTGTCAGCAGGATTAATTTCATCTGAGTTCTCTCTTCTTGGTTTGTAGATGAGCATCTTCTTCTTGTCTTCATATCTTCTTCCCTTCATATCTTCTTCCCTCTGTGTCTGTGTCCTAATTTCCTCTTCTTTTAAGGGCACAGATCAGATCAGATTAGGGCCCACCCTAATAACCTCATATATATATATATATATATATATATATATATATATATATATATATGCCTAATATGCTAATTGTCCCTCCGACCGTTTGACCGTTCGACCAGTCCCTATGACATGCACTGATGACCCGGGGGGCAGATGCTCCGACCGGTAGGTTAGCTTTCTGCTGGGGTCCGGCCCATTGGGACTGGATGCGAGGAGCCAGATATACCCTGGAGCCCTCTTGTGGTCCTTCCTGGCCTCGATCGTGCATCGGTGGGGTCCCTCGGCCTGGCCTACTCCCTTTAGCAATTGGGGACCCCTCAGGAGATGTCAGAGAGCTGGTTTGGGCCAGATCCCTGCAGACCAGGCCGAGGGACCCCATTGGTGCATGAATTCATGCACTGGGCCTCTAGTTTTAATATAATTACCTCTTTAAATACCCTATCTCCAAATATGGGTATATTCTGAGGTACTTGGTCTAGGATTTTAACATATGAATTTATGAATTTTGGGGTAGAGGAAACACAGTTCAGTCTACAGCAGCCTACAAAGGTGTATCTTTTAGTATCATCAAAATATGCTCTAGGTATGTAAAAATAGCCAGGAAACTAGGGTCCTTGATAAATTCTTACACTGCAGTTTTAGGCTATCAAAATACCTATCAGATTTACTTCAGTTACAGTTTTCTCCTACTCCATCCCACTTCTGTTTCTTTGTCCAACGGAAATCTTGGTACAATAGCAATTTGGCTCCCACAGAGAGATTTCAGGGCAGAAATAGCACACAAGAATTAATTTACTGCAGCCAAGCATTAGACAACCCAGCAATGCCAGAGGATTAATTTCTTGCCTACAAACTCATGGAGGTGCTATCATGATGACTTGTCTAATGGGGCATGATAAAAGTTCATGGTTATATACACTGTGCTATCCACACAGTGGAGGTTAGAAAAAAGGAAAATGTATACTATATGGTACTCTGCAAGGAAGATTCTCACTGAGCCTTTTTCTTGTGGATATTCAAAAGTATCCAATTTAGTCCATTCAATAACCTTATAAAATTGATATTTCATCACCACTTTACAGATAAATAAATGTAAGGGTTAGTAACTCATCCAAGGTCATATGGATTTTTAAAAAATATTAAAGTATAATAACATGCAATAAACTGTGCATATCCAAAGTGTACAACTTAATACCATCTGTGAAACCACTAGCACAGCCAAAGTGAGGAACACATTCATAACCTCTGAAAAGTTCCCTTGTGCTCCTTTATCCCTCCCTCCATACTCCTCTGCAACCACCACCCTTTGACCTATATCCCCAGGCAACCACTGATCTGTGCTCTGTTACTAGACATTAGCATGCATTTCCTAGAATTACTTTCAAATGGAATCATACAATATGTATTATTTTTATATTATTTGCCTTCTTTCTACATATTTTAAGATTAATTCATTTTATACCATTATTAGTAGGTTGTTTTTTTTATTATCTCAGTGTAGTGTTTCTTTGTAAAGATGTACCATAAATTGTTTACTCACCTCTTCATGGACATTTGTGTTGTTCCCAGGTTTCGATTGCTACAGATAAAGCCAATATAAAACATATGGTTTTACTTCTCTTGTAAAAACGTTTAGAAGAGGAATGGCTGGATTTTTTTTTTAACTGATCTGACAATTTCTGCTTTTAATTGGAATGTTTAGACTATTTACACTTGATGTTATTATTGATATGGTTAGGTTCATGTCTGTGATCTTGCTTTTTGTTTTATACTTATTTCATCTGAACTTTGTTCCTTTCTCTTTTGGTCTCCTTCTGGATTAAATATGTCTCAACACTTAATTTTATCTCCTTTGTTTTCTTATTACCTATATCAGGACAATTGCAGGGCTTACTTCATTTGTTTCCCATTTATCTTTTGTTGTCTGAGGTCCAGTGTCATGAAAACCATTTATTTCATATGTTTTGTCTGGTTTTAATGGTTGTTTCAAGTAGAAGAGTAAATCCAGTCCTTGTTACTCTGTCTTGCTAGAAACTTATGTCTATATATTATATAGATTTAAGTAGCAGGTAAAAACTGGATGCCAAGTCTATCTTATCCACTACCTAATGCTGACACTCACCATCAGAGCAAAGAAGCCTAGAGTTAAAATCCACTGTCTCTTAGGTCATCTTTTTGTGATGTTTATCTGCCCCCCTCCCCAAACAGCTCCTGGAATTTATTATTGTCCTCTATATAAATATGTATGTCAACATACAGTATTCTTTTTTTCTACCTTTTCTGTTTAAAGACCAGCCATGGTTGAAAGTTGAATGTGATTAATAAATAAGTGATAGGCGTTTGCTAGGAATTAATGTCATTTTATGGCTCTCTTAAGGGTGCAATTAATCAAACAAATGTTAGAAATTTTTTTATAAGTTATGATAAAATGGAGGAAATCTAAAAATTTCCTACAGAAGAAAACTATGTGATAAATTGTCTCAAAATTATGATTGATCAAATACAAACTGGCTGCAAAAATATGCATAACAATCCAGAATTTATTACATAAACAATACAAATATTTCTTAAATTTAGATAAAATTTCTATCTGACGGGGTCATTACCACTGTTGCTATTCACTGAAGCATGAACACTGCTTCTCTTTCATACACATTTTAAGAATCATCTCATTGTTGATTTCCACACACCTCTGTAAGTGCATTTTAAGACATGGTAAGTTTCTCTATTCCATGGAAACCCCAGCAACAGGTACATTGGAGTGCAGGCTACCATCTGTAGCCACACATGCATAGTACATGATCGTAAAGCTGGAAAGCATTTAAAAATAGCATTACCTCTCTAAGGACATCATTCTTATTTAAAGCAATGAGGAGACTATAGATAAGCTGGATATTATAGCTATCACTGATTCCTAGTCCAGAGGTTGCAATGGACGTATCTTTGAAAAATAATGTATCTTTATCTCCATTAGAGTAATTGAAGCATTAATTTTAGAAAAACAAAGAACAGCTCTAACTGGTTTGGCTCAGTGGATAGAGTGTCGGCCTGTGGACTGAAAGGTCCCAGGTTCAATTCCCATCAAAGGCATGTACTTTGGTTGTGGGCACATCCCCAGTAAGAGGTGAACAGTAGGCAACTGATCAATGTTTCTCTCTCATTGATGTTTCTAACTCTCTATCCCTCTCCCTTCCTCTCTGTAAAAAATCAATAAAATATATTTTTTTAAAAAGAAAAACAAAGAACAAAAAATACAAAAAATGTGCAAATATCCACCAAACAAAATATGTAAAGGACCTACATGGCCACAATGCAGCTATATTGTGAGTTTATAATGGGAGGCAGAAGAACTCAGTCAAATCTCTGTTGGTTACTTAGTAGCTTACAATCTTAGGCAATCACTAAGTGCCTTGTAACTTCAAAGTTGATAAGAAAACAAAATGAAGTAATAGACATAAAAGCACTCTGAAAATTATTAATCATGACAGAAGGAAAAGGGAAATTTATTAGAAATCACCCTTTTCCCAGTTCAGTTATAGCAATTATATGGTTAAAATATGACTCATTCCCCAGATGTCTTCCTATTCATTGCCCCCACAAATTTTCAATTCTTTAGCCCTAATTTAGAGAGAGAGAGGGAGAGAGAGAGAAATGGAGAGATAGTGTGTGTGTGTGAGAGAGAGAGAGAGAGAGAGAGAGAGAGAGAGAGAGTTTCTTTATATATCAAAGGATGTATTGATCAATTGATGGTGGACTTTAACTAAAGTTGATTCTGGAAAAAAAATATTTTCATTTTGACCTCTTTCCTCTTGACTACATATATTTCTTCCTCCTTGTCTTTCTATCTGTTGTTTTAACTGTTTGTAACACTCTCTACTCTCCCTACTTTTCTGCTCCTGTTATACAGTTTTAACCTAGCCTACAAAACTGAAATGCTACTTCTTGGGTGAAGATGGTTTTTACATCTGTCGTTAACAATAAGCTTTCCTTTTGAATCCCTAAGCATCCATGAAACTCAGTTTCACACATAGTATTTACTTACTTGCTTTCTCTCCTCAATTAGATTGCCCAGACAATTCTCCTGAGAAGTGTATAAGTGTATCAGCCACTGGACAACTCCTCTCAGAAGTCTTGTAGACACTTTAAACTTAATAAGAGCACATAAAGTCTCCAAATCTGTTCTTTCTTTTATTCCCTCTCAGTGAATAGTGCACATGTCCAGCTAGTTTTGCAAGCCAGGAAAGCTCAGAGACATGCATGCTGTCTTCATTATTTTACCTCTCCGTGTGAAGGTAAGAGTTGATATTTATTAGCATGACATGCAAAGCTATCACCTGACCTCTGCTGCTCTCCACAAATCAGTTTTCACTACCTATTTTCTCTTCCTACTGCTATCCCAGTGTTCTGCTCTTGAGGTTCAAACTTCTCAAAATACTTTTCTTCCTCCTCATCTTCACTTTTTCATCTCTCACTCACACATCTTTATGTTCCAAACTGATTTCCATATCCAAGATACAATTGAAGTAGACCTTGACAAGAAAGAATTGCCATGTTAGTAAACTGAGCAAAACCTGTTTAGTTTTAAATCTTATTTGCTTTCTCATCAGGTTCAGTGGATCACTGCACCCTTTCTGAAACATTATCTGACTCGGACCTCCATGATAATACTTTATCCTAGATTTCCTTGTACTTTGCTGATTGTTCCTTGTCTATTTCTTCTTTTAACTCATCTTCCTTAAAGTGCTGAAGATTCTTAAGGCTCCTTCCAAGGACCTCTTTTCCCTTTATCCAACATTTCCCCCCACGAGGTGATTGAACCATTTCCCTCTTATAACCTTACTCTCATTTATCCTTTAGTGACTCCCAAGTTTATTTTTTCAGGATAAATCTTCTTTTAGTACCTGGTTCATATATCCAAGAAGCCTACTCAACATTTCTACTTGAATGTGTCATAGGCAGCTCAACTTACTACCTGCAACTTACTACCTCAAATTATTGCTTTTCCTCCAAGTCTTCTCCATCTCTAGTGTTCCTCGTTTCAGTAAATGATGAATGACCTATTTACCAAAGCCAAACCTGAAAATAAATACTAAACACTTCCATCTTTCTTATTCATTCAGATCCAATCAACCACTAAGAACTGTTGATGCATTCATATATATTTTAGAGGCCCAGTACATGAAATTCGTGCATGAGGTGGGGTCCCTCAGCCCGGCCTGCACCCTCTCCAATCCGGGACCCCTTGGGGAATGTCCAACTGCCAGTTTCGGCCTGATCCCTGTCCAAAACCGGTAGTCAGACATCCCCCTCATAATCTGGGACCACTGGCTCCTAATCACTCACCTGCCTGCCTGTCTGATCGCTCCTAACCACTCTGCCTGCCAGCCTGATCACCCCTAACCACCTCTGACTTGGCCCCCGCCACCGTGGCTTTGTCTGGAAGGAGGACCAGACAACCGGAAGATGTTCAGTTGACTCCAGTCTAATTAGCATATTACCCTTTTATTAGTATATATATATAAATTTATATAATTTTCCCACTTATTCTCTGCTGGGAGCCGGAATTCTCTGCTTGACACAGTCGCTGCAGGGAAGAAACATCTGCACAGCTTATGTTTCAAGGGACCTGGCGTATATGGCATATGTTTGCTCCCCCTCTTAGCGCTATGTGTTTTAAACAGGGCCACCTCCCCAAGAAAGGTTGTTTCCCCAGGTGAGGATTTTTCCCTGGAGTTAGGGATTAACAGGACTAAGGAAGGGAATAAATCAGTAAAACCCCTTAACTAAGCGCCAGGGGGGTAGTTAATCACCTTAACTACGAACAATCATGCTTAAACTACATAATCTTTACTTAGGATAATCTCCTTCAGTTACTTCCTTGTAGCTTAACAGAACAGTAGAATAGTAACCTTGGAATGGAGATAACAAACGCCCTAACCTTTGGAATAGAATGGATAGGATTAAAATCAACAGAACTAGATGGAGATGGAATTTGTCAAGGGAGGACCCAAAACATACCATGATGTGATTATAGAGACATGCTTATAGGATCAAATGGTATAAATACAGATGTAACAAGAGATTAAAGAGAGAACCTGGCTAGGCTGATGAACCAAATGCTGTCTCAGAGTCATTCCTTCTTCGCCGACTCTGTCTACACCTTTGGGAACCCCTGGACCTGCTGGGGCTGGACCCCAACAATTCTCAACTCCTCTCTTGCCACCTTCTTAGTATAAGATATTGCCTGAAATACTGACATAGCCTTCTACACAGCATCCAATATCCACCTTTGCTCAACTACAATCTAGTCACCACACTGTGACCAAAGGATCTTTTAAAAAATTGCAAATTGAATCATGTCATTATTTTAGTTAAAAATTCCCCTTTGACTTTGATTGTGCTTTTAGAATTATATCATAGCTTGAATAGAGCCTATAAGATGTTGAATTGGATGCTTAATATTTTTCTCCTTGCTTTTTCTTCTCTTAGGTAACTCCTGATCATTCTAAATTAATCATCTTCTTTGAAATTCCAGACTGACTTAGCCACCTTTCCCAATTAGATACCTTGGACTTTTCACTCATCATTATTATAATAAATTATTAATTTCTATAATTATTTATCCAAATTTTACTTGAGATGATGTATTTTACATTTCATATAGTCAGCATTAATGAGGGTGCTGGTCTATAGTCACCTCTTAATGTACATTTCTCGAATGAATGGATAAATACATGGATGAGTAAATCTTATCCCTTGCCATTCCCTATCTCTCACTCTCAAGCTTAACTATACATGTAAATTTGTCAGTTATGAACTGTATCATATTTTCTCCAGCTATATTTCCACAACTATAATCTGTGCCTGGATGCTCCTGCTACCTTCATTGGCTGACTGATGCCATCGTTTAGCACTCAACCCAGGTGTCAACCCCATCAAAAGTCCACTCCCTTCACCACAGCATGCACATTTTGATGTGACCTTGCCATCAGAGTATAACAATGCTGACTTCTGCCCTGTCCACTCATACGCTTTTGTGTTTGGTTACCTGTGTTTTGTTTCTCTTCTGAGCTTTAAGCTTCTGTAGTGTGGACTAATACGTTTTAGACCTTTACCTTCAGAGGCTAATACTGTGCCTGGCATTTAGACAATAACTAATCCATAACTATAATAATCAATAATTTTTGAATAATCAACTCCTTAGCAGCAAGGACAATGTATTTGACATTTTACTCTCTACCACTCTGTTTGGTGCTGTTCTAAATAAGAGATGTTCAGTTAATATTAAATGGTTAATTATCTCTTATTTCATTTTAATACCTATGGCAGCTTCCTATTCTAATCCATACACTCTGTACCCTTCTTCCTAGTATTGTCCTTATACAACATAAAACTCTTGATGCAAGGAAAAGAATTTGCAGAAACAGAAGTGTCAAGGATAAAAAAAATGGAACTTCTAGTAATATACTGGTTTATGTCTTTAAAAAATTTTCTATTTAAAATGTCTCAATGAAATATTAAAGTGAGGCAGGCATTTGAGGCACATTTATACACCTCATTCTACTTGAAAAGTACCATTTTTATCTGATAAACTTTTCATAAAAGTCAGTAATTTAAATAAAATTTTTAGAAATGTCTGTTCTTTTCTTGTCCATATATTTTCATGTAAAATCTTAGTTCTCTATATTAGTCTCCATTTTATCTCCCTTTTCATTTGGAAAAAAAAAAGCAATACACCTAGGGCGTGAGGTTTTAATTATAAATTTACTGCTTTTATTTTTATTATGGCAATGATTATGTGTAAATTAAAAGTCATTTGACTCTCCAGGCACTTGTATTATAGATCTCTGTAGGAATATATTTAAAATCTGTAGAAAACAGATCTTGGAAAAAGCATGTATTTGCAAGTCAGTATTTCCTCTCTTGTGATATATTATTACTACACATTATTTAGTTTGTTTTTTAAATACAGCCCAGATGCATATTTGTTCCTTAATTTTTCTAAGATAGTTTTAAACAGTTCTAAAAGTCTTCTGAAAGATGACACAATACTATTATGTTCTGTTCTTGCCACTCATGATCTGTGCAACTTTGGTGACAATTTATGAGCTCTAAGGAGATCTACTGTTGGAAAAAAAAAATAATTGATAATATAATTTTAAGTCCTCAAATGTTTGGCCAGATATGTAATTCTATAGCGAAACATGAAACTTAATTGCTTTTAAAACTATAGAATCATTGAGATAGGTAAATTTCTCTAGAATCATGATCTAAAATGCTATTTTATAATTTGCTCATTATTCATTCAGCTATAATATAGTAATCTTTAACAAAAGACAATTCATTTAAAATGTGAAACATAGCTTTTATTATTTCTTTCTTTTTTTAATATATTTTTTTATTGATTTTTTACAGAGAGGAAGGGAGAGAGGATAGAGAGTTAGAAACATCGATGAGAGAGAAACATCGATCAGCTGCCTTCTGCACACTCCCCACTGGGGATGTGCCCACAACCAAGGTACATGCCCTTGACCGGAATCGAACCCGGGACCCTTGAGTCCGCAGGCCAATGCTCTATCCACTGAGCCAAACCAGTTAGGGCACTTTTATTATTTCTTAAGTAACAGCTTTTAAATTTATTGAGACAGTTTGTATACAAAGGTAGTTTAAAATAATAATTTAAACACTTAAAAACTCTATGTCAGTTCTCTGCACGACTAACAAATAAATTAGATCCCATTTGGTACTAATATAAACTGGTTGGAACCTTTCTAGACATTATCAGGGATTTTCCACTGAGGTCTCTGACCTTTATTCCAGTTGAAAAGTGAAATCCCCAATTGTCAGAGTTTTTTTTTTTTTTTTTTTTTTTTTTATCTCCTGTTTCCTATTTCATACAAAAATCCAAATTGAATGCTTGTCTCAGATGGTGCATGCTATTATTTCATATTAGAGGCCCGGTGCACGAGTTCATGCACCAGTGGGGTCCCTCAGCCTGGCCTGTGGGATCGGGTCGAAACTGGCTCTCTAACATCCCCTGAGGGGTCCTGGATTGTGAGAGGGGGCAGGCCAGGCCAAGGGACCCCACTGGTGTATGATTGGGGCCGGGGAAGGACTTGGGAGGTTGACCAGCCGGGGAGGGACCTCGGGAGGGCTCCAGGGCATGTCCGGCCCATCTCGCTCAGTCCCAATTGGTCAGACCCCAGCAGCAAGCTAACCTACCGGTTGGAACGTCTGCCCCCTGGTGGTCAGTGCATGTCATAGCAACTGGTTGACCGGCCAACTGCCTGCCCCTTGATAGTCAGTGCACATCATAGCGAGCAGTTGAGTGGCCTTAGCATATCGTTAGCATATTACGCTTTGATTGGTTGAACGGCCAATAGGAAGACTGGACACTTAGCATATTAGGCTTTTATTATATAGGATAAAGCTAAATTTTTAGGTCCCTGTATATTTGGAATAACTTCTGAATGAGTACAGTTGCCCCCAAATTAATGTGAAATATATTGGTTCATTGAAGCATTTTCTTCACTATTGGGAGCTAATATTAAGTGGACCTCACTATTTAATATTAGTAATGTCATTTTAATGTAGAGTCAACCTCATACATAGGTCTCGGGTGACCCTTAAGACCCTCACAAGACTAGAAATGTAAATGGATTGATAGCGTGAGAAAAGCATGCTCCCTTTTTCTCTCCCATTAGTGGCCCTCACTTTCATCTTTCATTTCCCCTGTCTGGAGCTACCTGGTAGCCCCAGAGATAGAATACCCTCTGGAAGGCCATTTGTAATATACTGACCATAATGGCTTTAATCAGAAGAGTTAAGAGATACTTATGTGGAATAGAGCTATTCATCTGGGCTGCACAGATGCATATCGGCATCAGATGTTTTATCCTTTCTTGGTACCAATTTTAAAATCACCTAAAATACCTTGAGAATAATCACTTTTAAAGTGTTCCATAAGGAAGGTACCCCTTAGATTTAAGCAGTGAGATTTACCATAAGGAATTAAATATGCCAACTTAGCACGTGGAATTATATGACACTGAATAAGATCAAACTTCCGTGTTGATTTGGTTATGTACTAAATCTGAATGTATAGATATAAATTGGACTGAGTGTATACTGAGTATCCTGGTGAGACTGCGGTGAAGGCTTCTGCACAAGAAATAGTATATAATAAAACTGAAGATACGTTTTGGCGCCTGCGCCTTCAGTTCCAGGGTATTGACTTTTGGCTTTAATTCTTAGGTAAGGAAGAGAACTTTGGATCAAGTAGTATGATCAAAGCAGTCAAATATGCCTCAGCCCTCAGCAGTCTTGAAGTTCAACAGTGACTCTCATGCTGTGAAGCAAGATGCTTTTAATTCTAGCTGCTCTGAAAACCTCATGAAAGCACTTCATAAGACTGATCATTTCAAACTGATTTTAAAATTCAGAAGTGCCACCTTGGGATGAATAGCACTCCTTCCGTTTTAATCTCTAGTAAGATCCCAGCAGCTTTAGCTTGCTGAAATAGATGGGCACTTGAGGTGAAAATGAATGGCAGTGGGAGAGTTCACATGTTACACAGCAGAAAAGGTTGGAAAGTGAGAGCAAGAAGTCAAGGTTAAAGCACGTGAGCACTGTAGACTGATTCACAATGAGAAAGGGAAGATAAAACCCCACATTATGTAATGACATAAAAGGATATTAAGTACAGGCCAGGGAGCTATTATTTCTCCCAGACAAGGGGAAAGAAATAGGATATAATGCTCATGTGCTGCAATAGGGAATATTTAGGTCAAACAGAGAAAATTTCAACTTAAAGAACATTTAAACAAGTATTCACTGGAGGATTGAGAAACCATTGTCATACCACATAAGACACTGGGGGGTAAGGGAGGGTAGGGGTGTGTCAAGGGCGGGGGGGAAAAAAAAGGAAGAAAAAAAAAAAAAAAGAACATTTAAACAAGTATTCACTGGAGGATTGAGAAACCATTGTCATACCACATTTTTAAGACAGAAACTTGGCATTCCTTCTTTAAGAAAGATTGAATAGTTCTCTACATGCTGAACTGACTCTGAGAATCTTTGAAGAAAAAAAATGCTTCTTTGACTATATTTTATTATCAATGAGTTGGTGGAGAAAAGGGCACACACCGTATAAACCACATTCTCATGAGCTTCCTCAGAATGTGACTTAGATTGTGTCAGCACTAATTAAAATAATTCACATACAGAGACTGTGACATCACGGAGCTTCAGTTAGAAAAAAAATAGGGCCAAGCCAGTGAAAACATTGGAAATTGAATGAATGTAAGCCCTACAGTTTTCAATATCTGCTAATCAAATAGGTGATAGTGGTTGGCGCATGAATCTCAGTACATAAGTTGGGTATAAAAGAGGGATCCTTTTATTTTCTATAGTTACCTAATACCTGACTTTGTATTTCAATGGGCTAGTGGAAAATGTTAACCTCTATTCCTCTTGGGCTCATTCTCTTCCCCAGGTTTGGGTTCCAGCCCAGGTTTTGAATTTTGCCTCTGATTCTCAGTTATGGGTTCACCGAGGGTTAGTCAGTGTCCCTTGCTTTGGTCTGCATGTGTTGTTTCTGTCTGACTGACTCTTTCCAGTCAAGAGATTTTTGGCTATTTCTACTACCAGAGGAGAGAAGAAGCAAGGAGAGAGAATGAGGATCCCAGTCCAAGTGAATGGGCTCTGCAGTCCCTGAGATGGGAGGATTACAGCCCAGCTAAGAACCTGAAAGAAGGGCAAGATGGCTAGAACTCAGAGAATAAGGGGAGAGGGGCAGAATCAGGGATACATCTGCCTTAGGGCCTGTCTGCTTACCCATCTTGCTAATCCTGCCTGCTAGTTACATTAGTAGGGGATGGAACTTGGCGCTGAATTTCAGAGAATCATAGCCCAAAAGAAATTGTTTCTATGTGTGATGAGACAGGTTAAGCCGCCATCTTTTCTTTGCTTCTCCAAGACACATTGGCATTTCCAAGAATCGTCCTTCTCTTCTTGAGTTCCTACATAATCTTTAATGTATTTTTCTAAGGGTTTAGATGTACCACACACCTCACAATCAATTTAATAGTGATCCTTTTTAGTTAAATGGAAGGAAGGGAAAAAATATGTTAAGGAAAAAATATATGTCAATAATTCCAAATATTGTCCATTTCCCATTTAACAGCAATAATTGAGTGCCAATAATGTGCCAGGCCCTGTGCTATGAATTAAGATCATTTGCCATGCCTAGGGGTTTCTCATAGTTTTTTGGGAGAATATATAGAAGAACAATTACTGGGGAATAAATTTATATTCAGAGTATATTTTTATAGGTTCTTTAGAGTTTGAATATTAAAACTAAATATTCTCAAATTATTAGAAAGCCCTCAGATCCTATTTTCACAGAATCATAAATTCCAAATGGGAATGAATTTCATGGGTTACTTAGTCTACTCCTTATTGTGAGATCCAAATGCCCTCAGATATTACTCATAAATGATCATGCAATCATTGCTCAGGGATTTTCAATTTGAGGTCAAGTTATTCAAATTTTTAACAGTATTATTTTTATAATTACACTCACTGGCTCTTACTCTGTCTTCTGGAGAAAAAAAAAGTTAGTGTAGTCATTCTTACAAAGATAGTCTAGTCATTCTTACACTGTAGAAGTCTTATAATTAATTAGGGAACCATATTTGACACTGACAAATTTCTCAAGAATTGGGTGCTTAACTAGATGGCTCCCAAATGCAGGGATTTATCATAATTTGCCTAGTAATGCTTCATAATTAATGTTTAGGAAATTGCAGTTTATTATTCTTTCTTTGCATATTACTATATTAATATAAAATGCACTATTATGGATGTTCTAAATTAATATTAACTTGTTCAGACATGATGGAACAGCTTTATTTGTAGCCAGATTCATATCATATTTGTCATTTTTCTGTTTTTCAAAACCCAAGCATGTTTTGTTCACCAAATTAGAAGATGTCAAGACTCTGATATGTTTCTATTTAATTTAAAAAGAAAAAATGCATTAAAAAAAGTTGTTAAAGAAAGGAGCAACTGAACTTCTAAGTCAGGGACTCTTAAGGTAGTAATAAATCTGGTGTGGTTATCAGGGTGTGGTTACAAGGCATAGGGTGTGGCCCTTTATTTTGCTGTCCTAGAATCACAAACTTCTTAGTTAACCGCAAATTGAATACCTCTTGGAAATGAACTCACTAACCATACTCTCAATATGAGCAATGATATGAGTTCCAGAGACCACAGCTCAGGAGAATTTGTTTCTAGGAATGAAGGGATGGGCTAAGCCATTCTTTACCTCTTGATTTTCTATGATACATTTTTTTTTTAAAGACTTTTTTTGTTGTTAATTTTGAGAGAGAGAGAGAGGGAGAGAGAGAGAAACAGTCATGTGAGAATGAAACACTGTTTGGCTGCCTCCTGCATGCCCCCCACCAGGGATCGAGTGGAAACCCAGGCAGGGAATCTAACTGGCAACCATTTGGTGCACTGAACGACACTCAACCAACTGAGCCACACCAAGGCAAATACCAGATACATTTGACCCCTTCTCTGGACAGTGCTGGATTTACATCAGTATATTATTACTGTTCAATTATTTATTGTTGTGTATTTTTTTTTATGAGGACCAGCTCCCTATTTTAACTTGGCATCATATTAAGCAGGTAACAACACAGTTTCCTTCTCTAATATTTAACTTGCAGCCTTGAAAATATATTTTGGTCACCTTAACTGGATTAAGGAACTCCAAGCTTTTAGTAGCCACAAGAGATGACTTGCTGGTGTTGCAAATGGTTTGCTGAGTTTCACTAATATCCCTTTCAGACACCATCCTATGGCTAAACCTATGCATTTTATATTGATTTTACTCAGATATATTTCAAAGAGTGAGTTTTTTGACCAGATCTTGTCACTAAATTTAATATACAATTACACAGTCTTTCTGAAAATTCTAGGAAGAATCAACAACAGTCATTAACAAAATGTAGATAATCACTGAAAAATTTGTGAAGTCATTGAAGTTTATATTTAGACTAACCAGACTGATCATTCCATTCTTTATATTTTTTCTTGAAGTCTCATCAAAAAGTGATTTGATTATTCACCTTAAGATTCACATGACAAATGAAATAGAAATAATCATTTTAAAAGTTGCATGTTGAAGATTATCAAGCAATTTACTGTACATTATTTTCTTTAATCCTCACAGCACTGGCAGGCGATAATATTTAGTAACTTTTAATGTTTTCGCTAGAGTAGTTGTTCTTAGAATGTGGTCCCTATATCAGAGCATCAACAATGCCTGGGAGCTTGATAGAAATGAAAAATGTTGGTGTTGTCCAGATGTACTGAATCAAAAATCATTTTTGTTTATTCATTTTGCTATCAAAATGCTTTTCCTTATAATAAGGTATTCAAATCTCTTGGGCACAGTGGTGGGAGGTTCCCCATCAATTTCTCTTCCCATGTGTAGAAGACATAATTGTATTTGCTACTCAGCATCTACTTTCCCTGATATCCTTCTGTGGGACAACCCATTCTCATTTGCTTTAAGTAAACTACATTCCATAATACTCCCAATCACTGGCTTGGGGGTGAGCAATTATCTAGCCTAATCTAATTAGCCCATTATATTCCCCTAACACAGTGATTGGTACATGGATGAGGCATATGACCAAACAAAATCCAATGCATAAAGCATTTTTCTGGAGATTATATATATATATATATATATATATATATATATATAGATACACATACATACATACTAGGGATATTTTCTCACAAATAAACAAGGGGTCATGGATATGGATGTTTATTGCAACAATGTTTTATTCACTGATGTCTCATGTGTCTAATACAGTGCCTGGTGCATTGCAGGGGTCATCACATAGTGAATAAATAAGTTGTTTATAGTATAGGGAATTGGGGGCAGCCTAAATGTCTATCACTGAGACAGGGAGAATATGGTAGATGCATACTGTGGGGTATTATATAGCAAACTTAATCAATGGATTAGATGTACAATAGTAACATAATTGGAACTAAAAAAAACATTTACTTAGTAAAAAAGTAGAATATATAACATCTATTTAAGTAAGTTAAGACACAATTACACAAAAAGGTACACATTTTGCAAAAACACAATAAAACAAAAAGGTATACATTGAACAAATTAAAATGGTTTTCATGGGGAAAGCAGAATGGGATTGGCACACAGTGAAAGCAAGCTGCCTTGCAAGGTTCAAAGTCGAGGTGTCATGAACTAAAAGAAGCAGTTGACTCAACCCTGGGCACAAGATTTAAAAATAAAATTGCTGAAAATTCTGAGAAAGAGATTCTTCATTTTCTTCTGCATGAAATCTGGGTAGGATATAGCCTCAGGAGCTATATGGAAAGAGAAAAACTGGAACATCATCACATCACTAAAAGACCTTGGATCTAGCCTTGCTTGGAAAGTGTTTGCAAGCTGGATATGCTTAGTTACCGCTCCTCAACCTCACCCCCAATTTGTTTGTTTGTTTTTTTTGTTCTTGTTGTTTAAGATTATTAAAATGCATGTTTTCTTTCACCCATAAATAACAAAATCCTGACTGATATGTCATTTTTTCCTTTGCTTTCCTAACCAGCTTATGAAATAGCTCATCGGTGTTTGCTGTCTCCTTCTCACCATGTAGTCGAGCCATCTGACATCCCTCACCTCTCTGCTGGTATTGTTTTATTATTACCACGAATCCCAATTGGCACATATGTTTGACTCCTTCTTAAAATGCTCTCCTCCTGTTATTTTACAGATTGTTAGTCCTCGAACTTCATCCTTAAATAAGTAAATTTATTTTGGCTCCTCCTTAAATAAACAATTTGTAGTTTATGGTGACTGAAGATAAATATCTAACTGACTGTGAGTCTCTAACCACAGTTGCACCAACCAATGAGAACAGCCACTGCTCTGGAGACAATGGGATGGCCTTACTGGTGCTGGCTGGATATCAGCCTGGTTTGGAGGTACCCTTATTATTACTTGTAGTATTAATCTCCAAGTTACTCTAGTAGCCTCCTATGAATTACATTTTCTCCCTCAACTAAATTATCCAGTAAAATAAATGACTTTGACACCATTTCAAAACTAAGGCCTCCCAAACTGTACTTTTATCTCTGAGTTCTCCTGAATTCCAAACCTGACAAAAGACTAAGATTGAACATTTTAACTGTTAGCATCCACTGACAATCCCTCCCATGCTGAGTTGCTTCTCTGGTAATGCATTACCAGGAATCCAGTTTTAAAAGCTATATGTACTAATCATTTTTCATTCTTTCCTTTTCTTTAACCATCTATACCCCCTCCTACCTGAGCAAATGTATCTGTAGCCATTTCTGAAGATTAAACTCTATTTTATTTTTTATGAATATGTGTTTTGTGTCCTCCTCACAGCTATTATACTAATTTAAGTCTCACAATTTTCTGTCTAGATTGTTGTATTAGTCATCTAACAGCCTCTCTCTGCCTCTAATTTCCTGACTTTCTAATTCACCCTTTACATTGCTACCGGGATATTTTTTCCTAAATCACAGGTTGGATCATGTTGCATGTCACTTGTATTCTCAAGTATATTCAGTGGTTTCCTGCTGTCTGCAGATGTCTGTACACTCTCATGTAGTGTTCCAAACATTTCCTGAAATGGACATAAAGGAAACTCATCTATTAAATCCTTCCATGAACTCTAGAACTCAGCCAAATTAGGTTTATTGTCATCCTGGAGGCGATAATGAAATTCTAAGATTATGACTTTTCAAAATACCGTTTCTTGAGCCTGTATAGTTCTTCTCCCTTTATTTATAGAACCCCTCCCCCGATATATTTTAAGATCCAATTTAACTTTGCTGTTTCCTCTATAGTTTCTCTAAACGAACTAGTCACAATGAATAACTCTTTCACTTAGAATCCTATAGCACATCTATTCTGCTCCCCTTCGCACTTATCTGAATATGACTTTCCCCTTACAAGTCTCCTTACCCCTACCCCATGAGAACCAGAATCTAAGAAATTTTATGATAAAGATTTATCTTTGGGACCCAATTTCAAGAAAAATACATCACAAACAAATGAATAATAAGTATTTAATTAAAATGAACATTTATACATGTTTGTAAAATTTTTCAAGATCATATACCCATTGAGAATATGAGTAAAGGTACATTCCCTAAAAACAAATGGAGCAGTGAGAACAGCCACTGCTCTGGAGACAGTGGGGATGGCCTTACTGGCAAACAAATCAACAACAACAAAAATGCCACATAGACATACACACAGAATTTTGCATATAATTTAATGAGATCTGTGGTAAACTGTTGGAGTGGCATACTCAACATTTGTTCCCAACCTATTTGTTCCCAGTGAACAGAGTGTAAAAAGATTAAAATTACTTTGTAGGCACCTTTGAAACTTTCATTTCTAGCTTTGGGATTCAGTTTTTCTAAATATCCTACCCATTCTCCCTGCTTATTATACTCATCCTCAGATACTGTAGCCACTCCTGGCATTGTTTGAAGATTTAAGCTCTTGGCTTCTTTGTCATTCATTCTAACACAACCCATTTTATAACTCATAGTGATTTCAATATCTATGTAAATTAAATAATCCCTTTATATGTTTGGTTTTACTGTTTCTTGATCTTATATCCTCCAATGATCTCCTTGGCCTTGCTTCAAGCTCCTGTTATTAAGATTATACCCCAACTTGTTTCACTATTCAAAACTGCACTAACTCAGTGTACTCAATTTCAAACACCTCACTCTGTCAACTACCTCCTATGTTTTTAGCACATTGCTTCTATTATCCCAATTGCAAGTCTGTTGTGTGACTATGACATAAAATTTAATTATATTATCAAGTTACTATTATTATTGCATGGTTCATCTTTCTGAACATACTGCTGCTTATGACATCAATATGTTGCTTCTCCATTCCTCTTTCACACTCACTTGGGAAAGTACTAATGCTGATTAAATCCAACTCTCTTCATACTTTTACAGTACCTGAGCAGTAGAAATGATTACAGAAAATCAAACAACTATACCGATTAATCTTACTTAACTTCATGACCATTAACTTCAACTGCACCCTTTATTCTGCCTTGCAATTCTACATTTCACCATTCTATTCACTCTTCTCCTAACCTAGATGAATATTACATACCTTCTTTTCTCGGATCTCAAAATAACACCCCCTTCACTACCTCCCATCTCATTCTTAGTTTGCTGAGAAAATATAAGGAATCGAACAAGATTTTCCAAACACCACCATTTACTCTTCTTATCTCCTGTTAGTTTGAATGAATATCACTTGTTTTTCACTTGTGTTCAATGACCTTTTGACTTCTCAATAATATCCTTTTATTTTTGTTCCCATTTATCACTGGCATCATCATTTTTTAATCTCCAATGAATAATTACATCAGAATATAAACATGCTATGTCATTGGACCCATATCCCTTTCCGATATCTTACTTTAAATAGTCATTGGACCCATATCCCTTTCCGATACAGCCCCTTGAATGACTTGTCTATATTTGTTATCTCCTATCTTCTTTCTTTTCATTCTCCATTGATCCTAACTAACCAAGTTTTCATTATTGTAATTCTCCTGACTCAATTGTCAAAATCTCCAATGATTTCAACAGAGCTGCATTTAATGGTCAATTCCCTGTTCTTGTGTCATTTGATTTGCCAACACACTTGATATGGCATATTATTTCTTTTTGAGACCTATTTTTTACTTACTGTACAGATAATTACTCACTCTGGGTGTCCTTCTTAGTCTCGATTGATAGATTCTCTGCCATTTCCACAGTAGTAAATCTTACAGTATCTTGGAGTTCAATCCTTGGATCTCTGTTCTTCTCTACTCTATGTACATGTACTTTTAGGTAATATTATCTAATGCATGGCTTTAAAAACTTTCTATATGTTGATAAGTCCCAAATGTATATCTCTATACATTTCCTTTGAACTTCAAATGGACATCCAATCAATCACTAACTCAACATCTTTACTGGATGTCTGTTAAACTTCTCAAATTTAACATGTCAGAATGGAACTCTTAATATTGCATCTATTCCAAATCTGTTCTACCTCTTGTCTTCATCATCACAATTAATGGCAGTTTTATTCTTTTAGTTTGTCAGGTTAAAAATGTTGGTGTCATCCTTGACTTATTCTTTTACATTTGACAGCAAATCCTACCAACTGTGCCTTTAAAATATATTCAGAAATGGATACCTTACTACTTTTATCACCACTATCCTGATGCATTGTAACTTCTTGACTGGATTATCCTAGCCTCTTTACTTGTTTTTGTGTTCCTCTGCTGACCCTATTACTCTCTTCTCCACAGAGTATCCAGAATAAAATAATACAAAATTCTATCACATAATGTCACTCCTTTCCTTAGAGCCTCCCAATGTCTTCTATATCATGTAGAGAACAGCTAAAGTTTAAAAACCACTAACCAATCCAGACCACTCACACCACTCTAGCCTCATTCTCTTCCACTCAGATTTTTGGTCCCAACCCTCCTCAATGGGACTTATTGGCTATTTCTTGAACAGTGTAGGCTCCTGCCTTGGAGCCTTTGAACACATTCTTCTCTCTTCCTAGAATCCTCTTCTCAAAGATATTTTCATAGCTTTTTCTCTCACTTATTTCAAGTCTCTGCTCAAATGTTTTACCATACATCATTGAAGCTTCCCCTGACAGAGGCACATTAATTAGTAATCCTTCTTTTTAAACACTGCCCTTTCCCTTTAATCTATTTTAATTTTCTCAAAATCATTTATTGTCATATAACATAGCATATAAAGAAATGTCTATTTATTTCTTGCCTCTATAAGGAAGGGATTTACTTATATTGTTGTCTGCTGTATCCCCAGCTACCTTGAGCAATGACTAAATATATGGAATGAATAAATAAATGAGGGAGATGCAATCTCCAAAATCTTTAAGTAGGAAGTGTGTTATGCTAAAAGAGGGAGGAAGTAAAGTATACTTTTTTTTTTCTCTGACCTGGATTGTGTAAGAGATAATGTAACTCAGGAGCAGCAACAGCATTTAGTCTTCAATCTTTTGTAGTGATGTGCTTGTGATAGAGGATTCTAGACAGTGAGAATTTTCCTTAGAACTTAGTCTGAAGTCTGCTCCTGTACAATTTTGCATTCATCTAACTCCCTCAATTAAATCCCTACTGCTTGAACTAACTAGAATGATTCTGTTGTCTACCTGCAGGTAACATTTGACTGGTACAATAACTGCTTCATGGAGTGTTTGCAGATAATATACATTCAAAGAAAATACACACCTCTTGCCTATGCAATCAGGGTCCAGTTTTCATTAGAAGATAGGCATGTTCCCATGACAACCAGTGGTAAAACATTTATTTAAATTATCTTTTGTGTTGATCCAGATTTAGTGACTGTTTGCATACTCCATTAATGCTTGTTCAAACATAAAAGGACTGTGTGGGTGGAATAGCTAACTCTAAGTGCACTGTGTAGAGCTTTGAATGCCTCAAAATATCACCAGAGAACCAAAGAATTTCTATGACTGCTTTAAGATGATATCTTATCTCTTATATCAGCAGCACTAAAAAATCAGAAGACTTCTGATTTCCCAGTGTTACATAAATGAGCCAAAGATGGCCTCTGTATGTACTTGTTTACAGGAGACTGAGTTTTGTTAGCTCAAAAGCATGCCAATCTCAAATTTTTATATATCCAATTGTTTAAATCGTGGCCCAAATAATATTTTTAGTTATTTAGAGCCTGCTTGATTTTCATAGCCTATGAAACTATACCCAACATCTACTAGCCTTAGATAAAATGAATCCTGAAGGTATAAAAGATGGTAAACGGCTGCTGCCCTTCAAAGTTCTCTGACCCAGCCTCACAGATGGACTGTTTTGTGACTTTTTACCCTAAGAAGCAAGCCCCCCCGCTCTGATCTTTCTCCCCTGGGAGTTCCCTTACTCTCCTTTCCTTCTGAATAGTGGTCCCTGTGCCATAACCTCTGGATGGTCTCATGCTGAGAGGGACTTCTCTCACATGCAAATCTGTCAGTGTTGGGCCAGATAAAGCTCATTGTGTGGTACTGCCACCTCATTGTCTTTTTATTTTATCAGCACCAAAATCTCTAAAACTCACTATATCAGAAGAGCTAAATTATAGTGTAGAAAAAACTCACAGCTATCCCACAGTTCATGAGTAAAAAATTAAAACAATGCTTGGTAATAAGAAGTACCTAGATTGTTGATTAATGGCATCTGGTGAACTGAATAACTGAGTTCCTTGAATCCCCTAACTCTAGTGTCAGTAGGAGCAACTTCTCCTTCTCTGTCTCGTGTGTCTGGTTCTTGCAAGATGAAACAGGAAATGCCTCACAAGAAATAGTTATCTTGACAAGATAATGTCAATTCTTCTAATTTCATTATATCTGCTTCTTTTTTTACCTCAAGGCTCGTAAATGAAGACAGGTTTCAGTATGTCATGGGGAGCCAATTACAAAACAAACCAAGAAAAATAAGGTGGCCACATTAAAAAAAATTATAATATCTTATTAATGTGTAAAGGAAAATTTGAGGAATATTTATAGAAACAAAGTCTGAGAGTCTAGACAAGGATGGGAAGAGTATCATTTTTAGGAAGGCTTAATGTTGTTAATATGGTTTTATATAACTAGAGCTTACTTAACTAAAGATTCTTTATTTAGAGTTTTAGTTTGAGCAATTGGGAATGCTTCTAAATATTTTCCAGGTGAGTTTATTAAAACCTAGACTCAATATTGAGCTATGATAAATGAAATTGGGATTCTGGGATTTTGTAAGTATAATGTAGAAAAAATGATAATGTCTCAGGGAAATAGGACTGCTGAAATGGATTATTTTTATAAGAAACTGATTCAGTCACCCCTTATTTCTGTATTCTTGAGAGGGCTTAATTTATATTCTCTTTCCCAAGAATTGGGAAATATGTCAGTGTAGATAAATACATTAGCTAGAGCCCTATAGTGTCTGTTCTCTGTAGACCAAGAATGAAGGTGGGAAATGGCTACATGAAAAAAGACTTCCTGATTTCAATGGGATTATGAAATCTCTTGGTGTCAGAGGCAAAGTAGCAACACTTAATAAAAAGGGACAAGAGTTATTCTAACAGGCAGCAGAGCCAATGTGGTAATAAAAGTGCTTTGATCTACAGTTATTTTTGGTGGTAACTAATTGTACATGGCATTTCTAGAACTAAAAGAGATGAGCAGTCCACTAATTCCCTACTTGATCTGTATTACCAGAGGAGAAAAAAATATTATCTTTGTTAAGAAGGTCAAAGTGAAGGCTTTGCAACTATAGAGACTTTCTGAAATACAGGCCTATGGTGATTCATGCTTTGGGAAGAATTTCTTTGGCCAGATAAACAGAGACTTGAAGAAAAGGTTATATAAGATTGGTCACATTGAGCTTTGGGGAGAAGGTATGTGAATGGATCCCTTAAAATGGGATTACAATGGAAAATAATTTGTTGTTCATGTAAATAATCACCAAATGGCCCCCTTTTCTGAGCACTCTCATTCAGGTAGATCATTATGATCTGCAATGTGGACCTCCTGTCCATTGGACTCATGATCAAAGTGGACATAATGACAGGGAATCCACATTTTTTTCTCACTAAAGTTTTTATCTTATTACTTACATTGTGGTGTGCTAAATATGGCATTAATAGAGGACAATGGTTAGCTCCTGATACAACAGCATATTGTAGGGTACCAACCAGCCACTGGGGAGCAGTGAACCCATTTTATTATATAAGGGATAAACATTTTTCATCTTAGAATGGATTCATTCTGCATATGCATGGAATGACTAAATAAACCCACTGACTACTATAAAATATTTAGTAATTACTACATGAAAATAATTTATTTGTCCTTACAAACCTAGTGAGCATTATTGAATTGGTCTAACCCATCACTACTTAACACCAAATCAAGGTCTAAGAACTAGAGTGAGTACAGGTTGAAAGTGGCTTGAAGACTAAAGTGCTTGCTGAAGACTATTCTTTAATTCTTAACAACATTGGGTATCTATACTAGTCAGATTAGGGTAAGTTATACTGCCATCAAACAAAACCCCAAATCTCAGTGCCTTAAAATAATTAAATTTTATTTCTTGACCATGTTACTTGACATTTGCACATTGCTATGTACTCATCATAGGAATTCAGGTGTGCGGGATAACTGACCAGTCAATAACTTGAATTGTGCCTATTGTGCCAGAGGGAAAAGACCACTCTGAAACATCTCAAAAGTGTTTCCCTTCACTTTTATTCACACTTCATTTGCCAGACCAGTTACATAGCCCCCAAACCATAAACAACTAGGAAGTGCAATCCTATAATGAACTTGGGGCAAGGAGAATCAGAACAGTGCTGCTGGCTACCGAAGTATCTGTTCAGGAATTCTGTCAAACTTTTCCCAAGACATTACTATTATTTTGAGAAGATATCTGATAGATAGCTTTTAAATTTTTACACCTGATAAATTCATTTACCTTATATTCTTCTAAAATTTTTCTTGGAGCTGTGCTGCCTTGCTTGATTTCCTTCTGCCTCCCTCCACCCCCACCCCCATTTTTGTCCATTTTCCTTTTTCCCTTTGTGTTGGGTAGGCATTCCAAGAATAACAAATCTCATGTGAAAGCATAAGCTGACTCAGTGTAGGCAAGGGAAATGCTCTGTTGGGAAAAGGTCAAGGACTTAGAGAAGATGATTCTGCAATATACTTTGTTGAAGGATAAAAAGCATTGCCTACATTTTAATTTTATTCTAGCTCTCTCAAAATACTTCAAGAATAATGAATTAATGAATTAAAATATGTGGTACAGAGTGACTGTGGAGGAAAATGTGGCCTCTATTATCCTCTTAGCAATAGTTCAAACAGAGCTGTGGATATTATAACCTGGTTTTGTAAATTGCACTATGAAATGCTACCCAGGCCACCTCCGTTATTTCAAAGTGCCATGAATCTCTTTGCTTCCATCTGACATCCAGATGGACAGAAAGGCTGTGTAGATGGAGTGGTAAAGGAGAATTATTTTATAGTCTGTTTCTCAGGGGTTGGTGGAGGGGACAGAGACCTAAGAAATACATGCTGCCTTAGATGCTGGAATGCTTATGGTAATAAAGGAAGCTAGACTGAGGACATTTCACCTAAAGAGAACTTCATTAATATTACTTCTCCTATTAATATTGTTTTAAAAGCCTTCAACTTAACATTATATTTAATTGACGACTTAACTGATATTTATTGAGTATTTGTTTCATGTTTAATTAGCACATTGCAATGGCCGAACATGTTTCAGCTTAGTGTAGAAGTTCTCCAAGAACTTCATAAAATCTAAGAACTTCATAGAAGTGCTGTAAAGATGATCATTATATTGGGGAATTGCATTACAGTCAAACCTCAGTTCTTGAATGTATACCATCTCGAATAATTCGGTTTTCGAACAGCCTTCCAGAGCGAATTAACTTTGAGAACTGATGTTCCACTGTACTGTATTTGTGTAACAAAGATAGAGACAGGTGTATGTTTTCACTACTAACAAAAAACACACAATGGGAATTAAATGAGGAATGCAAATCTATATACAAGGCAGGTTTAAACTGAATGGCATGACTTGCCCAACAAATCTTAAAATCAGTGAATTCTGAATGTTAAAATGGATTTTTTCCCCATGAACATGTACACCCAATGGAATCTTGAAATCCTGAGCCTTGACACGACTCAATCACACACTTTTAGACTTATACAGTATCTCTTAACTGAACAACTCAGAGCACATCCATTTTATTAATGTTTGCTTATAGTATTCTCAAGAACCATGTTAAAGACAGAGAAACTGGGACTAGATGAGAGACCATGAAAGCACCACCTGAACCTGAAATAAAATTAACTTCCTGACTAGCAATCTTCCCCTGGATCACATGATCCCAAGTGACTCACTCTGTTGATAAACTGAAATATTGCTGAATCCCATATAATTATGCTAAACAGGCAAGATTTAATGACTGTGATATCTATCGCTCCAGAGATGTGATGGATATGTCATTATCATTCTTTGGCAAATTACTGAGCCACAACTCAAAAAAAGTACAAATCTAAATGCCATACTTTACAGTTGATATTATGAATTCTCTGGTACAATTTTCACTTTCTCCTTCCCTAGAAGAAAAGTTGCCAAACAGTCTGTAAGCTAATTAAGAAAACAGTTCAAATGAAAAAAAATATGAAATTAAAGTTAAACTACTGCTCAAGCCAATAAGTAAAAGTGACTTCTAATTAGTGTTGTTTATCATGTGTACTGAATATTGTACACTTTATGAAGGTAGAAAATTACTTGTCCTTGCTAGACTTTGAATTGCTTTTACATAAGCTCCCTATTTGATAATAAAAGATGGAAGTATTTGAAATTTTACCCAAATAAAGTCACAGGAATAAGCTCAGTGAGCGGCCTGGCAGGTCTTGGATTGTGCCTGATCATAAGTTAATATGTGTGCACACATTTGGACAGACTTAAATTATTAGTAATTTGTGACTATGCAGTCAGGTGAATTATTATTAGAAGACATATGAAATTCAACCATTCAATAGTGATCTTAGTTCAATGACAAAGTCATTAAACTTGCAATGGCTTATAAGGTATCTACATAGAAAAGAGGTATGCATTATCGAAAACATAAAATCTAGGCTTCAGCTCATGTCAGATGCATAATGGTGTACAATACATATTTTATAATTAAAACCCCCCAGTTGGTAAGCGCTTCAGAATGTGGGTAACTTCTCTGAGCCTGTAAAAGTGAGCCTAAATTCGTAAACTTTAAGCTTAAATTACTGACCTTTAAGCCTAAATTCATAATTTTGTATTTTTATAGAAAGATTAAAAATTATCCATGTACTTCTAATGGCAGAAAAATGTATGAAAAGCAGACATGGTACAACAGAAAGAATACTGAAATAGAAGACAGAAAACCTGAATTTTAAATGGGCTGGACATATAGCTTTGGATTTTAATCATCATAGATATTTTCCTCATCTATAAAATGGTGGTAACGTGTATAACAATTATAGGGAAAATAATAAATGTGTAAAATGCTATGCAAACATAAAACATGATTATATTAGTAAAAAGTTTACATGTGCTAATTAGCATGTTTATTTTTTTCAGTTACAATTACTATTTCTTTACTGTTTTCAAAAACAATCTTCAAAAAAAAGTTTTTCAACAGTTGATGCCTTTATATCCATGTAGCTCAAAAGGCCATATCTGAAAGATGACTGTGGATGAGTTAGTTGTACTTGCCAACATTTTCCATATAGGACAGTGAAGTGTAACTACAAACACAAGTACCAGCAAACTGGCAAACTGCTCTTTGGTGAAAAACACTATTTGGCACAGGTAAACTTTTGCATTTCTTATGCATATCACCTTACAGTGCTGTGGGCATTTAGGACTTATTCACAAAAGTGTTTTAAGTTTTTAATTATAAGTAAAATTCTCTTACTGATGAAGCATGAGCATGTAGCCATGTGATTAATGGGTCATGTCACTTATTCATATATCTGGAAGTGACTGATTTATTCATCCAAGGAGTTGTTTCCAAGTCAGGCAACTGCTTTGAGAACATGACTGATTTATAAACTCAGGAAGTGGTGAATGGCCCAGGCACTTGATTTATAAGATGCCTATTTGACTTATAATTCCTCTATCTGGGGCAGAAGTCAGTGCTTTCTAGTTGGGATATAAATATCCATCTTATTAATAAAATAAGACTGATTTCTTTTACTTATTTGTGTACACAGACTTTACATTTTAGCTATAGACATGTTCTAAATCCCTGTGAGTCTCAAATGGCTCTCCTCTCTAAAGCACAGATTGGATAATTACAGTTTATTTTAAGGAAGCGTCTATTGCAGGCTGCACAACATTCTTTCAGAACATGCTCTGACCAAGATGAATTCTTGCTTATTTCTCTTTCCTTTTAGGGCTGAATACACAAGTCTTTGCTTGTCTTGCCTGTCACCTCTTATTCTCTTTTCTCATCAGTTTTTTTAAATGCATACAATCACAGTTGACACTTTGGGGCCTTAGCTGCCACTTCAGGAGCCAAAGCCTGGCTTTATGGTGGCCTTGTGAATATCATTGCTACGTGTTAGGTTGTCTTACGAGGGCAGTAGTCCAATGCCTTGGAGGCACAGGGCAGAGAAAGCTGAAAATGTAGGGATAGAGTCAAGTGGCCTGGCTGCAGGCAGGCAACAGGGGCCTGGGCCAAGAGTTTAAAAGGATCAAGTCTGAATTTTGTTTCCAAAATTCTTGGAATCGAGGGCATCTAAACTCATGACTAAGGCACAGCATGTATAGCAGCTTAGAATTCATATGCTGATGAGATGATTGGAAGCCAGGTGTTGAGGATTCTGAGAAATAATAGTGACTAATATTTATCCAGTGCTGACTGGGTGCCAGGTACTGTTCTAAGTGTTTTGTTTTACTGGTATATATTAGCTCAGTCCTCACAACCATCTTTTGAGGCAGATATATCACCATTTTTCATAGAAGGACAGAGACCCAGAAATGTTACATATGTACCCAGGATCACACGAAGAGAAAGAGATAGAGCCAGTAATCAAATGCAGTCTGTTCTCCATTGTCTCTGCTAAGGACAGGGAAGGTGGAAAGTTGGTCTCAAACTCCTAAAAGAGAAATAGAAAGAAAATGAGTGTGAGACTCTCAAAATATCAGAATTTCAGCAAAATGTACTGCTGTTTACGGTGGAGATTAATTTGTTGTGGGGATTAAAGAGCTTGAATTGTGAAGAGCTTGAATTGTGCTTAAGATAACCTGTTAGAACTAAGACAATCAACTGTAGCCTGTTAACTGAGATAGGGGAGGTTGGAGGCGGGCTCTGAGTGAGATAGCTGGAGAAGCGTTTGAGTATCAGAGTTCATTCGGATGATCACTCAGTCCTGCAACACTGTATAGTCCCAAGTATTGCATCTGAAATAAAAATGAGTGGGTAAGGCCCTAACTGGTTTGGCTCAGTGGATAGAGCATCGGCCTGCGGACTGAAGGGTCCCAGGTTCAATTCCGGTCAAGGGCATACACCTTGGTTGCAGGCACATCCCCAGTAGGGAGTGTGCAGGAGGCAGCTGAGTTGATGTTTCTCTCTCATCAATGTTTCTAACTCTTTATCCCTCTCCCTTCCTCTCTGTAAAAAAAAAAATCAATAAAATATATTTTTTAAAAAATGAGTGGGTAAGATATTGTTGGAAGAAAAAGAGTTGGGGAGAGACATTACAATCTATTCCAGGTATTTTGAAGCCCCGTTAAACTTGGGAATATAGGCTATTTTTATGCCCATGAAATGGCTGAGCAGCCAGGAAAGGTAGAGGAAATGAATCAGGGTAGGCCTTTACCATAAAATGTTTGAAAAATACATGTTATTATCATTAACTGATTAGGTAAATGTTAGCTTTTAAAAGTGATCATTTAAATTTTAAAATAAAGTCATTATTATGGTAAAAATACATGTTTAAAAGCAGGCCTTTCCTCTTTTTACCATAAAATAGGTGGGCTTGGACATAACCTCTCATCATAAACAACTTAGAAGACAACAAAACATATGAAAACATCTGTTTTCAGACATTGAACATCGGGGAGCAGAGATGTGTGGTTGTTGTAGAGGGGAAACACGTGAGGTATGCTTTCTGTCTCAGTGCTCTTTCTAGATCTCAAACATAACACAGCGGTCCTGTGAAATTGAAGAGGCAGAGACTGGAGCTAGAGGACACAGAGGTGACTTGAATTTGCAGAATAAATTATGAGACAGGAGGGAGTGAGGCAGAGAAAGAATTTCAGAAATCTGCATAGGAGTCATTTTGAATCTTTGCCCAAATTCTCATATGTGCATGTATAGGGTGTTGCTCAACATCTGTAACCAAAAATCAAAACCAAGTAAACCAAAATCAAGAACAGTGGAGCATGAGCATGGGGGTGGTCTCCTCAATAAAAAATTATGCTCCTTCTCTTTGCTCCCATACCTGGGCCAGTTTTCAGATCCCGAGCCCATTGACTGAAGTGATTGCTGGGTCTCTGGGAAGAAGGACCCTGCAAGACCATGGGAGATATATACCAGCATGGTTTCCCCAACCCTTCCCCAAAGGGGCCTATGGCCATTTACTTGTATGCATGTCTACTTTGGGGACAATTACAGGCATACCTCTGAGATAGTGTGGGTTTGGTCCCAGACCACCAATAAAACAAGTATTGCAATAAAGCAAGTTTTATTTTTTTTTGCTGATGGAGGATTTTGCCTTCAATTTATAAAAAATACAACATCTGTGAACAGCAACAAAGCAAACAAAATAAAATGAGGCATACCTGTGCTGAACACAGGGTCAGAGTTGACACTGATACCCAAAGCTTAAAAGCAGCCCTTCAGAGTGGGGGCCTATGAGAGTCGGTAATAAATAGAGTCGTAACTCAAGTCCAGTTCACAGTGGGCCAATGTAGTTAATTCCCATGTTCCTGAGGGTACAATTGGAATTCTTGTACTTGGCAGTTGGAGTAGCACCTTAAGTTCCTGGTCTCTGGGGTGAACTTTATCATAGTGTGGAAGGCATGGCTGTGATCATGGCTACTTCATGTTTAAATAAGAAATAGTCTACAGTCACTTCCCATTTATTTTCTTTAGGTGCCAGACTGCCAAATTACATAGAGATATGCTAGAGACCACCACTCCTGTCTCCTTTCATTTTTAATGGTGATTCCAATCTTTGCCACAACCCTCACCTTCACCCTGGGATATGATGCTATTTTTGAGAACAACTGCATTAAATTGCCATCACACTGACTGGACAGGACAAGCAAGAGGTGAATAGTATGCTGGTGGTTTTGATAAGACACTCCAGAAGGTAGGAAGTAAATCCTAAACAGATTTAGGGAATAGCCACTCACAGTTGTTTTAAAGGGTCTAGTGGTCAGGGTTATGCTAGAATATCCCTTCTAAAGTAAAAGACAAATTGTTGCATCTTGCATACTCTACTACAAAATAGTGTGGTAGGCTTCTTTGGGTTCTGGAAGAAATATAAGCTGTAACTAGAAATACTACTCCAACCCAAATGCCAGGAGGCATGAAAAGCTTTCAGCTTTGTGTGAGGTCCAAAATGCAGCGCAATCATCCTACTGCTTGCACTATATAATCCTGCAAGGCTGTATAATGTTGGAAGTATTAATGGTAGGAAAAGATGTGCAAAGAAATTATGGGAGGGGCACAATGCTAGTTCCTATTATTCTGGAACTTTCCATGCTCTCTACAATGTTTATGTTTATAGAACCTTGGTAGAGACAGATTATTTTACCAGGGAAAATCAAGTGACATATTGTTAAGAAGCAAGTCTGCATGGGTCTCTTGCATTTCTGCATATAACAGCAGAAGCACTGACCACTGACTATCTTTATTCTGCACCATTTTTCAAGGATATTTTTATAGCAAAGAGCCTTGCAAATTAGGATACCCTTTCCCTCGCCCACTTCTATCTTGTGAGCAGTGATCAAAAGACAGGTTTGTTAATTGTCTAGTGTAATAAAGGTAATATTTCCTTTCCAGGAAAATGTCAGGCAGGCTCACTACACATGGCTACCCATTAAAAAAACATTTAGATTCCTAAAGCTAAGAATCCCTCTCTTGTAATGTAACCCACTGCTATCTGCGGGTGTGACCTGGACTTCTTTACATTTTCCTAATCAGGAAGTCAGTACAAATGTTCAACTCTGGCTACTGATATTGCTGTGAGTAATAACAACCTTTTTCTCTTACCCAGGTGTAATATTATCTACACTAATAAAATAGAAACATGCATATTGGTGTCACTCTGCTATGCCGACCCAGCCAATCAGGATGAGTATGCAAATTAACCCAACAAAGATGGCGGCTAATTTGCATATGCAGGCTCAGAGCAAAGACTGAAGACGACTGAAGACTGAAGAGGCGTGGCTTCTCCACTGCGGCCGGAGTGAAGACCTGGGTCCCGGGTGCTGGAGGAAAACTGGTGCCGGCAGCCAGGGGAAGGAAGGCCTATTGCATGAATCTCTTCATGCAAAGGGTCTCTAGTCTATCTATAATAATAAAAGCATAATATGCTAATTAGACTGGATGACCTTCTGGACTAAGCCGGGGCTGTGAGGGCCGAGGTGGCCGCCACAGCGGCAGGGGCCAAGCCCCTTGCACGAATTTGTAGATATATAAATATACAAATGTCCCCTAGGGAGTTTGACAGACCAGGAGTTCGATCTCTAGCTGTGACGTGTGCTGACCACCAGGGGCAGTGCGGAACATGGTGGACAACCAGCGACCAGCCGAAGTGGCAGGGTGCTGAGGGAGTGAGGGAAGGAGGAGGTGGGAGGCCGGGAGGCAGGAACCTGATTGGCCCTGATCACCCAGCAGGCCTAGGGACCCTACCCATGCACAAATTTCATGTAACAGGCTTCTAGTAATTTATAATAAGAAATATATGTTTAGTCTTCACCCCTCTTTTTGGCCCAGAACTCCTCAAACCCTTGGAATTTCCTAACTGTTGTGCGTGATCTAGGTTCTTTTGTTATGTTAATGAAGTGACCTTTAGAAAGCCTGGAAGGACAGGAAGGCGGCTGATTGCCAATGATGTCAACCATGTAATTAGAAGGTTGGAACTTTCAGCCCACTCCCTGATCTCCAGGGAGGGAAGAGGGGCCAATGGCCAATGATTTAATCAATCACGAATACGTAGTAACGTCTCCATAAAAACCCAAAGGATGGGGTTCAGAGAACTTCTGGGTTGGTGAACACATGGCTATTTGGAGAGAGTGGCCAGCTAGCTAGGAGAGGGCATGGGAGCTCTAAGCCCTTTCTCCATACCTTACTCTATGTATCTCTTCCATCTGGCTGTTCCTGAGTTACATCTGTTTATAATAAACCAGTGAGCTAGTAAGTAAAAGGTTTCTCTGAGTTCTGTGAGCCACTGTAGCAAATAAAAGGAACCCAAGGAGGGGGTCATGAGAACCTCTGATGTATAGTCATTTGATCAGAAGCACAGATAACAGTCCGGGCTTTAGACTAGCATCTGAAATGCAAGGGTGGGGAACAGTCTTGTGAAATTTGAAGCTATCTCTGGGTACATAGTGTCAGAACTGAGTTGAGTTCTTGGACACCCTGCTGGTTTCTGAGAATTGTTTACTGGAGGTGTGGGGAACTCCTTCCCCCTCCCCCCTCATTGGAAATTGAGTCTCAGAACACCAATTTACCAGGAGGAGTCTCCTGTATTCTGCCAGAATCTATGAAACTGTGGCAGGATAACCTCTTAGCTTGCATATAGGGAAATTCTCACTTCCTTCTCGATTTCTGACAGCCTTGACCCAGCTGTACTCATTTGTTGTTTTTTCCTGAGGACATTATTTTATTTTGACTCATAATGTGTGTTTTAAGTTTTAGGGATCTCTGTGGTTTTTAAGAAGCACCAGTGTTCAACTAAGCCATCTTTTAGGGCATGAGACCTTTAAACACATGTCATCTTGATAGTAGAAATTCTTACATTATCTTTTCACACGTCTCTTGGTTATATTCCCTTTTTTCCTTGACAAAACTTGTAACAAGTAACGTTTCACACCACATAGGTCACGAAAATGTGTCACCAAGACTCTAGAAAGTTCAAAGAGTTTCATTTCTCTCACGCTGGGACAGACCTTCTCTATTCAGGTCTTGCACCACCCCAAGTTTCATTTTGTTCTGTGATTCCTCCCAAATAAAGAGGAATTCATGTAAAAGAAGAATTCATATAATCATTGTCTCCTAGGTCTGAATTTTGTTTTGAGGATTTAAGCAGAGCTATTTTGGTGAACACTTACTGGAAAAGGACAGACATTTTGTAAATACTTTCTCACGTTTAATGCATTTTAACCATCTATAGGTATATATATTTTTAATCCTATTTTGTTTTAATAGGTATTGATACAAATTGGAACATAGATGTAAAAAATACTAAGAACAGAGAACACAGTTCTCTGGTAGAAAAGTAGCAGAAAAAGCACTAAGAAATTCAGATGAATATTTAAAACTAAAATTCTACTCTTAGTTATTTACCAAAAAGAAATGAAAGTGTGTGTTTTCAAAAAGACTTTACATGAATGTCATAACTATATTAATCCTAATAGCCATAAGTTAGAAACAACAAATATTCATCAATAGGTAAATGGGTAAACAAATTATGGTATGCTCATATAATGGAGTAGTATCAGCAATAAAAAAAAAGACATACTAATGCTTGCAATAACATAAATGAAACTCAAAAACATTACATTGAGTAAAAGAAGGCAGTTAAAAAGTAATGTGTACGGTATTACTCCAATCATGTGAATTTCTTGAATAGGAAGAACTAATCTATGATAATTAAAAACAGATTAATAATTGTCTGTGTGTGGGGGGTGGTAATTGCAAAAGTACAAGAGAAAGATTTCTGTGGTGATGCTAACGTTCTATAACTTGATTGTGATGGTGTTCACAGTGTATACATGTTTGTCAAAACACATCAAATCATCTTTAAAGTAGATGCATTTCATTGTATGTAAATTATAGCTCAATAAAGTTCTGCTAAAAAAGAATAAAAATAGGATTATAAAAAAAGTTATATGCCTGTATTTAAAATGTTGTATACTTAGAGTTAGAAATACATTTTGTATTATATGAGAAGATTCTGTGCTGGACAGAATTGCGGTAGTTACAATGCACATAAGAAGGTACTTCTAACCTGGCAGGTGTGGTTCTGTGGTTGAGCATCGACCTATGAACCAGGAGGTCAAGGTTCGATTCCAGGTCAGGGCACATGCCTGGTTGTGGGCTCGATCAATGGTTCTCTCTCATCATTGATGCTTCTATCTCTCTCCTCTGAAATTGATAAAAATATATTTTTTTTAAAAAAGAAAGTAGTTCTACAGCATCTGAATTTCAAGGAATTAAAACACATGCACAAGGACCCAAAATGTTTAGTGATACAAAAGTACTTTCAATTAATTACTTTTACTCTGCAAATTTATATTTTTTCTATTATAAAATTTGTTTTTACATTAAAAATATGAGTACCAATACTTCAGAAACAGTATTGTCACATATATTCACAAAGGTTGTGCACTGCATAACTCCAAGAGGTACCATTAATGAACTCTACAATATAATTTTACCACAATTTTACTTGGCATTAAAAGTCCTTTCCAAGTGACCTTAAAATAAGAACTGTCCCCAATAATTCCTGGCATCAAATGCTTTTAAGGGCTTTCTTAAATTATGGCTCTTGTCAACTTGTGAGAAAGTTGTCAACTTACAGTTTAACTGAGGAACATTCCACTTGCTCTTCCAAATATCTGGTTCTTCTTTTTTTGTCATTACTCAACTGAACAAAAGGAGAGGGGTTACAAGAAGAGATGTGTAGTTGATTTATTTCATATGTCCTTACTGCATTTTTTTTTTACAATAAAGGAGAAATGTCTCTTCATTGCATGTGACTAGTTTGTTTTTAAATCCTTCCTCTTTTCTGATGGTAACTCAGTTCTGCATAAAATGTTTAAATTCATTAACTACTAAGTAGCTGTAATTCTATGAGCCTTTTATGTCTGTGTCACAGAGAGACCATGGACTCAATGTTTGTTGTGGTTTTTTTTTTTCCCATCAGACATACTAGTTCAATCTCAAAGGGATATAAGGCAGTTTCTTCACATATGTATTAATGTAAAGCAAACTAGCACATATTTTGGGAATTTTAAGGTTTTATGACATGATAATCTATTCCCCTGGTACTGTCCCAAAGAGTAACAGAAAATGTTAAATACTTTGTGTTTTGTTTTTTATAAAGTGTAGTAGATAGACTATATTACAGCTTGAAAACCTTTCCTTAAAGGGTCAAATAATAAGGGGCTTAATCTTAGGGATTCTGTGGTCTCTGTTGCAACTGCTCAACTCTGCTACCATAGAGGAAAGCTGTTATAGGCATGGCTTAAATGAACGGAAGTTGCCAATAAATCTTGACAAAAAACAGCTGGTTGGCTCATGGGGCATAGTTTGCAGACCACCACATTAAATAATAGTTAAAGTTCCCTAGTCTAACATGTTATAATTCCACTTTAATGAAAAAGAAAATATTCTAGAAAAATACTATGTGGTTTGATAATAGAAATTCCTTGTCAGAAAACTGAAAGTACAAGTCTGTAAGCCAAAATTTTGCATGGCAGGCCATTTAGCATTTAAGATTATTTTAGAAGCAAAAATTATATTTCTTATCTTTCCTGCTATGTGCTCTTTCAGGGAATGTAATATACATATTTCCCTGATAGGGATTAAGAATGGGTACTAGTATATTCAGATTAGATTAAATGTAAGGTGTATTTTAAGAAGGCTTTGATCAAGAGCCACATTATATTATAAAGGTAAGATGCTATCCTGAGTAATTTATGGAACAAGAATTTAATACTCAAGCATGTCAAATTTAAAACAACCCATTTGACATTGTCACAGCATATAAGTGACCTTTCTGGGTGGTATTTCCTTGACAAAGCATTGTGAAAATATACTCTGTTTTTTTATAAAATGCAAATTTATTTCAAAGTACATTAGAGTTGAATAAATAAATTTTTAATGAAACTAAAGGTTGTTTTTGAAATTCACTGTTCTCTGACAGACTCTAAATGGCTTAATTTCTCTGTATGTCCCTTTTTCACAAGGTCTATGACTACTGTCCTATGATTATTAAATTCTGGGCAGCTTCTTGTATCTCTCACGTACTTCGAAGGAGGATTTCATGAGAAACAAGCCTGTAGGTTACTTGCTCAACTTCTTTAAGACAACTCATCAGAGATCACTCACAAACAGCTGTGCTACAAGTCATAAATGATAGGTCATGTGTGCTGACTAAAGTATGACTCCCAGTCAGTGTTCGTGAAGAGCTACTCGTCAAGAGTGCTATTTTAACTCTGTGCACAGTTATTTCAAAGGACTCTACATTGCTGAGTTATCTGAACTCTTTATAGCACCTGCCAATTTTAAAAAAGACACATAGACATTTGCTCCTTTAAGTCACAGGAAGATCTGTAAACCAACCGAGGGCTCCAAGATCTGAAGGTACAGGGTTCATCTGTCCCTTAAATGCTTTCCCTCTCTTTTTGAAGGCATTTGCCTGATAAATTTCATACAAGAGTCTGACAGTGTCAGTAACCAGAAGCAAAGAAGCATTCTCCATCCCAATCTTCATTAATCTTTGATTTAATGTAAGTAGATCCTTCCTGCCTGAAACTGTATCTCAGGAGACTTGGAGTTAGAACTTTGGATAGCAATAATGTGTAGCAAAATAATACTGTAAATCTGGTTTGGAAAGCTCAAGGGGAAACTCATTCACATTTATGACTTCGGCTACTTCCTGGTTCCAGTCAGGGCTGAAACACCCACAAACATGAACACTTTTCCAAATTGCGTTTTGGCACATGCGTTTCCAGTTCCTGCTGAATTCAGTAAATGTGCCAGGAGGAAAAAAAAAATGTATTGTAAGCAAGATTTTCTTTCTTTGCTTTTTTTTTCCCTCTTAAAAAAATCTCCAAGACACCATTAATGCTATCAAACAGAGAGGCGTGATTGCTTTTTCTCGGAACACATCAAATTTCTAGAATTACACTCCTCGTACCTTTGTCAGAAGTCAAAGTCACGATGGTGTATGGTGGTAGGATGCGTATGTCAGGAGAAGTGCTGAGCCTTAGAGCCAGGAGCAGGTGCTTGCAAATGGTAGTTGATGGCAGCATTGTCTCACTTTGATTTTATCCTAACTTATGTCTTCAAACTATGGGATGCAAGCCCAGCTCAGAAGGTACCAGTTACCCACACTTTCACTTGTGGTCTCTTATTCCCCTTCCATCAAATCTGTATCCCTGTTTTTTTCTTTTTCTTTTTTTAATTGTCAAATGCAATCTACAGGACCTTAGCCTTGCCAATGGTTATCTGAGAAGATAGGATGTTAGTGACTTAAGAAAATAATATTTAGGAATAATTAAGGAAAATAGAATGATAATTTCTTATAAAGGTAAGCACATACTCACCCTATGACCCAGCAATCTCATTCCTGCATCTTTACCCATGACGAATGAAAACATGCACCCACTAAAGATCCTGTGTAGCAATGTTTATAGTAGTTTTAATCATAATAAAAAACTAAAAATAATTCAATGTCCATCAGTTGGTGAATAGGCACATGGTAATATGTCCACACAATGGAATAGTACTCAGCAAAATAAATTAAATTAAAATAAAGACATGCACTATTGATACATGCATTCTGATACAATGTGGATGAGTTGCAAATGCTAAGTGAAATAAGCCAGGTTCAAAAGTCTATACATTGATTCCATTTACATGACATTCTGGAAAAGTCAAAACAATAGTGACAGCAGATCAGAGGGAATGGAGGAAGGAGACTTAGAAAAAGGAATGGGGGAAATTTTAGAGGTGATGGAAATGTTGTCTATCATGATTCTGTTGTCAAACATCTTTGGGCCTGTCAGAATCATAGAACTGTGTGCTATAAAAGATGAATTTTTGCAACATGGAAATTATCTCAATAAACCTGACTTTAAAAATTAGAGCTCCACTGTAGTATTGAGAAACTTAAATACATTTCCTGTGTCTCTTCTGGTTTCCTTTGTTTAAAACCCACCTCCTTCCCCTTCCCTGAAACCAACAATTGCACTCCCCTACCTATTATGACGAACTAGGCATAACATTGATTGTTCTTCACCAGTGCTTAATTTAATGCTTTCTGACATCTTTCCAGTCTCCACTTATCTCTTATTACCCTATTGTCTTTCTTTACATCCCTGTCTCTGAAATCCCCCACTCTCAGAACCAATAGGGGACTCTCCTTTTTGGTTCTTTCATTTAAACTATCTAGAAAAGGTGATGGGGCCCAAAATTATTCCCTTTGTCTTTACAGTGGCTATGAAATGTAGACATGGCCAACTAATCTAGCTAGCTGTTCAACAACTGTGTATTGATGACACACTGGGAGCCAGGCACTGCACGGCACAGGTGATCTGCACTGTGTGAGGGAGTGAGTCATTGTCCTTAGGTTACACCCTCCTAGCATTGAAGGACTATTTATGGTACATAGTAGGAAAGGGCAAGAGAGAGCAATGTCTGTGGTTACAGCAGAGGTCACGTCATTTTCCCTGTCAAGGCACACTGCTCCATGTGACAGCATATGATGGCATATGATTAGCAGTTGAGATCAACAGAGGGTGGAGGAGAGCAATACCTCTGCTTCTCAGCACATCATGTTTAGGCTGCAGCAACTGGGAGGAAAGTGCAGGTTTTGAGAACTCACCCTGTTTGGGACATTGGATAAGCCTGAAACCTGAAGGACAAATTTTAGCAGTAAGAGTAGTGGTGGCCTTGATGTGGTGATGGTTGCAAAGCATCAGATCAAACTGCTTTTGCACTTTTAATATCTTTTGGTCTAGATCTCCTGTGAGGAACACCTGTCTAAGAGATGTTTTGTCCTGGTTTGTTCTGTACTTCTTTCTCACTCCCCAAAAGAGGATTGGAAGCTTCTCCGGTATCTTCTCTGAGCCTAGGGGATGGTTCCATGTTTGAGTAAATCTCAATGTTAATGGTCTTCAAAACTCTTCAGACATCAGCCCTAGGAAGTGCAGGAAAGGATACAGCTCATATTACCATGAAGCAAGAACATCTTCTAATACTTCCAACAATAAAGATTAAAAAAAAAGAGTTTGAGGTCAAAGTCAGAAACCATTGCAGAGTTAAAATCAACATCAGAACCTAAAGCACCAACAATGTGATAAAATAGGTCTCTGACCGATGCTATTAAGATGAATTCACTATGATTTTTTGAATGATAAAATTTCTGATTACTCTGAGTATATTAAGCATTTCTCCTCAAAACATTGTGATTCTGGGATCCTAGTCTCATCATACTCTCAGTCAAGTTGCTTTACCTATTTCATGATGCAAAACTACCACACTATGTGAACATTAACAATACAATGGATATATAAATATGTAATGACAAGGCAAGTCCAAATTTTAGTCTAGTTTGTCAGGTGTTAACCTACAAATTAGACTCTTGCTCTATTATGCTATTGCCCATTTAATTCATGTTTATTTCAGCCTCAGCTTTATGAAGCTCTTATAGGTCTGGTATAAACTACTTTTATTTTTTTAAACTTTGGTTTCAGTTGCTTCTTAATTACAGATTGCATTTTTTTTCACAGAATTCAGAATACTTAGTCACCAATTTAGTATATATTTTAATTCAATTCACCTAAGTTGAGGTCCCCTCAGCAAAACCACATTGGATTCCTCCTATGACTTGTCACTGAGGGACGACAGAGATGACTGATCCTCATTGCCTTTTGTTGGGGAGGAGTAGGTCTTTCTCTATGTTCATGTCTTGGGTACAACAGATTAGCAAGAGCAAGAGGAAAGACAGATTTTTAGTATGCATGTGAGTGAGTTCACACAGAATAATGTGACTCTAGGAAGTAAGTAGAACTTGGGGCATAATTCTTATCAGGAGAAGAGCAGGGGGATAAAGGCACTTATGGGAAAATAAGTGACTTTTAGGAAAGACAAATGGGCCCTTAGGAGGACAGATAGGAGATATCATTTTGTGACGTCTGTTTAGGTGTGATGTGGGACATTCTCATCGCCAGTGATAACAGTCAATCTTGCCTGGTTGCTCCCCAAGCAGGGAATTTCTCTTAATTGAATTCTTTTGAGAAGCCCTACTTTTAGGCAAATAAGAGATGTCAGGACTTTAATGTCTTCTGCTCAAAATAATTTTTATGCCGCAGTGGCATATTCTAGACTCCTTCAGTTCAATCTAGTACAGGGGTGGGCAAACTTTTTGACTCGAGGGCCACAATGGATGCAACATGAGAGCAGCAGAGGGACAGATGAGTTCTAACCAAAAACATTTTGGAATACCTTGTGAGAGCCATAAATTACTTACATAAAAGGGTACGGTCTTTTTTTTTTTTTTTAGTTTTATTCATTTCAAACGGGCTGGATCTGGCCCGGGGGCCGTAGTTTGCCCACGGCTGATAGTAGGAGAGAGGAAAACATACAAAAATCACAAGCAAGCCACAAATGCAACATGAGAGCAGCAGAGGGACAGATGAGTTCTAACCAAAAAAAGTGTTGGAATACCTTGTGAGAGCTACGAATTACTGAACAGCCCTTAAAATATTGGGTAGGACAGAGGAAGTTGGGGCCATAAATCAAAAGGAGGAATGAGAGAGAAAGGAGCCTGGTGATTTCCTAGGATTAAGAATTCTTTTGAAATAGACTATCTTCTTGAATATATATATATATATATATATATATATATATTTTTTTTTTTTTTCTTTACCTAATCTTTGGTTTTATTTACTTATCTTTTGCTGCTTTTGTTGTTTTGTCTTGATTTTAATTTACATTTTATCAAATCAAATTTTCTTCTTAAGCCCCCTCCTTTTCTTATTTTCACTGGACCTATCTCTGCCACTTTGTTGCTCTGTGAACTTAAGCAAAAATATGAAAATTGTAGATAAACTACTAGCATAGTGCCTCACACATAGAACAGAATATGTGGTAGTTAAAAATACACCGCCACTCACACATCCGTGTTTAAATGTTTGATTATGTTTGTAACCACCTACATCTCTAATAGTATTTCATTTATATGGTGATTTTGTTCAAAGTCTAATTTATTTTAACATAGGTTTGTATTCTAAAATGCGAGCTTTCGTAGCCAGCCAGGAAGGATAAGAAAGTAGAATGATCAAGATGATTGAGTCTAAATTATCAGTGCTAAACGGAATGGCAGACTGGTTGGAAAACATGTAAAGTGCTGAGGGCACTTTTGAAAGTGGCCCTTACAGCTGCTGCTAGAGGAAGTTGGTCAGTAGCCCCAGTGCGGTATGGGACTGGTCTAAAAGTATAAACCACAGATGCTTCTAACCCAGGCTTCAAACTGCAATGAAATACTTCAGCACACAGGGATTTGCAGTTTGGAAAACCACTGCAGTCTCATCATGCTCTAATTTTTCCCGTCTATTCCCTATGTGAGTTTGACTCCAGATTAGAATTGGAAAATCTGAAGTCTTAAAATAATCATGATTGGAAGAAATTCTACATATGACTCAGAGAAAATAATTTTTGGTACTTAGACAATACGTAGTTATTTATTTCTTAGGAAGTACACTACAGTTGCCTTTGCACATTTTTTAAAACCCAAGACTTCCCTTCCCAAAAGAAAGGAGTTTGTTCCGTATTGCCTTTCACTCCTGAGGCAGGATGCCCCTGCCCGCATGATCATGAATAGAAAGAGGAAATGAGTACAATTCGCATTGTGCTGCTGGTTGGTCACCTCAACCCACGCTGTGAAAATGATGTCCGTATACAGTGTCTGCCCATGGGGTTTCATGAGGTAAGCCGTAGCTTCACAAATCAGTTGAAGTGTTCCTGCACCACTCTCCCCTTTAGTACCTATTCAAGACATTTAATGAGTGTAATCTGAATTTATCAATGTTCTGCGTTAATATGTCTAAAGATTTATATGTGGAACTGTAGTAAAATGACAAATGGCCGACCTTTTCATTGTACTCTGACTCAAAATTAATTGATATTCTAAAAATTCTTTAAGCATGTTAGCATCCACTACAATAAACTGTGCATATGAATTAGAGCCACAAAACAGTTGTGGATAGGGACAGAGTGTAGGCACAGTTGACTGAACAAGGTCATGATATCCATCATGCTTCTTTCCGAAGCAGCTGGGTAGGATCTTAGCACCATATACTCTAAACAGTTAGTGCAAATTCAGGCCATTAGTCGGTGACAGTTCTTCATCCCACATGTTTACTAATCTGCCCACTTGTATTTTCACTTTGGCAAGTAATATGCAATTCTTTTCATACACATTATTTTTAGCTGAACAGAGGCTGCCTGGAGCTAATGGGTTGTGGACATCAGCAGAACTGGGACCTGATATGACCTCTTAGTCAAAATAATAAAAGAAGTGTATTCTTTCATTAAAAAGAAATGCTTTTATTCATTAAGAAAAATATTCTTTTTTTCCTAGTATGTCTTTCTCATATTTAAATTATTTGTGCTGAGTAGAGTCTAGAAATTGAACTAAAAACATTTGTTGAATGAAAAGTAAAAGACAGACTGAATAGTCCATGAAGAATCTGAAACCATACTTGTGGGAGAGGGATAGGCGAGACTGCATGTATGCCATATGTGTGGTTGTGCAAGGTGCACACACAAATATATGTACTAGTATATGTGTGTAGGGCAGGGGGTGGGTTAAAACCAGGCTACAATTAGACTTTCTTATTCTTCCTTATAATATAAAACAGTGGAAACAGATTGTTTTCCCATTTCGACAATGAATATTAACAGAAGTTGTACATTACATTGTAAAAGTAATGCTAATACACTATAATCATTAAAATCATATATTAAACAACAACTGGGATAAGCATCGTGGTTAAGGCTCAAATGTTAGTTTACATCCTCCCTCTACCATCTATTTCCTATGGGACACCAGACAGATTATTCTTTTGACCCTCAGCTCCATATTTGTCTCAGAGAAGTAATAATAACAGCTATTTGTTGTTGTTTTTATGAGATTAAATGAGATGATTCATAGAAGGCACAGAGCATAGTCCCAGAACATTATAAGGACTCAGTAAATGTTAGACTAATTTTTTTATGTGAGATTAGGCAAATTATCTGTGGTCTTCATTTCATTGTATGACTTGCTTCCTTCTCAGGTACCAAAGAAGGCCCGAGTACTTTTCAAATACTTGAACATCAGGAAGAGCATCAGTATTGATATAGTTTTCCAGGAAATCTTTCTTAAATTAATTTTTAAAAATTCATTTTCCTGGGGATTACTTGGGTTTATAGTCAGGGCTGACTTATACATTAGGTACAGTAGGCTTAGTAATTATTCTAATTTATTTTAATCAGAAGAAAAATATAAACGTTTAGGTAAAAATATGTAATATTCACATAGTCATCTTTAAACTGATGTTGTAAATTAACATTCAAAGAATTTTATTTTATTTTTATTTTTATGGATGAAGGGACTTAAGAAGAAAGAACTGCCAAAGGCCTTTGGAAGTTATAAGGCAGCCCTGCTTAAAATGTCCAGGCAATAGAAATTTCCCCAGGAGACATAGTGAGTCAGTTGAAAAGCAAACAGTAGAGTTGCATTTATTATTTTTCTGCTAGATGGTTGGTAGAGGGATGAGGGGCGTGGTGGTGGCTAGGGGGAGTGGTGCACTTGTCTTGTTAGAGTGGTCCAGGCATGTTTTTCTCAGACTGATATTGACATATGTCAGCACAGTTACTTTCTCATGTGGAAGGACACAGCAGAAAGAAATATAGATGAATAAGGCCAAGGTGAGTCATGCAGATAATAGGGAAAGGGTAATTAAGACAGAAACAACTTTTACTATTCTTCAGATATGAGGAATAGCACCTCATTTAAAATCATAGAAATAATTTTTAAAACCCACTGGAGAGCTGAAACATAAAGTCATAGAAATATGTGTGGCCACAGATATGACAATAGCCCCTTTGCTCAAGAGGAACTAAGCTATATTTAAAACATGCTGACATGTAAGTGCAAAGTCTTAACAAAAAGAACCTGAACTTGTTGCTAAGGCAAGTCCTGGGCTTAATCCTTTGGTGTAGTTATTTGAGCTCAGTATCTGATGTCTCATAAGATAATTTTGGACGAATCAGGACGTGTTATACTTAACCAAGAGTAAGGAGGAGTCTTTCCTTTCTTGAAGCTCAGTTTTGTGGTATTGTACAAAATTATATTTACAAATTTCTTAATAGTTTGGAGCTACTTAACAAGTTGTGAAATACCAGAGATCTCCAAAATAAAAATGTACTAGTAAAACATAATTTCCCAAGAGCAGAGATTTAGAAATCATTGACTTTCACTATACATGCCCAAAATGCACATTTTCTATAGCATGAATCATCTAAACAATCTTAAGAATACAATTTTGAATATACTGTATCATACTAATTCTGTGAATCTTATAGCCTGTAATAAAAAATTTAACCCACAGGATAGATAACACTGTATTAGGCACTGCAAATTTTGACCAGCCCTGCTGACTACAGTATAGATGAAGGAGCTACAAATTATTCTAGAAAATCCTTTCAATTTTCTTAACCTCAGTTTCCTTATCTGTGTACTGAAGGTAGTTATTCCTATTTTAAACATTTATTGTGAGGCTGAAGTCAGACAATGCCTATAAAAGTACTTTAGAAACTGCAAGGAATTATGAAAATATAGGACATGGTTATTACCATCCTTCAGGCTCAGTTTTGATAACATGGAAATTAATTGTGATTATTTCATAAGAGTAGTAGAAAATGTGAGGCTAATTTGTGGGCTTATATTATCTGTATGTGTAATTTGACTTAGTTCTGGGCCATGATATTTCTCATAGGACTAATGAAAGCAAACACATTTAACTAGCAACAAACTCAGTTATCCTTTGCTGCCTACTTAGCCATTCTGCAAAGTGATTTGTTTTGCTCTTTGCAAATGTGCTAGTTTATAGAGTCTCCACTGAAATTAATTATCAATGAAAATAATAAATGGGCAACGACAACAAATTTATGCAGAATATTTGGCTTCAGTAGTTAATTCAAGCCAATTTGATTTTAATGTTTTCCTTTGAGGCCATGATTATAAGATCTTTATACCTAAGTATGTCCCCAAAGTTAATAACCAGATGTCTAATTTTGCAGTATTAGAACCGAAATTACTTACTAGATTAGTTTTATGAATTTGTGACTGACAAAGGCAAAACTAAGAGGACTTTGGAAACCTCTTTGAAGCTCCAGATCTTACCTGTGTTTTTTACTTTCTGTCTTTCCACTAGCAATTATTGAGTACTAATATATTCTGATTACTACTATGTATATCATTTCATGTAATCTTCATAAAGATTCCATTTTAGAAACTAAGGAAACCAAACTTCATAGAACGTAAAAATCTTTCCAAGATGACACAGCTGTAAGTGATGGCACCTCCTCATATTCTTTCTGTCTTTTAAATCAATACTTGATTTCAGGAAAGAATTGACAAACTGATTCACAATAAGGCTATAGGACATAGATGACTCATAAAAGTTAAATTCATACCTAACGCCAGGAGGTGTATATTTTACCACTGGAAAAGACTCTTTATAGTCTATGGAGGGGAAATTATTTGGAAACTATGTCAAATGCTTGAAACTCCTCCTAAAATTTCAGACATTAGGACACAAGTAGTATCAATAATCTGAAATCATATTACATAAGTGATCCTCCCCAATTAAATAAGTGGCACCAACAACTGTAACTGTGACAGGACTAGGGCTTTCCTACTTTCATGTAAAGTGTGTATTTAGGTTTGTAACAGCTTCTCCTGGCCTTTGTTTACATAAAGTCACCTGCAACGAGGTTGCTGTTCAAGTTGGCACTGGCAGTGTACGCAGAATATTTACCCTGCTCTTCCTCCAAAAATCACAACAAAGATAGATGATATATTGCATATGTATTTAAAAGACATGGCTACAACCAAAAGCAAGATAAACATCTTGAAAGACCCAAAGCAGAATAAAACCACTAGCAGTATGTGTGGCTTAATTCACAGGCCTTCTGAGTTCTAGGGCAGGACACAAGCAGAAATCGCCATGTATCCAGCTCCTCAGGAGCAGAGTGGGTGGAAGAACAGAGCCAGGTTCAGTGTGTGAAATAGGAAACTAGGCCAGGGCACCTATGGTCTCAGGCAAATATCAAGTTGTTACCTAGAGGGTTGGGAGAAAGCACAAATAGTTGCTCCACCAAAGCTGGGCCAAGTCCCAACTAGCTTAATAATATTTCCATAATATCCTTGCATTATGAGAGGTTGGTTGCCAATAAAAAAGCAAGGCAGGTAAAGACAACTGTAAAACAGCCACATGTGGAGAGGTGAGAAAGGAGAGATTAAACACAAATAAACAAACACAGAAACCAGGAACGGCACATAGAAGAAAGCAAAGCATACAAAGAGAAAAAATTAATGATTAAAGGTAGTCCTCAAACAGGTGTTAATCTGGTAACATAATTATATTTGAGTAATTTGACAAAGACTTAATATGTATATTTAAAATCCTAAAATGCATAAAAGAAGGAAAGAACAAATGATTGCAATATGAAAAAGATGGTTAAGAAATAAAGAACATGTGGTGATAAAAAAAAAAGTACTGAAGAGAAATCTTGGGGGGAAAAATGTAGCCCTTGAAATTATACAACAATAACCAAAAAAGCTGAGTAAACTGGATAAACATAAGGTTGGAAGAACTTAAGAGAAAATTAATGAATTAGAAAAGAATACTGTGGATTTGTTATAGAACATATAAAAGAAAGATAAAGAAGAGAAATTATGCCGTTAAATTTATAATAGATTTGGAGAATGGCCTGACTTAAAATCCCCCCCCTAAAATTTTTGGAAGAGTGAAAATGACCATATTTAAAGAGATCATAACTTAGAAATATCTAGATTAAAGTACTGAGTCCTCATTTAGAAAATATAGATACAAAGCTAAGTCCTCATTTAGAAAATATAGATACAAAGCTAAGCTGTACAACTGTGAAATATTAAAGTTAAAGAGAAAATTTTAGAACTTCCCTGGGAGAAAAGCAAATTATCTGATAATTAGAATGAGAGTAAGCATTGAGAAGCAATAGGTCAGAAGTCAATGGAGTAATAGCTTCAAAGTACTGGGGAGTAGACACCAAATTACAATTACAGTAGGTCCTCGGGTTACGTCGGAGATCCATTCCTACAGCGACATAAGGCGATTTTCGCTGTAAGTCAGAACCCACCTACATAAGCACCTACGTCACTCACATGGAGCACATACACAGCAGTAATGAAGTGAAACAGTAAAAAAAATTAAAAGAAAGATAACAATTCCCGACCTTACTTGTGGTAAATAAGTAATAAAAAACATAAAGCACATATGTACATACCTTGAAATGACGAAACTTTTTTTTTTTAATAAATACTGTAAATGGGAGATGGCGACGTAACCAGGAAACAACATACGTAGAGTCTGAGACTGCCTTGTATACAACCTAAACTTTCATTCAAGAGTAAGCATGCTAGGAAAACAGGATGTAGTCTCAATTGCTCTCACTCCAACATTACTCCTGGTCCACACTTGTATCCTTTGCTGGTGCCCTTGTCAATTTTCCCAGTCTCGATGGAGTCCAAATTGAACCCCAGGGCCTGCACATACTATCCAGGGGTGGGCAAACTTTTTGACTCGAGGGCCACAATGGGTTCTTAAACTGGACCGGAGGGCCGGAACAAAAGCATGGATGGAGTGTTTGTGTGAACTAATATAAATTCCAAGTAAACATCATTATATAAAAGGGTACGGTCTTTTTTTTTTTTTTTAGTTTTATTCATTTCAAACGGCCGGATCTTGCCCGCGGGCCGTAGTTTGCCCACGGCTGCATAGACTGTGACCTATTTATACCTTCACTTCCAAACTTGGATGGAGCACTACTCTGATTACACATCTTGTTGTGAGTGGGTTCCTCATTATCTGAACCTTGACCAATGGGAAATGGGAGATGAGAGAAAGTAGGGCACATACATATCTCTTTATCTTTCCCTTTCATAGACTGCTCCAAAGTATGTTTGCTCCTTACAAACTTTCCAGAGAAGTCTTATATACTGAGTGAAAACACTGCTGAGTGACTTACCTTGTCTCTTTATAACGTGTACTGCTTAGCACTGTTTCTTATTGCATCATTTGCATCTTTCTTTGCCTCATTTCTCTTAATTTCTTCATGTTCACTGCCTTGGACTTTCACCTACTAATAAAGCATAAGTACTTTAATCCCTTTTCAGACTTTATTTACTAGAATCCTGAAACAAAGACAAATAATTAATACCTGTGAAAATATTCTGTGGAGACCACAGGGCAATCAATAAGAAACTTCCAAGGTGAAATAAGAAGATATTGTATTCTATTCCAGTGGACCCTTCATTTTGGATCATGTGCTTAAGAAAGATGATGCACAATCAATGCTTAATGAGCCACAAGATAATATTTTTTTCTGCTTCCTTTATTAGTGGATGTTCTTTGAATTTTTTTATCTGCAATTACATTTTTGTCCATCTTTAACAATTACCTTTATTTTCTCAGCTTTTAAATTTAGGGGAATAAAAGTGGAATATATAATTTCTATATTTAGAAAAAACTTTAAACATCCAATAATTGGTCAATGACCACCAATAATTTTGATAATTTTAAAGCAATACACACACACACACACACACACACACACACACACACAAACACAATAACAATCTACAAGCAAAGCATATAATTTATTACAAAATTTTCTGGTATTCTACTGGCTATGTGTGATATGTGTGAAGTATGCAAACAGACATTCTGTTACATCATTTGTGTATAAAATATACTAATAATGACATAAATTACATAATTCTATCACAACATTCATTTAAAATACTACTTTCTAAGGATATAGCATTCTTCCTTCCTTCCAAAAATTTGTAATTTAAAAGGCCTGAATATAAAAACATACTAAATATAAGATGCAAGAATTATTTAGCATATTCCTATCTCTTATCAATGTGCTATTAATATTAAGCTCTCACACAATTTTCTCAGTTTCACTAGATATATTTCAAGTGCTCAGTAGTCACATGTAGCCAGTGGCACGTGCTTCCAATCAAAGTCGAGTGTACTAGCAACCAGATGTGTTATCTAACACAGACACAGTGATCCAGTATTTGATAATAACACTATTCTTATTTACATGTACTAGTTTTAGAGCTTAAACTAATTGTGTGTTTCTTTAACCATTATTGTAACCTGACATTATTCTACATCCAATGAAATTCATCTTTTAAATATCCAATAATATATAATATCTTGACATAGAAGTGGAAAGTGGATCTTTTAGTTGAATTTATTAGAGTGATGTTGGTTAATAAAGCCATACAGATTTCAAGTGTACAACTCTATAGCACATCATCTGCACACTGTATCATGCTCACCACCCAAAGTCAAGTCTCTTTCCGCCACCATTTATCCCTCCTTTGCCCTCTTCCACCTACCCCCAACCCTCTTCCTTCTGGCAATCGCCATACGTTGTCTGTGTTTTTGTCTTGCTCTTTTCTGTTTTTTAATTTTTTCCTAAATCCCTTCACCATTATTTGTTGTTTTTCTTAAAATGGAGTACAAGTCTCACATGAAGTGAATCAATGTAAGGTTAGTCACTGAGGTCCCTCTGCTCCCAGCTGCCAAACCAGCATAGATTTTGATACAGCCATTTGATGATTGAAGGTCTCATTTTCTGCCAGTTGCAGAAGCCACTCCACTTTATGTACTTAGACCAGTGCTTTCTAATAGACATTTTATTGGTGATGGATATGTTCTATGTTGTTCAATACAGGAGCCACTGGCTACATATGAGTACTGAGCACTTGAAATATGTCTAGTGAAATTGAGAAATAAAAATTTTAATTCAAGTGTAAATAGCCACATTTAGCAATAATATCATACTGAGTTGCACAGCTTAAACTGTCAGAAGTGATACTTTTGTAACCTAAAAAACACATCTAGTCCAAGACCAACTCAGAAGAGAGCCTGTCTCCTGCTATTTCTAGCTTACAACATGCCTGAACTACAACTGAATGATGAGGAAAATCCCAGAGAGGTGGGAAAAAGTGATGTGATAAACCTCTATAAGCGTGACCCTTATACTAAAATAAAATTATTTATTAGACATTTTCTCTATCAAAAGTTGCTGAAAATTAATGTGTGGAGTACTTCTAATTTATTACTGTGCTTTGGTAAATACAGCTTTTTAAGATATCTTGTTCACTAAACTCTCTACTACACAAATTAAAATAATACAACCAACTAATCAAAACCTCCTAATCAATAGTTAATTATTTGTATTTCTCAACAATAGTGTTAGAAAATCATGTTTTAGGAAAGTCTTATATGGAACCTCCTTCCTTTTCCTTTTGGGCAAGGATCCTTTATAAATGCTATTATGGTATCATGCTCATTTCACTCAATTCACTTTTCTCTTCATAATTATACATTCACTACTGTTATTATTTTATTAAAATCTGTCTCTTCTACCAGGGTCTAGGCTCTATATAACTAGAAGCATGACTCTTTTACTCACAGAGTCTTACATTTAATACATGCTCAATAAAATATTGAATGTGAGAGCAAAGCTTATTCACACTGGGTGGGAGTAAAATTCAATATATCCTGCCTTCCAGTAGGTAAAATACTCTGCATGTCCACCAACACTTTTTTTTCTCAGTAATATGCATAGTCAGTTCACTGTATTCTCATTTGTACCACTTTCCCTTTTACTTGAAATAGTGGGTAAACCTCTTCAAATCCACTGATAATTAATGAGAAACTTAAGGAATATAAACTAGGTTAATTTAAAGGTTTAAAAATAAGTAGTAGAATTTGGAAAACTGAATGACTACTAATTTACAAAAATTGGCCAAATAATTAGCTTCAGAACTTTGAAGTTTAGTAATCATTTGTTGGTGCTGTAATTCTTATGACCTTAATCTACCCACTCATGCTAGAAAGGACCACAGACAAGGCTAATATTTTGTGAACTTTCCCTTCACCCATTTATATTTCCTTCTTTTATCCTATTACATAGAGTTTTGAAATATTTTATATATTGAAATATTTAAAATATATATATATATATTTTATTGATTTTTTACAGAGAGGAAGGGAGAGGGATAGAGAGTTAGAAACATTGAAGAGAGAGAAACATTGATCAGCTGCCTCGTGCACACCCCCTACTGGGGATGTGCCCGCAACCAAGGTACATGCCCCCGACTGGAATCGAACCTGGGACCTTTCAGTCCGCAGGCCGACGCTCCATCCATTGAGCCAAACCAGTTAGGGCTATTGAAATATTTTAAAGTATGAATACAGTTCTTTCCAAATGAGAAAGTTTCTAAAATCTGTTGGAGTGACTTACCATCTATATATATTTTCATGGCCAAAGTTTCTCACTTCTTTTCTTCTTTTTTGTAATATTTTTTCTAATCCTCTCAGTAGCTGACTATGCCAAATTATACTTCAAATCAATAAAATCAATATTAGCTAAGAGTACTCATATTTCAGGGCCATAATTTTACAAATCTTTAAAAATGAGGCAAAACTACATTGATTTCAAGCGCTGGTTGCTTGTAATCTCTTGAAATAAGCGTTGTTGCAATCTATATTCACATACTTCTCAACTGTCTCAAAGGCATTCTTCAATAAACCTTTTGTGAGTGCCTACTCTGCCAACCCTTGTGTTGTTCACATGGGATAAAGAGAATACAGGAAACAATGCTTCCTTGTGCATAACATAGTAAGAAATATGGTATAGACTGTTAGGAGCCAACTCAGTATCAATTTTGACGTTATTTGATAGTAATTGGACAATAAATTATTTGGACAATAAAGTTGGACAATAAACTACCTAGAAAAAAAGACCATATTCCCATCCTTACCTCTAGGTAGGTGTGGTCATGTGATATTTATTTATTTATTTATTTATTTATTTATTTATTTATTGTCAATGACATGTATGCAAAAACACACACACAAAAACTTGTAGGACTATCTGGAATGCTCTGTAAAGAGAATTGGGAGATGTGTCCTTTACCATGATCATTATCTTTCTTGCTTCAACCTGAAAAAAACTGCAACCTGAAAAACAGGCATAATCAATAGAGCTCCAGCTGGCTTCTTGGACCAACAGGTGCCTTGAGGATGGAAGCTACACTGAGGAAGTCAGAATAAAAAGATGAAGGAAGCTTGATGCTTCACTGGAGATTTTTGAAGTTACCACATAACCATAAACTTTTGTCTTGAGAAACATTTTTTTGTTTAATTCTATGCTTATTAAGTTGTCTTAGGTATGTAAATTAAGATAGAATTAACAGGTATATGATAGCAAATAGTAGCTATGTAGTTGCTTTTATAAAATATATTTTTATTGATTTCAGAGAAGAAGGGAGAGGGGGAGAAAGATAGAAACATCAATGATGAGAGAGAATCATTCATTGGCTGCCTCCTGCATGCCTCACATTGGGGACCAAGCCTGGTTCATAGGTTGACAACCACTGAGCTGACACCCAGGCGCTGTGTATTTTTTTTATAGCTGTGTAAACAAAACATTGGGGAGAGAGTGATTATATCAGCTTGGTGAGGTCAGAGTGGCTATTCAGAAGTACTGTCATTTGAATTAAGTCTTGAAGGCCAAGTGGGAGTTAACAAGGTAGAGAAGATAAGAAAATGCATTACAAATAGAGAAAAGCCCACAGGGTAAAACTCACAGAGTGCTGTTTGTTTTAATACCTGTTAGTTTAGTAATGGTTTACATAGCTAAATTAAGAGATAAAACCATCAAAGACCATGCACATTAAGGAGTTTTATCTGTAGGTTATGAAAAGTTTTAAATCAGAAGAGTGATGTGATCAGCTTGGGACTTAGGAAGATGGACTAGAGGTATGTTAAGGCAAAGACTGGGATAATAGTTCAAAATAGTTAGACAACTAGTTAGGGTAAAATATTAGGGCAGTAAATCAGGGGATAGTATAACATATAACTTAATATATTAGCCATAGAAATGGAGAGGGGTTGAAATAACAATATCAATCAATAAATCAATTGCTTTGGAGGTTGTCAGGTTTAAAATATCAAGGAATGAATTTCAATATTCAGCCTTTTTATTTTTATATACTATCAATAAAGAATTAGAAAATAAAACGTAAATGTTACTATTTATAACAGCATAAAATAACATAAAATATTACAAAATACTCTAATAAAAGATATATAAGATTCTTATACTGAAAAATAACCAAAGTTTATTGACAGAAATTAAAGACATAAAGAAATGGGATATAGCATATTCATAGTTTGAAGAGGCTATTGAAAAAAATGTTAGTTTTCCCTGGGTTAACTAATGGATTCACTACAGTTGTAATATAAATCTCAATACTTTTTAAAAATGTATAAATGATTATAAACTTATCCAATATAATTTTGAATAAAGATTTATACTATTGATATCATGATTTATTATAAATCAACAATAATTAGGTCATCAAGGTATTCACATAAACTGGAAAAAATAAACCAGAGTAGAAATAAAACAGGACAAAGACTATAAAAACAGACCCATATATATTGATACATGTTTACCACAAATGAGATAACGCAATATAGTGGAGGAAATAATGGGCTGTTCAAAAATGGTGCTAGGTTAGTTAGTCATATGAAAAAAAATTAATCTTGGTACTACCTTCCACATAAAAAGATGAAAGGTAAAAAAAAAAAAAACCTTCTGGAAGATACTATAGGAAAATAACTTCATGAAATTGAAGTAGTGAAATATTTCTTTAAACTAGTACAAAGAATTAACTATAAAAATAAAAACTGATGAATTGGGTTACATTACAATTGAGAACTACATTCATCAAAAGAGTATAGAGAAAGCCACAGAGAGGGAAATATATTTACAATATAAAATACATATGGTCTACAAAGGACTCATATACAAAATATATAAATAATTTTACAAATGATAAAAAGGAATAAAACTCAAAAGACATAAGCAATTACATTCAAGAAGTGTTCAATTAACTTATAAAAATACTAGAGGCCTGGTGCATGAATCTGTGCATGGGAGGGGAATTTGTGCCGAGGGGGAGGGGCCGTGGGCAGTTGGCCGGCTGGCCCTGCCCCCTGGTCAAACTCTCGGTTGAACTCCTGGTCAAGGGGAAAATTTGCATATTAGCTTTTTATTATATAAGATTCTAATTTAATTAGTTACTATGAAAATGCAAACTGAAATCCAAATTTGTCATTGCACATCAATTAAAATGACTAAAGTTAAAAAAAAAGATAATACTGAGTGTTGTCAAGAATATGGAACAATGGAAACTCAAACACTGCTATTGGGAGTATAAACGGATAGTATAATTTTAGAAAATGTCAGTATCTAATAAGTTGAACTTATGCTTATCCTATGATCTGGAAATTCCAGATATACGTATATTCTCAATCAAAATATGTACAAATTTGCATCAATAAAACAGGTTCAAGAATTTTCACAACAATATTTCTGTAGGAGCCCCAAACTAGAAATAAACTAGATATTTAAGTGGAATAGGTTAAAAAAAACAGTGCCATTTAGTGAAATAGAATAAATCAGTAAGAATGAATACGTTATTGCTACACAACATAAATGACATTTACAAACATAATGTTGAGGCAAAAAGTCAGAAAAAATACACTTTGTCTGACTGTATTTACACTCATTTGAAAAACAGCCTAAACGAATCTATGCTGTAAGAAATCAGATTAGGTCTTACATCTGGGGCAAAACAGTGACTGGTAATATGCTGTTTTTGATTTGTGGTCTGGTTAAATAAGTATGTTCACATTTACATTGTGAAAATTCTTTGAACTTTGCACTTATGGTCTTTATTAAAGAAAAAATAATTCCGCTTTATTTGAGGTCTCTGAAATAAATGTTTCTCTGAGGTAAAACTCACATGGTAACAAAAGTAAAATGTAAGAAAAACATAAACAACTTAAGCATGAATATGGGACAAATAATTTTAAATTGCTTTGGATTCTTAGGTACATTATTGTCTGTTTCCCCTTAAATTCGTTAGACTCAGGAGTGCCACATTATTGAACACTGTAGTGATACTGTTTTATTTCTTTCTCTACATAAACATAAAAAACTATTTAATATAAAAATATTGAATATTGCAATGGCTGTTCCAACGTGCAAGGGATTAGTTTTCCACTCATAACCATGTCCTTAACTTAAGAAATAAGGCAGGGGGAATAATCTAAGTACAAATTCTCTTAAATTGAGTCATACAGTTCTTGAAATCAAGTATTTGAGTAAAAACAACATTGAAGATCTTGTGTGTATGCTGCATTGGCCACATTTTATGTTAAAATACTTAGGATGTTAAATATAAACCTTTCTAGGAGTATTAAATTCTAAATCTTCTTAGAGCCCTGTTGGATAACACTTCTCCTATTCATGTCCTTCTTAATGGAATTGCCTATTGTTAGTGCTTTTATTTCTTTGGTTCACAAGTACTCTTATTGAACATTAAGTCACCAAAATAAGATTCTTAATCAATACATGAAAGGGGGTAGTGTGGGGGGAGAAGTTAATTATTTCCTGCACAAAACATAGAAAAAAGTTTCCTCCCAGCTATTACAATACTGAGATTTATGAATCTTTTATTAAATCTGTACGAATAGACACACACTCAGATCCTACCAGATGACACCCCTGTAGAAAATAACTATAAAACCAGACCATACAAAAAGCAATTCTCTGAAGGCATAACTATCTAAAGTGCATAGAAGCAAATGCACTGTGCTGAGGAGTGCATGCTGTTAGGGAAGCTGGAGGTTTCACTTCAGTTTTTCTCCCTGTGGCTGTTAGTCTGGTCAAGTGCTGTCCATGTGGTGAGCAGGGCTGTAGCAAGGCACACATGGAAACACCGATAATCGTTGTGGTAGGGGAATCAGAATCTGAAGCTTTGAAATTGTGAATGCCTTGCAGAGTAGGGGAATCCCAGAAAAGAATGAGTCAAACAATAAACTCCTAAGTTCTGCCTAACCCATTCCTTTGACCCCGGAACTATGCATGTGTGGGACAGAGGCTAAGCAGTTGCACAAATAATAATATCCAAACAGAAGGGAGTAACTGCTCAAGAAACAGAGCAGGCAGTTAAAGCCAGGTTAATAAAACTGGGGTAAGCAAAAGTGGGTTAATAATTATAATAAATAACATAATAATTAATAAACAATAATACAAGAATAAACTGTATTCTGTGAACTCACAACTGTAAACCGACTTTTGTCCACCCCTGTATTTACCAACTAAAAGAAAGGAAACAACATATTAATAAAAAAAAAAAAAATTCAAAATCTCTAAAATTTAACATTGACAATGAACAAACATGAACAAAACCAAACCAAAATAAATAAATAAATAAATAAATAAATAAATAAATAAATAAAACAACCTCAAGGGGGAAAAAAAGTTGGATCAAAGCCAGCCTCAAAATGAAACAAGATGTTGGAACTCAAAGATTTTAAAATAACTTTTATAACTATCATTAATAAACCCTAAACTAAGCAAGTTTACAATGAATCAAAATATCTGAAATGAAAATGTTAGCACTAAATAATATATTTTCTGAAATAAATTTTAAAAATTTCTGGTTGTGCATATCAGCCAAATGAATATGCCAGATGAAAGAGTAAATTAACTTGAAAAAAACAATGGAAATTACACAAATGAGTCTAAAAGAGCTTGTTTCAGAAGTCAACAAACTATGGCCAATGGGCCAAAATAGCCTACAAGCTAAAAATGTTTTTTACATTTTCCAAGTATTGTTTAAGAAAAAAAGAAAAAGCACCCATGTTCATAGTAGCATTATTCACAATAGCCAAAAGTGGAAGCAACCCAAGTGTCCATGAATGGATGAATGGATAAAAAAAAGTGATACATGCATTCATTGAAATATTATTCAACCTTAAAAAGAAAGAAAATTCTGATACATGCTACAGCATGGATGAAATTTGAGGACATCATGCTAAGTGAAAAGACAAATACTGTATGATTCCACTTAAATGAGTTACCTAGTGTAGTGAAATTTATAGAGACAAAAGTAGAGTGGTGGTTCCTAGGAGCTAAGAGAAGGGGGAATATATGCATTTTGAAGTGGCTGCATTTATTTTTTTTATACAATTCTCAGGTCCTAAAATAATAAAAACATATATCTTTAAATCCTCACCAGAGGATATACTTAGAGAGAGGAAGGGAGGGAGAGAGTGAAAGAAAGAAAAATAGATGTGAGAGAGGAACATTGATCTGATCGGTTGCCTTCCACTCTTGCCCCAACCAGGGATCAAATCCTCAACCCAGGTATGTGCCCTGACTGGACATTGAACCTGCAAACTTTTGGTGCATAAGACAAGGCTCAATCAATTGAGCCACTGTGGCGGGGCTGAATTAATTTTCTTTTGTAGTCATAACAAATTACCGCAAACTTCGTGGTTTTAAACAACACAAATTTATTATCTTGGAGTTCTCTGTTGGTCAGAAATACGGCACAGGGCTGAATAAACTAAACTGAAGGTAACAAGGAACATTTTTTTTTCTCTGAAATCTCAAGAAGAGAATCTCTTTCCTGATCATTTGGGTTGGTAGTAGAAATCAGTTCCTTGAGGTTGTAAGATTGAGGTCCCTGTTTTCTTTCTGGCTGCAAACTGAGGGCTGTTCCCAGAAATAGATGCTACCAGCTTTTGGTTTCTTTCCTGAATCGTCAAATCCAACAATAGTGAGTTAAGTCTTTCTCACGTTGCATCTCTATAAACCTTTCACCATGGTTACATCTCTCTTTGGTCACATTTGAGAAAGGTTCCCTGCTTTAAAGGATTTATGAGATTAGAATAGGCCTACCCAAATAATCCAGGATGATCACCCAGTTTCAATGTTATTATTTTATTTTATTTATTTTTTGTCATACAAGGTAACATTCACAGTTTCTGAAGATTAAGAAATGGATGTCTTTGGGGAACATTTTTCTGCCTACTGCACCAACCATTTCAATGATTATATTAATCATGAATGACCAGAACATTCCACTTAAAAGATAGCGATATTTAAATAAATATAAGACCCAACTATATACTGACTTCAGGTGACAGCATGAAGCAAAAATTTACATAATTAATAATAGACAGTTACACAATTTACATTGGAGATTTAAAAACCCATCTCTCTCAGCATTTGGTAGAACTAAAAGAAAAAATCAATATAGACATAGAAGATCTGAACAGTACTATTAACTATCTTGACTTGATTTATATTTAATAGTTCAAACAACTGCAGAATACACATTATTTCAAGTGTAATGATAGACCATACTCTGGGCTATAAAACAGTCTTAATAAATTTTAAAAACATTTGTACAGATTATTTTTAACAAAAAGTAATAAAGAGAAAAATGAAGAAAGCAATGGCACATGGGTCATCAGCAGAAGAGCTACCACTGTCTCCTTTTCAATTACTGTAGAGTTTTTGTTTGTTTGTTTATTTGCTTCCACAAGAAGCAGTGTACCTTTTTAGCAACAAGAACACTATAGTGAAGAAAGCCAAAAGTGGAATACAGGGGGTGGGGGTGGGGGAAACAAAGTATCTAACAAAAAACTGAGTAATTTTGAATACAAAGATTTACTTCTCTATGTCAGACACTAGAGGCCTGGTGCATGAATTCGTGCACAGGTGGGGTCTGGCCAGCCTGCCCCAATGGGGCCGATGAAGGCGGGGCAGGCCAGGGGCAGGGCCGGTGGGGGGGGCCTGGGTGGTTGGCCGACTGGCCCCACCTTGATTGGGGGGCAATCAGGGGTAGGACTGGTCATGGGGAGGGGCTGCAGGAGGTTGGGGGGGCCGATCAGGGCCCTGATCGGGCCAGTTGGCCGCCCCAGTGTGCGTCAGAGCGACCGGTCTATCTGGTGTTCCAGTCACTTGGCTTTTATATATATAGATTGGAACCAGTACACACTTTAATGTTTTCTAAATGCTTATTTTTTTTTAAGGAGAATGTCTCAGATTTTTTTGTCTTTTTTACTATAATCACCCAAATAACTCTGCCTTTTTAAGGAGTATCCCAATTAGGACCCCTCTTCATCTTTAAATTATTAGAAAAAGCACCCAAAAACCATTCAAAAATATTAAATTAAGACCTCTGTATTCCCATTACTTTTGCGGTCACTTGAAAAGTTTATTTCCAATAAAAAATTGAAATGTATATATTTCTCAGTAATGAAACATCGCATTGAAAACCAGTAGCCTAAAATAAGGTAATCTAGGTAAGAATATTTTGTGAAAATAAAATGATTATATATCCTATTGACATAATAGCAAAATGCCATGTGAGACCTTCATTTTATAAATTCAATTCTAATACTGGCTTTTCTGGGATTTTAACCCAATATAATGAAGAACTAATAATTTCCCCTAAACATGAAAGCAAACATTGCATTTCTGAAGACACATATATACTTTAGTAGTATAATTTAATTATGAGTAAATAGTAATTTAATATTCTATTTATGAAATACAGTCCTTCAGTGTTCAGGCTAGGATTCTCTTCCTCCAGAAATCCTACTTAACGTAACCCACTGTGATGGTTAATTTTATGTGTCAACTTGAATGGGCCATGGAGTACCCAGACTTTTGGTCAGACATTGTTCTGGGCGTGTCTGTGAGGGTGATTCTAGATGAGATTAACATTTGAGTGAGAAGAGCAGAGTTGTTCAGAATGTGGATGGGCCTCACTCAATCAATGAAACACCTGAATAGATCAAAAGCGCTGGGTAAGAAGAAACTTCTTTAGCTTCATTGATTGAGCTGAGACATTGGTCTTCTCCCCTTGGACTGGAACTACACCATTGGCAAACCTGGGTTCCAGCTTGCCAACTTGCAGATCTTTGGACTTCAGCCTCCATAACAATTTGAGCCAATTCATTATTCTCTCTGTCTCTCTGTCTCTCTCTCTTATTGGTTCTGTTTCTTTGGAGAACCCTGACTAATAAACTCACTATTTCCAGATAGCTACACTATGAATTTATGCCCTTTTCGATGTAGGTTATATCACTCTACATTACAACTGTATTTCAGTTCTAAGTTCTGAGAAAGCTGGAATAATGCCTTTCTTTGATATCCTCTATCTATAGTCTTTAATGTGGTTCATGACCAAGTACACAGTAAATAATATTTGATGAATAAATGAAAGAAAAAATCAAGTTTCCAATCAGAGACATATCTAGATTACTTTCATTATGTAATACATTTATTTATGTATTTTAGCTAATTGGTCCATAGATAAGTTAAACCCAGGTAGACATTACCGAGTTTGATTCTTAAGTCATTTAATCCTTCAGTCTATCTAAACAGCAATTTCTTGTTTTGCTTGCCTATTCAGTTCATAAATTTCTGAAGGGAAATGGCTTTTTAATACATATTACTTCTGAAAAAACTAAATATTCCAATGGATTTGGGCATTTCTATTTTCAGTTTGGTATTAAAACAACCAAGGCCTGAATATGGAAAATGGCCATCACATGGGAAGGAAATGCTCCTCTTTCCTTTCATCTCAGCCAATTGTTCAAAGGGAGACAATCATATCCCATAATATTAAATGCAGAAATGGCTATAGGTAAATAATGCACAGGGTTGAAAATTTCTGATCTTTAAAATAATTCCAATTAGATCTCTTTCACAATTGTATTCACTGCCCTAGTGGAAATGATGAAACTTAAGTTAGGAAATGTTTTGCCATGTAGACATGCATCAAGATTTTCACTTTTGTTGGGGCATGTGTATTAAGAATAGAATGAGCCCTAGCTGGTTTGGCTCAGTGGATAGTGTCAGACTATGGACCAAAGGGTCCCAGGTTCTATTCTGCCCAAGGGGCACATACCTTGGTTGTAGGCTCCACCCTGGCCTGGGCCCTGGTCGGGGCTCCTGCAGGATGCAACCAATCAATGTGTTTCTCTCATATCAATGTGTCTCTCTGTCTTTTCCTGTCTCTTCCACTCTCTCTAAAAATCAGTGAAAAAAATATCCTCGGATGAGGATTAACCAATGAATGAATGAATGAATGAATGAACGAATGAATAAATATCACCTAAATAATAAGTAAAATAAAAAAGAATAGAATGAAAAATTTTTAAAATAGGTCAACAATGGTTAAAATTACTCTGTTTTCATCTTGTAAAAATTTTTTTTAAACAACACTTCAAGCCAAAGTCAAGGTTTTGTACACATCAATAGAAAATACAAACAAGAAATAGAAAGAATACAGAGACTACTATTGATGCCTCTTTTCACAAAAGGAGCTATCTTCTTTGGTATTGGCTTTTAAAAGTGGCATTTTCCCCCTCCCCTTCAATAAAGATGCCAATAATTCATTGTGTGTGAACTGAAGCTGCAAGGAATTATTGAAAAAGACCTAAAAAAAAGCATTATACCAAAAGAGAGAACACATTTCAAGTCAGACTTATCTACGCTCTTGGATTTAGGCGCACGCATCTTCTACTGTGTGCTGAATGAATGAGAGTGAATACAGTTCTGCGTTGATGGCACCTTGCACCCAACGACATTGCGAAAATCCTTTTTCTATAGAAATGGCTCAGTGTTCCGTTCCTTTTATTCTCTACATTGTTGTAGCATAAATACCTGGCTTAAACTAGGACACAATGCCATTTTAGGAAGCCTCTGGAGAGTCATGCATTTGTGTACATGTTATAGCAAGGGGAACAACTGGCACCCATCATGTTAGCATACTACTGCATGTAAACAATGACATATTCCTGTCAAAAGATGATATTTCTGATTCTAAATTTTAAACTAAAGTTGTATGAAACAAGCTGTCCTTTTTTCCTGGACTAGTACAGTGTCTCTAATTTGCATATAAAAGTGTCATTGAGGCATTTTTTTTAAAAAGCACCATATTCACAATTAGTAGTTTTTTTTTAAAAAAAACACCTTCCTTCATTGTCTATTTTAAATAGAGAGTTTTATAGTCAGCTTTCTTCACTTAATACAGTGTCATAACAGTTTACTTTGCTGTTACATGCTGTTCTTAATATCCTATTGTAAATATGAGCATAATCACCATAGCCACTCCAGCTATTTACATTTTCCTTTTTATAAAACACACTGTATAATAAGGCTATATGTGTGTGTAAGTTTTCATAATTTAAGTAAGACAAATTCTTAGGAATAGAATGCTCTTTTAGTGACCTACTTTCCTGAATGTAAGAAACCGATTGTATATCCCAATTAATTCACTTCCTTTCCAGAATAGGTAAGTAAGGAGCTTAGAAGTTGCCACCCCATCCTAACAACAGGTAAAAAACTAAAGAAATTGAAAAGTGAAAACTCTTCTTAGATCTGTGAGAAAAGTGATGTCACAGGGCAAATGGAGAGTGCCAAGAGGGTAACGAGAATCACCATTTACCTGAGCAGAAGCCCATGGCACCATGGGAACCAGTGCCAGGTAGGAACATCTGAACTCTCACTGAGGAAATCTGGCTTCTCAGTGTGGGTAAGACTGAGAGTTAAAAACTCCAAGGAGACCTTGCCATCGTGGGGGAGGTGTACATTTTTGTGATTTTACCTCCAGGTCCATCCAGAAAAATCCCCTCTAGCGAGGTGGAAAGGAATAATTTTGAAATATACCAGAGCATTCTGTTCTCAACAATTCATACCTTCAGGATAAATTATTTTATCAGAGACTAATTTTCTTGATGAAAGGGAAACTGCACTTTCCTCTAGCCAGAGAGGGACCAGGAATGGGGAACGAGGACTAAACCGCCAGCAGCTGGGCTCTGTAGAAAAGATAAGCATGTCTGCATTCCTAGAGTTGACTGGGTCTTTTATGAAAACAGTTTGGGGAAGACAGATGTGTGTTGAAAAAACTTACGTTGGTTGTAGATGGAGGGGGTGGGAGAAGGTAGAGTGGGGCTAGTTCTGGGACAGGTGCAGAGTCCCAAAGGAAGAAGTGCTTGCTCCTCTGGATGGGTGGTGGGCAACTGCTGGGAACGCTCCTGCATAAGCTAAAGTGGAGGTGCCTAGTGGTTTGTGGCACCTGGCTATTCTCTTTAGAAAATTACAGAAATAGCTACCTGAAAGCCAATTCAAATTTTCAGCATACGTTCAGGAATATAAGTCATCTTTTGTTGGTTTTGCCCTGCAGTTATTAACTTATTAACCGATTTGGTAGATTTGGTTTCTTTCTTCACCCTTTGTCTGGCCTGATGTAATTTAATTTAGGGCATCTCAAATTTTTTCTTCTCATCTTTCAAGGGGGAGAAGGAACACTAACAACACCAGCATCCTCATGCATCCTGTCCCAACACAGGTGAGGGAGAGTGGTGAAGGGGAAGAGGGGACTTAACAAGCACTGGTGAAGTTCACAGTCCAGGGACATAGCCTCACCAAAAGATTGGGACCTCATCATCCTATCTAATAATAGAGAAACATGGTAATTAGCCGTACCTCCACTACCCTTCCCATTGGCTAATCAGCGAGATATGCAAATTAACTGCCAACCAAGATGGTGGCCAGCAGCCAGGCAGCTTGAAGCGAACAGGAGGCTTGCTTGCTTCAGTGACGGAGGAAGCCAACGTTCCCCGCCTGCCGCTGCCGGCCTCTGAGCTTGCAGTTTAAGAAACATTGTTACAAATATAGAAGCTAAACAAAACCCCAGAAACCTGCTTTCAGCCAGCCAGGCCTCAGAGCTGGAGTTGAAACAGTGTTTCGATTATAGAACCCAAACAAACCAGATACCTGCTTTCAGCAGCCGAGGTCTCAGAGCTGGAGCCAAGCCTCAGAGAGAAAGCTGGGTCTCAGTTCCAGTGACAGCCATAGAAGGTAAATAAATCCAAGAATAAAAAAGAAAGAGAAAAAAAGGAGAGGTTTGGAGCTTCAGTCACCCGCCAGCCTGAAAACGGCCCTCAGCCCCTCACCCAGACTGGCCAGGCACCCCAGTGGGGACCCCCACCCTGAAGGGGGTGTGACCAGCTGCAAACAGGCATCATCCCCTCATCCAGGCTGGCCAGGCACCCCAGTGGGGACTCCCACCCTGAAGGGTGTATGACCAGCTGCAAACAGCCATCATCCCCTCACCCAGGCTGGCCAGGCACCCCAGTGGGGACCCCCACCCTGAAGGGGGTGTGACCAGCTGGAAACAACCATCATCCCCTCACCCAGGCTGGCAGGAACCCCAGTGGGGTCCCCCACCCTGAAGGGGGTGTGACCAGCTGGAAACAGCCATCATCCCCTCATCCAGGCTGGCCAGGCACCTAAGTGGGACCCTGACCCTGATCCAGGACACCCTTCAGGGCAAACCAGTCTGCCCCCACCCGTGCACCAGGCCTCTATCCTATATAGTAAAAGGGTAATATGCCTCCCAGCACCGGAATCAGCAGAGCCACGAGGC
>NW_005871115.1:2517311-2556923 GCF_000147115.1 Myotis lucifugus
GACGGGGGGGAGCCACAACCTCCCCATCGGCCCTGCCCTGAGTGTGAAGGGGGGAGTGCCCCAACCCCCTGATCGGCCCTGCTCTGTGTGTGACAGGGGGTGGTGCGGCAACCTCCCCATCGACCCTGCCTTGAGTGTGACAGGGGGCGGTGCCCCAACCCCCCAATCGGCCCTGCTCTGAGCCCAACCAGGGGCTGCACCTAGGGATTGGACCTGCCCTCTGCCACCCGGGAGCGGGCCTAAGCCAGCACGTCGTTATCTCCCGAGGGGTCCCAGACTGTGAGAGGGCACAAGTGAGGCTGAGGGACAACCCCCTGCCAGTGCACAAATTTTTGTGCACTGGGCCTCTAGTTCTATATAATAAAAGCCTAATATGCTAAGTGTCCGGTTGTCCATTAAACCAATCAAAGTGTAATATGCTAATGATATGCTAAGGCCACTCAACCACTTGCTATGACATGCACTGACCACCAGGGGCCAGGTGGTCTGACTGGTAAGTTAGCTTGCTGCTGGGGTCTGGCCGATCGGGACTGAGAGAGACGGGCCGGGCATGCCCTGGAGCCCTCCCACGGTCCCTCCCCGGCCCCAATCATGCTCTGGTGGGGTCCCTTAGCCTGGCCTGTGCCCTCTTGCAATCTGGGACCCCTCAGGGGATGTCGGAGAGCCAGTTTTGGCCTGATCCCTCAGGCCAGGCTGAGGAACCCCACTGGTGCATGAATTCGTTCACCGAGCCTCTAGTAGGACTATAAATTGCCCTCCCCGCCTTCCACTACTAATACATTACTAAATGCCTATTTACTATAGTTCTTTTTACTGGGTACATCATGCTTTCTAAGCACAGTGGATTTTTAGAACAGTGAAACTTCAATGGTGGATACGCATTTGTCCAAACCCATAGAATGTACAACACCAAGAGTGAACCCTAGTGAAAACTGTGGACTTCAGGTTCCACTGTAACAAATGCACTGGGTGCAGGATGTTGATAATGGAGATGGCCATGCATATGTGTGAACAGGGAACATATGGGGAACCTCTGCTCTGTACTTTCTGCTCAATTTTGCTGTGAATTTAAAACTGCCCTAAGATATAAAATTAATTAATTATAAAAAATTAAATATAGTAATGCTTATTTGGCCATACAAGTGATTATACACCTTAGAAAATGTGAGGTCAATACAAATATAAATTACACATTACTATATAGTGAAGATAATTTTGATATTTGGCAAATTAGATAACTTTTTTAGTAACAATAAAAAGACAGTTCATGACATAAGAAATTGTTAATGCAACTGGGTTTCATTTAAAATTAAGTTAAAAATGAGATGACCATGTGCTGTTGATAGCTGTATAGTTGCTCTAGATGAAAGACAAGCAGAGTTTTTATGAAATATTTCTGAGATTTGGACAATTGATGCTTCCAATTTGGAAAAAGTGCTATGAGGAAAAGATGTCACTAGAGAAACAAACAGCTCACTGATCTTTAAATTGTGTTTTTCGACCACCCTTGGGCAATAGTTTTGGAACCTTGACATCCCATGTTTTTCTTTATGAATTCTGAATATCTCTGGTAGAACAAAGAATCAGAAGCATTTTAGAGAGCTAAAGGATTGCAGCCTTTATCCTCAAGGCAGATGTCTCTTTTAATTATGTCTGACTTTCCCTTTCTCCTCTGTCTGAAATACAACCAGTTTTCAACTCTTAAAAATAAGTACACAGTTCTATTTGCTCTAAGACTTTGCTAAATACCATGTTTTTCCAGTAAAAGCATCTACTGGATTTCCCCACCCCCAGCTTTAAATATTCAACTTTATTATTTAAGTATTTTTTAATCTTGAGAATTAGTGATTAATGAACCATCATTTGGAGTATGTTTTATGATATTTAAACATTTTACAGGTCTGGTATAGTATTTATATCAATATGCATTTCCACATGAAATTTGTGTTTTTATTTTTGGAAGAACTGCTTATTATAATTTTTAAAAAATGACTTTATGACATGTGGCCAAACAAGGTGTTGAGGTGAGGTGAGGAGGGGAGGTTTAGTATAGCCTGGCTATACTACTGTGGTGCAATAAGAGCTATTTAACTTTGGTTTTTATTCTTGCAAACAACACTAATTGAGTTTCCACTGTTAAAAGATAAACTGAGGTGTAGTAACATTTTTATAAGTTTATTTGAGCAAAATTAATTCAAATCTAGCAGCACCAAATAGGAATTGGTTATCAGAACTCCAGCGACAGGAACTGGGGAGAGACTTTTATAGAGAAAAGGTGGAAGCAAAGCAAGGGAATGATTGATTGGCTACCGTTTAAAGGCAGGAGGCTGTTTGTGATGAGTTAGTTGTTGTTAGGTTTTGATTTTATAATTTGAGGCATTGACGGGTTTAGATTTTGGTGTACTTATGTTGGCCACCACAACATTAGCGCCACCTCAGTTTAATGATCTCCTTATTTAGTTAATTTATAATTTAGCAACACTATTATCAAAGTCATGTCAGACTTGGTTATTTCAATTTTAGGTTTTAAGTCTGAGAAATCAAGAGATAACTTTAGAATTTACCTAAATTCTCCCCTCTGTTGCTTGCACATACTCTGAAATAAGAAAAACCAGCGAAAAGAAAAAAAAAATCAGAAATATGGAGCTGTATTTGAGAAAACATATTAGATTGGTACTGTTGTAATTAACCCAGTTATTAATTAATTAACAGGAAAGGAGCAAAGGGAAGGCTAGACAATATAGGCATTCCATTTGTACAACTTTGCCAGAAAGCTGCAGTTTATTTATTTATTTATTATTTATTTTTTAAAATATATTTTATTGATTTTCTACAGAGAGGAAGGGAGAGGGATAGAGAGCCAGAAACATCCATGAGAGAGAAACATCGATCAGCTGCCTCCTGCACACCCCCCACTGGGGATGTGCCCGCAACCAAGGTACATGCCCTCGACCGGAATCGAACCTGGGACTCTTCAGTCCACAGGCCGACACTCTAGCCACTGAGCCAAACTGGTCAGGGCCAGAAAGCTGCAGTTTAACACTCTCGTCTGTTCCCCACAGATCCTGGGGGGTGGGACTGGTCAAAGAAAGAATAGGAGGATGACCAGTAAGGTCTGAATGATGTAGGAAAGGTGCTTGTTAGTCACACCTGGTAGCAGGTCATTGGCCAGAACAGGCATGGCCACTGCAAGGGCACAAAATCTGAGATACATGAAGCTCCTGAACAAAGGGCGTTCCCTCTCTTGGCCCTCTTACTCTCTTCTCTTGTTGCAGGGGGAGCGCTTCCCTGCATTCGCCCACATGACCCACAGCCATGTGGACTCCCCACAGTGTATTAATGGACTGGAACCAGTCTAACGCTATGCTGGATTCAACTCCACCATGGAATGGAAACTCTGTACACTGGCTTTGCTGTTGGCTCTGAGGAATCCACAGCTGCTTATTTTCCAGGACTGGTTTAAGGGATACAGGACTTTAGAAACTGAGCGATATGACTTCATACAAATAAAGTATTTTACCACATCTCATTCTTCAGTGGGTACCTCCAGAAATGCTCATGCCAGCTGTGCCCCATTCCCAAAAGCAGTGGAGAAATTCCACCCATGCAATTCTCTGATAACAAGATGCATAAAAAGTGATTGCCTATTTTTTTTAGAAGAATATGTAATGCTAGGATTATCATTCTCACAAAAGGCAATGTGTATGAAACTGAAGAAGATTGCGGTTTCCTTGGTTTATTATGTCTCTATCTATAGATAATCATATTTATGACTACCAACATTGTCTGGAGACTAAAATGAAGGCCATTGTTGGGTGTATGATACGCCCACTTGGGAATTCTGAGATGTTGACAGGTCATCCCAGAGCCCTAGTTTCAGGAATACCTCACTGACTTTCTGGGAATAAGGAAAGGAAATTTGGTGACAAATAATCAGGCCCCTGAGGACATCAGAGAAAGAAGAAATCCCCATGAGGAGGTTACACAAAAGCATGCCCCGAGGTTAGGAGTGGTGTGGGAATGTGTTAGTCTGTTTTTGGCCTGAGACACAAGCCTTGTGATCAATAAGGAAAATATGCAGCGTTGGGTTGTAGCCTCCAATTCTCTTTGATCTTATTTCTAGAGAACTCCTTTTACTACTTAATAAGCAAACTATAAAACTGAAACTTTTTGGTAATTTGGAAAGCTAAAGAGACGTAAGGGCTGAAAGGAAAAAAAAAAATCTCTTCACTTTGTGGCTGTAGAGTCAGCCCAAGGAGTGAGAAGAGCAAGGTGGGGCAATATCCAGATATTGAGAGCAGCAAGAGGACAAGACAACCAGCTCTGCCCCAGGGATAGTGGGCCGGAGAAACATGCACAGGATGAAGCTAGAGGGCTCCCAGGCCCTGTTGCAGTGCTAAGTGGTGGGTTTAGGTGATACAGCACAGCCTGGGTAAAACACAAACCGAACCAAACCAGTGCTAGAAAATTAGCAAACATTTGCTGAATTGAATTGAAATGAGAAGTTAAAACAACCTCTATGAAGGTTAGAATTGGTTTTGTAGCTTTAGATCGGGTATATTTAAGGATTTATTGTTAACTTATCCTTTACATTTAGAAGTGAATATGTAACAGAGCCTCCCCTGGTTGGCATCTCGTGCCCCCCTCAGTCGATATCTCCAAGTCATCTCAGAGGAACCTAATTTATAGTCCCGTAGGAGAAGGAGAGAGAGTTATCTGTTCTATGCACTATAGTAATAAAGCTCCGCAAACTGACACCATTTTTGGAAGCCTTCTCCTCCAGGAAATGGTGCAGAGGGTAGTTTTCATGGTTTTGGAAAGGTCACTCTGACAATGTTAAAGCAACAATAGTCTTCCCGCATGATGATCAACCAAAGGCACAATGCTCGTTTCTGGGCCTCATTGTGAACAGTTCATTAGAAAGAGACAACTATTTCTATATATTCTTAGATAATTTCTTGCTAACCAGCACAGGAATTTATACTTTTCAATTTTAACGTAACTTCCCTGAAATTTTAGCAATTATTTTCTCTCTAAAAACTGTTGGCAAAAATAAATGAATAAATAAATAAATAAATAGATTAATTAATTAAAAACTCTACTAATACACTCTATCTCTCACCAAGTTAACATTTATGATAAATAGTATCAGATGCTGTACGCTTAGGACCGTTTTTAATAAAACCATTTCCATTATTATGTTCTCTAAATATGAAAATGAAAGTGGTGTTAGCAAAGGTAGTTTGCTGGATCATGAAAACTAGACAGGGGCCGAAAAGAGGAATGTCACCACCTCACCCACCTTTGGAGCTTTCAGTTTCTTCCTACAAGATTTACAATTCACACAAGAACAAAGCGTTGGATGGAAAGAGGAAAGCTTTATCTCAAGCTGCCCAGGTATGCATCACTTGGAAAGGCTCTGTAGTCTTCTCTGTGTGAGGAGGTGAAGTGGGGAGGGTTGAGAGTGTGATGATCTTTAAAACAAACTAAACTGCGTTTTATCTTTATTGCCACAAAGAGATAAAATAGGCTGTTGTCAAAGGGTACAGTCACCAGGAAGAATGAAGTTGCAGACCTCTCACTTCAAGGAATCTCACCTATCAGGGCTGCAGCAAAAAGTCAAATCAGATCTAAGGCTTGCCAAGCAGAGGGGCTCTTCAAAGACTTGCCTTCAACCACCTGGAGTCCTCAGATCTCCTGCTCCCGAGTGACTTCCCTGGCATCAATATTGGTGATCTCTGTTCCTGCGGGGTGCCACACCCAGCCCTGCAGTGGTGTGGAAACAATAGGAAAAATAGACTCTGTAGAACAGTGATTTTCAACCCGTCATGTACTCCAACAATTTTTAAAACATGCAATACCTGACTATTTAGTCAGGGGCACTGACCTCTTTTCCTTTAGATTGTCAAATGAAAAAATTACAACAGCCAAATACAACAATAGCTGTCTGCTGTGAATGAATCAAAATTATACTTATTTTGATCAGCAAAAAATATATTTTTGGTGTGCCGCAGAATTTTAGTAATTAGTTTATGTGCGCCACGAGATAAAAAAGGTTGAAAACCACTGCTCTAGTAGAATAACCTCCTTGTTCAAAAAAACAGAAACAAAATACATATAGAACCCACTTTTAGCTCTTTCCCCCAGCTTTATTGAGATATAATTGACATATGCCACTGTGTAAGTTTAAGATGTAGACATGTGATTTGATACACTTCTGTATTATAAAATGATTACAATCATAACATTGGCTAACACCTGACATCATTACCATTTTTTTTGTGTGTGTGTGTGGTGAGAACATTTCAGATCTGTGTTAGCAACAGTCACGTATATAAAACAGTATTATTAACTAGAATCACAATGCTATACACTAGACCCCCCAGAACTTATTCATATTTTAACTGAAGGTTTGTACTCTCTGAACAACATCTCCTCGTTTTCACCCACCCCCACCAAGCTCCTGGTAACTACTATTCTAGTCTGTTTCTATGAGTTTGGCTTTTTTAGATTTTACATATAAGTGATACCAAATAGTATTTGTCTTTCTCTGTCTGACTTATCTCACTTACTGTAATATCCTCTAAGTCCAGGCATGTTGTTGCAAATGGCAGGATGTCCTTCTTTCTCATGGCTGAATAATATTCCATTGTATATATTTGCCACATCTTCTTTATTTATCTATTGATGGACACTTAGGTATTTCCATATCTTGGCTACAGTGAATAATGCTGCAGTGAACATGGGAGTGTGGTTATCTCTTTGATATCTTGACTTTATTACCTTTGGATAAATACCAAGAAGGGGGATTGCTGGATCATATGCTATTTTTATTTTGAAGGACTTCTTTACTGTTTGACATAGTGGCTGCACCAAATTACATTCCCACTAACAATGAAGAAGGGTTCCTTTTCTCCACATACTTGCGATTGCTTATCTTTTTGATAACTATTGTAACAAGTGTGAGTGTGTAGTCATATCTCATATGGCTTTGATTTGCACTTCCCAGATGATTAGTTATTTCAAGCACCTTTTCATGTACCTTTAGCCATTTGTATGTCTTCTTTGGAAAAATAACTATTCAGTTCCTCTGCACATTTGTTTAACCAGACTTTTTGTTTGTTTGCTATTGATATAATATATAATATTAACCCTCTATCAGATGTATGATTTGCAAATATTTTCCCCAATTTTGTAAGGTGACTTTTCATTTTGTTAAGGGGTTCCTTTGCCATGCAGAGACTTTTTAGTTTGATATAGCCCAGTGATGGTGAACCTATGACAAGCATGTCAGAGGTGACACGTGAACTCATTTTTTTGGTTGATTTTTCTTTGTTAAATGGCATTTAAATATATAAAATAAATATCAAAAATATAAGTCTTTGTTTTACTATGGTTGCAAATATAAAAAAATTTCTATATGTGACACGGCACCAGAGTTAAGTTAGGGTTTTTCAAAATGCTGACACGCCGAGTTCAAAAGGTTCGCCATCACTGATATAGTCCCACTTTTTAATTTTTATTGCCTTTGGTTTGGGTGTGAAATCTGAAAGTAATTCATTGCCAAACATAGGAGCTTACTGCCTAGGTTTTTGTCCAGGAATTTTACAGATTCAGGTCTTACATTAAAGTCTTTAATCCATTTTAAGTTGGTTCTATGTATGGTGTATGATAAGGGTCCGGTTTTATTTTTTTGGCATGCAGATATCCAGTTTTTCCAACACCATTTATTGAAGAGACTATTATTTCCCCATTGTATATTCTTGGCTCCTTTATCATAAATTATTTAACAATACATGCATGAGTTTATTTCAGCATTCTCTATGTTGTTCCATTGATCTGTGTCTGTATTTATGCCTGTACTATCCTGTTTAATTTACTACAGTTTCTAATATGGTTTGAAATCAGGAAGTATAATGCCTCTAGCTTTGTTCTTTCTCAAGATTACTTTGGCCCTTCAGGTTTTTTTTATTCTGTACAAATTTTAGTGTTTTGGCTTTTTTTTTTCCCCCTGTGACAATGCCATTGGGATTTTGTTAAGATTGCAATGAATCTGTATATTTCTATAGCTAGTATGTATATTTAAACAAGATTCATTCTTCCAATACATGAGCACAAAATACCTTTTTATTTATTTGCATTTTTTGAATTTCTTTCATTAACATCATAGTTTTTAATGTACAGATCTTTCACTTCCTTGGTTACATTTATTCCTAAATATTTTATTCTTTTTGCTGCTATTTTATTTTAATGTATATATTTTTTGTTAATCCTCACCCAAGGATATTTTTCCATTGCTTTTTAGAGAGAGTGGAAGGGAGGGGGAGAGACACACAGAGAGAGATAGAGATTAATGTGAGAGAGACACATCAATTGGTTGCCTCCTGCATGTGCCCCACCAGGGTTGGAGATAGAGCCTGCTGCCAAGGTACATGCCCTTGATCAATATCAAATCCAAGACCCTTCAGTCCACAGGACTGATGCTCTATCCACTGAGCAAAACCAGCTAGGGCTTTGCTGTTATTTTAAATGGGATTTTAAAAAATAATTTCTTGTCCTGATAGTTTATTTTTAGTACATAGAAATGTAGCTAATTTTTGTTTATTGAGTTTTACTCACAACTTTACTGAATTTGTTTACTAGTTCTAAAAATTTTTTGGTGAAGTCTATAGGAAGTTTTAGGGTTTTCTATAGATAATATATCACATGCAAATAGACAATTTTATACCATTCTTTTTGATTTGGAGGACTTTTTATTTTTTTCTTGCCTAATTTCTCTGGCTAGGACTTTCAGTTCTATGATGAATAATGGTGAGAATAGGCATCCTTCTCTTGTTTCTTATATTAAAGGAAAAGCTTTTAGCTTTATACCATTGGGTATAATATTAGTTGTGGGCTTGACATACATAGACTTTATTATGTTGAGGTGTGTTCCCCCTATACTGTTGAGAGCTTTTATCATGAATGAATATTGAATTTTTTTCAAATGCCTTTTCTGCATCTATTGAGATAATATTATAATTTTATTCCTTATTTTATTAATGTGGTGAAACACATTAATTGACTTGCAGATTTTGAACCATCCTTGTGTCTTTGGAATAAATCCTATTGATCATAGTATATAATTCTTTTTAGTATACTGTGGAATTTTATTTGTCAATATTTGTTAAGGATTTTTGTGTCTATGTTCAACAGAGATATTGGTTTGTAATTTTATTTTCTTATGTCCTTGTACAGTATTGGTATCAGGGTAATGGTGGCCTCATAAAATGAGTTTGGAGGTCTTTCTGCCTCTTGTACTTTTTAAAAAAGAATTAATAGATCAAACATGGTGGTTGACAGGACTGCAGGGAGAGAGTGTGACAGAGTAAAGGAGTGAGAGGGACATGTGTGGACGTGTGTGGTATGTTCATGGTATGAGTATACATTCTTTTCAAATATACATGAGACATTTTCAAAGAAAGACAACATATTGGGACAGAGGCAAAGTCTCTTCAAATTCAAGAAGATTGAAATCATATCAAGCATCTTCTCAGATCCCAATTACATAATATTAGAAATAAACTACAATAAACACAATAAAAAAATTTAAACACTTGGAGGCTAAATAGCATGTTATGAAACAATGATTGGATTACCAAAGAGATCAAAGAAGAAATAAAAACCATCCTGGAAACAAATGGCAATGAAAACAAAACAATCCAAAATCTATGGGACACAGTGAAAACAGTCCTGAGAGGGTAGTTCATAGTATTACAGGCCTACTTAAAAAAACAAAAAACAAAAAAAAACATGAAAAACTGGTAATAAATTATCTAACTCTTGAAACTTAAAGAATTAGAATGACAGCATCAAGAAAAGCTAAGCGTGAGCAGAAGGAAGAAAATAATAAAGATCAGAGCAGAAATAAACGACATAGAGACCATAAAAAACAATGCAAAAGATCAATGAAACCAAGAGCTGGTTCTTTGAAAGGATAAACAAGATTGATGAACCTCTAGCCAGGCTCACCAAGAAGCAAAGAGAGAAGACCCAAATAAGCAAAATCAGAAATGAAAGAGGCAAAATAACAACAGACCCCACAGAAATACAAAGAATTGTAAAAAAAAAAAAATACTATGAACTACTCTATTCCAACAAACTTGTCAACCTAGAAGAAACGGACATATTCCTAGAAAAATACAACCTTCCAAAACTCAGTCAGGAAAAAAAAAAATCTGAATAGGCTTATAACTATGGAGGAAATTGAAGCAGTAATCAAAAAACTTTCAGTAAACAAAAGCCCTGGTCCAGACGGCTTCACAGGGGAGTTTTACCAAACATTCAAAGAAGAACTAAAACCTATCCTCCTGAGACTATTCCAAAAAATTCAAGAGGAAGGCACACTTCCAAGCTCATTCTATGAAGCCAGCATCACCCTAATCCCCAAACCAGATAAACACACTACAAAGAAAGTGAATTACAGGCTAATATCTCTGATGAACATAGATGCTAAAATCCTCAACAAAATTCTAGCAAGTCAGGTCCAGCATTACATTAGAAAGATTAACACCATGACCAAGTGGGATTTATTCTGGGGATGCAAGGATGGTACAGTATCCCCAAAACAATAATGTGATACATCGCATAAAAAATTGTGAAAAAGGCCTTGTATGCATGCATATAATCCTAACCAATGGACACAGAAACTCCATAGGGTGGAGCAAGGCGTTTTCTAATAAGGTGAGGCAACTGCTTTTCCCCCAGGCAAAAACCGCCTGGATAGCAAAGGTCCCTCACAGAAAGATGTCCTCCACAGCATAGGAAACTGGGATGTTTTCTTTCCGAGGTCTAACCCCAGAGCCCCCAACCCTGGCTTTTGCTCACAGAGCTCCAGACCACACTGCCTCCCTCTGCTGGAGTCCAAGGTGAGTGGTTATATGCAAAATTATGTGCATTGGTCCTGTGGACGAAAGGGGCCACATGCTAACCTGACAAGCTCAGGAAAGGCCCGCATGGCAGTCTTGCAAACTCAGAGACCTAAAGTAACCACACAGGATGGTCGGAAATTAAACTTTAACTAAAAGTGGTTATGGTGGGTAGTTACATCCTAGGCCAGTATCTTCACTGACGTCAACCTTTACCTTAATTGAGCCTATCTATCGTTTTGCATCTATAATAACATACTGTTGAAATGTCTAGGTAACTTATAACTTCCCTTTTTCTGGACCCCTTGGGGCACAGCCTAATGTGCCTGAGTGCCAGGACAGATACCACAAATTCCTTCATTGTTATCATGTTAATTGTTCCTGCACCCACCTAAGTATGTGTCTATCATTTTACCTTTTATCCAATCCCAGGAGTTTCCCCGCTTTGCTTTCTCCCACCTCTCTGGTCTATCACCAATGGATTTCATGTAACCCACCTACGTCCCTTCCTTTGATTGCAAGGTATAAATATAGATGTAACTGCCATTCTCCGGAGCATTATCTCAATTCATTGAGGTTCTGCTTCCCGGCATATGTCGACAGTTTGGCTCAAATAAACTCTCAAAAATTCTTTACAGGTTTGAATGTTTGTATGTTAACAGTCCTTTAAGAGGGTACCTGCATTTCCAGCCGTCTCTCCCTGGCAAACAGCAACCCTGCTGCTTTTCACAGCCAGATGTTACGTGGGCACCTTTCTCAGTTATGATGCTCTGGGCTGGGGAACCCAGCTTTGGCTTCAGACCACAGAGTTCTCAGTTGGAACCCCCCACAGCTGTGGTCTCTCCGAACTTCAGCTGCTGCTATGGGAACCTGGCCAGCCCTTTTGCACCTCTGCACTTCCTACACATCTCTATGTGGTCTCCGCTTTCCATCCTTTGTTATGAAGGTTCTCTCTATCTAAACCTCAGTTGATTATTCAGGATGGTTTTTCTGTACTTTAGTGTAATTCCAGTTTGGTCCTGGGAGCATGTCAGTATAGTTTCCACTTACTCCACCGCCATTTTGGAATCCTCAGATTTTCAATTTCTTCATGATTCAGTCTTGATAGGTTGTATGGTTCTAAAACTTTATCTAGTTTTTTTCTAGGTTTCCCAATTTATTGCCATATAATTGTTCATAGTTGTCTCTTATGATTCTTTTTATTTGTAGCATATCTGTTTTAATGTCTCTCTCATTTATAGATTTTTTAAAACTTATTTTTTTGTTAATCCTCACCTGAGGATACTTTTTCATTGATAGAGAGAGAGAGAGAGAGAGAGAGAGAGAGAGGTGAGAGAGACACATTGATTGGTTGCCTCCAGCACACACCCCAACCAGGTTGGGGAATGAACCTATACCCCTTAATTGAGAATCGAACCTGTGACCCTTTGGTGTGTGGACCTATCCTCTATCACTGAGCCACAGTGGCCAGGGCTATAGTTTTATTTATTTGAGTCCTTTCTTTCTCTGCATCTCTCTGTGTCTCTGTCTCTCTCTGTCTCTGGTTAGTCTAGCTAAAGTTTTGTCTATTTTTTTATGTGCTCAAAAAAACCTCTTGTTTCTATTGACCTTTCATACTGTCTTATTAATTTTTATTTATTTTATACTAGAGGCCTGATGCACAAAATTTGTGCAAGGTGCTTGGCCCTCGCAGCCCCGGCTGCCTCGCCAGCCCTTGCAGCCCTGGCTTCATCCGGAAGGTCTTCTGGACAGTCGTCCGGAAGGATGTCCGGACGGTCTTTCTGCTGTTCAGTCAAATTAGCATATTAGCTCTTTGTTATATAGGATATTTCCAATCTGATCTTTATTTTCTTTATTTTACTAACTCTAAGATTTGTTTGTTCTTCTTTTTATTAGTTCCCTGAAGTGTGACGTTATGTTATTTAAAATATTTGTTTTCTTAATCCAAATGATTATTTACATTAGCACACCTTTAGCTTTCAAAGGAACCTTACAGATCTTGCTTTCAGTTTCTTCCTAATAAGATACCTGTCATCCAGTAATGGAAAACTCCTAGATTTGAAAACAAAGCTTGATTTTTATATAGTTGCTGAATATGCTCCCTCGTATTACAATGAAGTTTCTTTCTAAACTTTCTTACATTAGTTTGTGTTTTAAAGTTACAAATTATAAAGCACTCCTGTTATTACTTTTAATAGAGCTATCTTCTAGTAAGTATTTTAAGACAGTTCTCACATTCCCACTATGTATTTTCAGTTTCAGGATTAACATTCTTGTTCCTTTAGATATTTCTTACATAATATGGCAAGTTCCATTTTGTATTCTAGCTACCGTTCTCAAAACTTTCTACAGCTTTTTCAAAGTGCATTTTAAAACATATCTATAATATGGTAATCATATCTATAATAATAAAAGCATAATATGCTAATTAGACTGGAGGACCTTCTGGACGAAGCCAGGGCTGCGAGGGAAGCCTGGGTCCCGGGTGCCTGCCAACGGCCAGAGGGAAGCTCGGGTCCTGGGTGCCTGCTGGTGGCCGGAGGGAAGGCCAGGTCCCTGGTGCCAGAGGAAAGCAGGTGCTGGCAGCCAGGGGAAGGAAGGCCTACTCTTGCATGAATTTTGTGCATCGGGCCTCTAGTGTAAATATAAATATACTACATGTTTTCTGACCAATTCAGTACAGTGGTCTAAGTATGGCCTTTCTTGTCTTGATACATACTAGAATTTTATGAATACTTTTGGCAGCTTATCATGCATGTTGGCTTATATTGAGTTTCAGGTGACTAAAGTGCTTGCTTCTTTTTCCAAGTGAACTGATTAATGGCTTATTTGAAGAGTATTGCATAATTTTGTATTTATCCTTATTAAATTTTACCTTGTTAGTTTTGATCTTGATTCTTATGATTCTTTATTTTATATATATATATATATATATATATATATATATATATATATATATTATATATGTGAGAATAAAACTAAGTCAAGTAGGGAATCTTTTGCTGTCCCATTAGAAAATGACCTATAGGTTGTTTTTGATTATTTTTATATAAGATTATTTAACTGCTACAAACATATATAACTGCATATGTTATTCTGGCTTATCTTCAGGTGATAATTCTCTAAATGCCTGTTGAAAATTGCCATATGGTTAGTGAATCCATTCTGCTTTTTGGTGAGCACCAACTTCCTTTGTTAAATATTAACAGTACATGCATTTAAAATTCTACTGTAAATATTTTCAGGTATGTATGTCATATTTTTAGAGTCTTTAGCTAGAATTCAAATTTATCATGAAGATAATTCATATTATATCTCCCTGAGGCCAAGAAAATAAATGAAGTAAATTAAGAAAATAATGTTCATCAAACTATCATTAATTGCTTTTCCAAAATAATGTATGTAAATTCCTTTCCATATCCTGGGATATAATTCAGCATAAATTGCATGAGGCTTCCAGAATTTGTACCTTAACACAGGATTTTAAATTTGACTGGGGTCACTTAATATGCACGTGATCTTAAGTGACTTACATTCTTGGAGCTTAGGTTTGTGAAGATAATGAATATAAAAGTGCTGGTAGCAATAAACATTAATCTTAATATTAAACACCTGTTAACAATATATAATATTGCCATATTCATGCTTCAAAAAATATTCTCCCAGATAATTAATTCTATGGATATTGCTGATTAGCATATTTCCTCCATCCCTCACTCTGTGTAATGTTGGGAATACATACTATTAGCCACACAACTAAAATGTTCAATTAAAAGAAAATACTATCTAAATAATCAAATATTAACAGCACCTTCTATACCTAGACTCAGAATTCCTGGAAAATTTTAATCTATAAGTCAACAGTCATTACTTAAATCAATGGTTTATATTTTTTTCTCAGGCAACTTAATAAGGCTTGATTGATATAGACCTTCACTTCTTTATTTGGTTCTTCAGCATTTCTTAGAATTTTACTGCATGGGCTCACCACAGGGATTTTCGTTTGAATTCACCTCAGTTGAATCCAATTCTTTTGTCTTTTGGCAATGGTCCTAGCTATTGTTTTCTTAGATTGTCATCCCTTGCAATAATTGCTATCTATGCCAATTCCATGCCAGCGATATTTTTGTCTACAAATGTCCTTCCTAAATCACCAGAAAGAATCGGCCATAACTCATTTCAATGGCAATTGCCATCATCTTTCTGATATTCCCAAATTCTTTACTATTGAAAGCAAAAGAAGAAAGTCCTTTAAAACACCATTTTAGAATTTAGTTACAGATTTATTTTTTTTTTTTACAGAGAGGAAGGGAGAGGGATAGAGAGTTAGAAACATTGATGAGAGAGAAACATCGATCAGCTGCCTCCTGCACACTCCCCACTGGGGATGTGCCCACAACCAAGGTACATACATGCCCTTGACCAGAATCAAACCTGGGACCCTTGATGCTCTATCCACTGAGCCAAACCGGTTAGGGCTAGTTACAAATTTTTATCTAAATGTCCACTTTAAAATCTAGTACTATGTTTTGGTAGTTTCAAAAGAAGGAAGCATAGCTGATGTTAAGATTGGTGAAGGCATGGACAATATAGCTATAAGAACTTTTTGCAAGAACATCCTGTATTCTGAGGATAACACCTTATGTCATTTTTTTTCCCAGCCACCAGTTTCACAACTTTGGTAAACAGTTTTTAAAAAATATGTTTTATTGATTTTTTTAGAGAGAGAGGATAGGAAAGGGAGAGAGAAATAGAGACATCAATGAGAGAGAAACATTGATTGGCTGCTTCCTGCACAGCCCCTATTGGGGATCAAGCCCACAACTGGGGCATGTGCCCTGACTGAGAATCTAACCAGCAACTTCTTGGTCCATGGGTCGACACTTAACCACTGAGCCACACCTACCAGGCACAACTTTTTCTTTTTCTTTTGACATCCCCAGACACTCAGTTGCAACACATAGAAGGCTGAATTTTAAGACAAAAAGCTATACTCAGCTCAAAATTTTGACTTACATTTTCTATTACTTTTACTGAGAATTGTGCAATCTTTGGGTTGTTCCAGAAAACATGAAAATTATCATCATTACTGTAAGACCCTCATCCTGCCTGCTTCAAGATTTTGAATAACAATCCTGATCGTGTTTGAGTTTTGCAATCAACACTCACCAAGGTAGAAGATATACGTACTGAGGATGGCCATGATCTTATCTGAAATCAGAAAGAAAAAAAAGTTATTTTCTCCAAAGTGAAAATTCTTTAAGTAAATTGATTGAACTAGGCATTATGAGTGACAATATAGATTGTGTGTCTTTAATACAAGCCTAAATATTTTAAATAAAATATAATTTCAGCTGATTGAATTAAAATTATTGGTTACATAAAGGGCATGATAAAGTTGTGTATCTCAATAACAAGCCCAAATATTTTTTAATAAAATGTTTGGACCATTATATTTTCACATTTGCTTTTGAATAGGTAATGCCTACCAATTATTTTCTTCTATGACAAATTTTCAGTATAATCTCTAAAAGCCCTTACATTAAAATGTGAAAATAAATGGGAGTGATCTGTACCTTTGACTATTATTGTCATTAACATCAGATAATTCTTTTGAATACTTTTCACTTGAGTGGCTATTATAAAATTATGTTTTCAAATGGAGATTTTAAAATCAAAGAAAAAATAAATGGGGTGTAAAAGGTGGAAACTACTCGTACAGAGAGTGCTTTTCTTGCCTGGGGAGCTCTATACTTTTCTGGGAAATATTGCCATAAAACACTTGATATTTTTAGAATACAGTACTTTCACCATCAAAAGCTGCTCTACTCTCTTCTTTTATTGAAAAAAATAAAATTCTAAGTTTAATGTGTTTTAAATAAGTGATTGCCTTCACCTTTCCCCTCTTTTGCCTCTCATTTGCCAAGACTATTACCTGGGTTTTTTTTTGTTTTGTTTTGTTTTTTTTTTTTGCCTCTTCTGGAGCAGTTCTGGAGCAGGAAGTTGGGCCTGGAATTATCACATGCAACAGGGTCATTAACCAGTTAACTGCCATGCGTCCAAAATGGAAACCATCCCCACACGCCAAGATATTTTGAATTTAATTTAAAAAATCAGTTTGCAATGAATATTATAAAAATAAATATATTACGCACAATTCGAGTGTTCTTGAATATTTTCAGCTGAAAATTCTCACAAAAAAATGATTTTAAAGTTGGTCAGGGCCGCCACTTAGGGAAAACATTTTTTTTTATAGACCCATGTGACATGCGGGGAAGGTCCATTGCTTGCGTTTACAGATGCTTATGGCGTGCAATGGGTTAGGTTTTAGATAGGAATTGTGTCATCTCAGATGATGATGATGGTCAAGACAGCACATAAAGTGAGTGATGACTTTGAACTCCATTAAGACATTCCATATTTATGTCTTTCTTGTATAAGTGGGGCAAATCACCATCCGCTGCCTCCTGCACACCCCACACTGGAGATTGAGCCCACAACTCAGGCATGTGCCCTGACCAGGAATCGAACTGTGACCTCCTGGTTGATTGGCCCAAGCCCAGGCACTGAGCCACACCGGCGGGACTGGGGCAAAATTTTAAAAGGACTATCAGACTTTAAAAGAGTGGGACTTTTATTAACACAGAAAATCTGTTGTATGACTATTACAAATTTTATTTTTTTAAGAGGCAATATCAAAATCAGGAGCAAACTGGGACCTTCTGATTCTGAGAATGGAAACCCACATGGCAGGAGACAAGTCTCTAGGGACAGTGTATGTAGATTAAAACAGTAAAATGGAATTTTCCTGAGTTTTACTTCTATAAATAAGTTACTGGAAATCATTATATAAATAAATATTTTCCTCTGGGAATCATAGCATCTTTAAGAATTTCTGAGTATTAATTCTGGTTTGGCATCTATTTCCTATTGTCATTTTTAACTTCTTTCTGTCTGTTTGTCTTTTAAGGAAAAAATTTTGTTTTCTGAAGGAAACCAAAGAGGAATTGCATAATAAACCAAAGTAATGTGCAATATTAAGAGCAAAATAAAATTACTGTAAGAAGAGGCATGACAAAAGGCCAGAAAAAAATAGTTTCTGTTTAACCATTAAAAATATATGAACTTCTAGCTTTGCAATTCATAAGTCCCACTATCTGTTTTTGTTGTTGTTTTTGGGTCTTTATCCCACTTCTTTTTCTTGCTAAAGGACTGTCATTGAACTAGTGGAGGTGATTTTTATTAGCCCATTTTCTTTCATTTTTCTTTGTGATATTATAGAGAAGAGCATGGAGAATGAGTCTACAATTCTACTATCAAGAAGTTAAAGAAGACAAGTATTCAAATCTCATTTCTGAAGTGATTATAGCCCCCCCCCTTCTCTCTTTATCTCAGTATGATCCAGTATTGGAAAGGAAAAAAAAAAAGGAATGATTGTTAAATGCTTATTTCCATGAACAGTGAGTGCACTTGCTAGTGTGAGGTAAAGCAAAATAAGCAGAAGGGAAGGCATCTAAGTTAGGTAATAGTGATGCAGTCCTGCAGGAGCAGTAGCTTCCAGCCTATCAGGACTTTGTAACTGATTTATACCTAAAATCATGTGTATAAATCAGTCTCATAACTTAATCAAGGGTGCTCTTTGTAAAGAGTAAATTCTTTCACAATGCGAGTAATCACCTCTTCATTAATCAGTTCTAGAAGTCAGAATTTTGAATTACCTACATTATAAAAGAGTAATTCCCATCCCCCACCCCTCTTAAGTTCATGGGGGCCAAGTTTGGGAATGGAGGTAAGTTGGTGGAAAGTGGTGTTTAATGAGACAGCTACTTGTGCCTTTCCCCATCCATCATCTATACTTCAAAAGTCTGGTCTGCTGAGGGAGGCAGGCCTCCTGGACCCATCAAAGGCTTCCGTACCCTCTGGCTTCTTGTTGATGCTGATAGGAGATCAGCAGGTGCGGGGAAAGAATTTTTATTTTGCCAGGTCCCTGCTTTTCAGGTTGTCTGTGTATGTGACCTCTGCGAGAGGTCCCAGTTTCTGTCAGGCTACACATCAGCATCGATGTTCCTGCAAAATTGCCTTATTTCCCAGAAACAAGAAGACTACACTATAGCTAATTTTGGAGATGTAATTTGCTCTTGCTAGATCCAAAATGATAATGATACAAAAGTAGATAAAACATATTTACAGGGTTGCAACATTTCTGATGTATCATTTTTCAACTCTAGAAATTTCTTTAGCCATTTTTTTTACCTCTTCTTCTTTTCTACACTTAGTTAATCTCTATTGTGAGGTGCAAGCTAATGAGAGAGGAGGCAAAATAGTGGTGTATTAGTACAGAAAATTCACTTGATCCTTTGAGGTTTTCTTGTTTTGACCATGGGAGATAAAATTGCTTTGTTGCTTAAAGTATAGCACACAAATACTCTATAAATATTGGCTGCTGTGTTTTTGAATTACATATTTTAATGAATTTTAAAAGGATTTTCTACCCTTTTTGTGTATAATCAAATTCAATATATTAAATTTTCTAACTTGCTAATCTAACTGTGCATGATGCTTGCATGCTAAAGAATGAAACTGGATAGCAAAATCCTAACAAAGTAAGTGTGGAGTCAGGCCCCAAGAAGCAACTGGAAAAAAGTTATTTACTACTGATTGTTTTTACATGCCCTGTATTCCATCCAAACTTAGTTGCCTTACTGTAGCTGTATCTTTGTTATGGTGACAATTGCATGCATGAATACAACCTAGGCTTCAAGAACTGTTTTAATGCCTTTTTGGTAATTTATTTTTTAAATAATTTTTTAATTATAGTTTAGTATTTAATACTTTTAAATTATGTTGTCTGTGCATGTGTGTGTGTGTGTGTGTGTATGTGTGTGTGTGTTTCCTCTCACAATAGCTACGAATTCCCCAAGGATAGGATATCTCTCTGGTTCACTTTTGCATCCATAAACATGTAACCAAACATATAACAGTATGAGTTTGGCTTCATTAATGAATGGATGGATGTAATATGTACCAGGCTGTAGTTTAGATTCTTCTGCTTCATTTCACAAAGGATTTCGTTATTATTTCAATCAGATAATTACTTTTAAAATGTCATTAAATTTTAAAACAAGGAATATACTGTATTATTACTGATAAGAAAAATTGACATTGATAGAATTTTATTTTATTTTATTTTATTTTAATATATTTTATTGATTTTTTATAGAGAGGAAGGGAGAGGGATAGAGAGTTAGAAACATCAATGAGAGATCAGCTGCCTCCTGCACACCCCCTACTGGGGATGTGCCCGCAACCAAGGTACGTGCCCTTGACCAGAATCGAACCTGGGACCCTTCAGTCCGCAGCTGACACTTCTATTCCACTGAGCCAAACTGGTTAGGGCAGACATTGATAGAATTTTTTTCGAAAAACAGAACAACCTCAATTTTCATGTACCATCCCAATCTCCTAAAACCGTGGTCAGCAAACTGCGGCTCGGGAGCCACATGCGGCTCTTTGACCCCTTGAGTGTGGCTCTTCCTAAGCCTTAGGAGTACCCTAATTAAGTTAATAACAATGTACCTACCTATATAGTTTAAGTTTAAAAATTTGGCTCTGAAAAGAAATTTCAATAGTTGTACTGTTGATATTTGGCTCTGTTGACTAATGAGTTTGCTGACCACTGTAAGAGATAACGTGCCAAATTAAATCTTGATTAACAAAGATTTCAGTGTTTAGTCTAGATTATCGAGCAATTTTTATTTTTAACTACTTTTAAATAGTCTTCTCTTGCCCTTTAATGATTTGCTGAAACAAATCAGATCTTTTTCTTGTCAGAAGCTTTCATGAAATATTTAATAAATACAAGAATAAAATGTTAATAACAGTAAACAGGGATTTAATTTACTTCTATTCCTTTTAGTACAGATGGAAATAACTATTTTTTTTTTTGCCTAAAAAATATGCTCCACACAACTGGAAAATTGTGATTCTAAAACACTTCTGAATCCAAAACCATGAGTTTTAAATGTTGCCTTGGTCAAGTCATTTGTCTTCTCTGAGTCTCTCCCCTCAAATTACTCACATGTTAGATGAGTAATTTCTAAGGCTTGTCTAACTCTATCATTCTTATTTCCATTTTTAATCCTGAAATGAAGAGAAATGGTTACAATTTTTTCTTTGTATAAATCTTTCCATACATTATTCCATACTTATAAAACATTCCTTAAAGTGGACAACGCTTGATGGACAAGGAAATTAGGAGGAAATTAGGGCTCAGAAAGGGCTATTGAGTCAGTTAGCCAAGGTCACACATTCACTTAATGAGACTCAAAAAGAGAACACACGCAAAGCACAAGCTCCTTGTCCAGTGCTTTTCTGTGTGAGCAGTCTGCGTCTCCACACACACGTCAGCTCACACAGCACACATACACACAGATTCCCTTTCTTTCTTTATCTACACAGTGAGCTTGTATTGGATTGACATTTGTAAGCACACAGCTGTCTGGATTGATTACACTACTTTGCCAAAAGCTGGAAGTATTTCAATTATTGCTTTTATGCCAATGTATAGTCCAAAACCTCACACATGAGGGCAATTATTTGAAGAGCTGTAACATGTCCAAAGCAATGCATCTTCCCTTCTCTAAACTCCTGATGTTCCCAACGGGCAGCTTTTACTTTTACTGTAGCACTAAAGTAGACTGTATGCCATGGTTAAGTATAGGTGAAAATAGTTTTTGCACATATTGTCACATGGCAATAAATTTAAAATAAACAATGTCATAATTGTCTCTAATATTTTGCTATTTACAATGTCCTATATTATTTGGGGTTAAAAGCCTTTGTGACTTTCTTGATTTGTATGTTTAGCAACATTTTTACTCTATAGGTTACTCTTGCTATTGTACTGAAACATTAAAGTTAAAGAAATTAAGATTAAATATAATATCTGAGTACAATATTGATGCTTATAATATCCTTGAAATCAAGAGTTTTACTCTCTCCCTTTCTGCCCACTTTCACCAACCCTGGCTAGAGAAGATGATTCATAGGCATATGGAAATAAAAATAAAATCATATTGTTTCTAATATCTTGTTTCACTCAAATAATAATTTAAGGCATTTTAAATTTTGTCATAAAATACATAAAATTAAATAATTTAAAAGAAGGTAGTTAGAAGGTTCTAATGGCCAATAAAAAGTTACTTAACATTTATTTATTAAATAAACTTATGGCAAAACATAAACTACTGTTTCTGAATCAAACAAGAGAGGATCATTGTTTATAAAACAGTTATATTTGAAGACTATTTATCAAAAACAATAAATGTAACTTTATATAATTAATTTGAAACCATAATGGGGAGCACAGCCTATTAAGTGTTGTGACCAAACCCACTGTCTCTCTTTCAGAAACCAAATAATATTCATTGTAAGTTGAATGATGAAAATATAACATCTGGGTATTAATAATATCATTTTTATGTCAAGAAGATGTGTATTCATCTCACTTTAAAGCTATATCAAGCTATTAAAAAAATAAATGAAAAGATGGTGAATGTGACTTGTGAACTCACCAAGTGATTAGCGCGATGCCACTGGTAAGTGAGGATTCTTAAATTGTAATAATGATTAGTGGTCTATGTTGAGTTCATGCAACTTTGCTAACCAATACCAGTTAACATCCAAAGACTGAGAGGTCAATATAAACTTCAAATAATCATTTCATTATGGACAGATTTTGCCTCAATTTTGTAATATACATAATGGAATAACTAAGCCTAAAGTCTATTTAATTTACATGTAAAAGACTGGTTTGATAAATCCTTTTAGGAACTTGAAAGAAGAAACAGTTATTGGGAAGATAATTTTATACAAGAATTTACTGTCATTTGGGAGATTAAAAGAAAAAGGGTCCCTTTAAAAAGGAAGTTATGAAGCCATGGTCATAATCACAAAGCAGTATGCTTATAGGAATATTCAAAGTACTAGTAAACAAATGAGCAATAATCAGAGCCCATCATTAAAAGTGTTCTTGAACAGATCAATGAGCAGGGTATCTTCCTGAATATTTTATTCAAGTTTTGATCATTATAAAGAACTATTTCTAAGATCCAATAAGAGCAGTCTAGGAGCCACCACATTAGGTGGTTAACTTTGACCTGCAATGCTTCTCAAGTAGAAGACATCTGAATTACCACAATTCAAACAGGTTCAAACACAGTTCCACAGGTTCAAACTGTGGGTGACTGATCCAGAGATGCAATGAAATGTTAACTAAAGCAGATTTTTAAAAATAAACTTGTGTTTCTCCATTTATACAGCCATTCTCAACAGTGAAAAATGCAGTTTTCAAGAGGGATAAATTCTTTGGGGATGTATATTAAATATAAACACATCCTCTGTGTAGTAGATTTAACCACCTTGGGGACACAAGAAGAGTAAGATTGAATGATTCAATAGATGGCACTTCTTAGACTTGAAATAAGCATCTATAGGTTCCATCAAAAAGGAAACTCCCATATTTATTCATTCTCTGCAGTATTTCTTAAATGGCCATTCAAGTATCTACCCCCAAATACCTTTTAAAAAGAACTTCTTCACCTGCACTGTCAAATTGCATTTGGAAAAAATGTAGCAAGTTACATTCCCACCAACAGTGTATGAAAGTGTCCCTATTTTGAAAAATTTCTCTTATTTCCTGAAAGACTCCATTGGGTGCTTATCTGTCTGTAATGCTTTTTTTTTTAATGCTTTGTAAATTTACTTTTAACAAGGAAGGCAGAATAAACTACAGATGTTAGTAGCTGCTAGAGTAACAGCAAGCAATAAAACATAGTTGTATGTTTGACAGTTCTCTGTACAGGAAATATCTAGAACTGTGAATATCTGAATCCCTGAATCTGGAGGATGTCTTCAAATCATTGGGCAGTTACATTCTGTGAATTAATATTTTTATCTGAACTGTGGAGAAAATTATAAAAAGAATTATGACTGAGATGAATATTCAAGATATTCGTTAATGACTCAGAGGTCAAAGAAAATTTAACACTGATAAAAATTTATAGATATTAAAGAGAATAAAACTGTAGCAAGTAAAACATTTAATTAAAAATACATATGAATTGACATAACTTTGAAACCTTTGTTAATCCAAAGAGTTGAATTTCAATATACTGGATTGATCCTCATACACACAAGAAGACTTATGCTTGCCAATGATACAAATTGGGGATGAGTATAAAGAAAGTGTGGAAAAAGATGAGATAATTGGCAAGCAGAAAAGAAGTGCTTCTTGCATGACATTTTTTTAAAAGGCAGTTTTGTATGGTCAGGAATTTCAGCACCAAATTTATCATAACGTTTTTAAATGATTTAGAAACGTTACCTTTTAATAAGAAAATTGGATGGCATTATGATTTTTCAACAGACCTTGTAATATTGAATATTTTAATCATGCTTTGCAGTAGGTAAGTTATCATTTCACTTTTTAAGGGTCTTCTAAATAATAAGCAGCATTTACTAATAACCTACCATGTGTTGAGTACTGTGCTAGGTGCTGTGGTAACATAATCTACTGAACGTATACTAAATGCACAATTAATAGCTTAGTATGTGTAGGGAGTTCGGAGGTATGGCACAGATATGCACTAAGAGCTGGTATAAAAAATTAAGTTGCAAAAAGAGAATAATTGGCAATTGAAGAGAATATAAACTCTTTGTGAAAAATTATTTCAAAAACAAAAAGGTCAATGTCATTTCAGTGGTCGGCAAACTCATTAGTCAACGAAGCCAAATAACAACAGTACAACGATTGAAATTTCTTTGGAGAGCCAAATTTTTTAAACTTAAACTATATAGGTAGGTACATTGTTATTAATTTAATTAGGGTACTCCTAAGGCTTAGGAAGAGCCACACTCAAGGGGCCAAAGAGCCGCATGTGGCTCATGAGCCACAGTTTGCTGACCACTGAGATCACTCAGGCAGTATGAAAAAGTAAATGAATACAAGAACACCTCCTATGAATAACAGGAAGTGTTTAGAATCAGAGAATCCTATTTCCTGCTTCATTTCCTTCCAATAGAGAGACCAAACTTCCCTCTCCCTTCCCCACCCATACATGAAAATGGCCCAGAATTCTCTTTGGCACCTGAATAAGAAAGATAGGAAGAAAGGAAGAGAGGGAAGGGGTGGATAAGGAAGGAAGGAAGGAAGGAAGGAAGGAAGGAAGGAAGGAAGGAAGGAAGGAAGGAAGGAAGGAAGGAAAGTCCAGTTTGGGTGAAAGTCATCTTCTTTCTTCCACACATTTCACCACCATCTGTAGAGAAAAATACACTTGTATTTTAAATATTACCAACCATAATCTAATCTATTTGCAATAAAGAAATCAAACTATTGAATAAAACTCTAAATTCAACCTTTCTTTTTAATTGGTTTTGAATGAACATATTCCAATAGAAATATCTGTGGTAATGGAAATCTGCACTGTCCAATATAGCGTCATGTTAAACTCAAAGGCTAACACGAGCCAAATAAACAAGGTTTAAGTTTATGTGGGCCACAAAAAAAACAAAAGCTTCAATTTTCATAGAAACATAGGTTTATTTTGATAGAGACATGCTGAATACAAAGGGCTGAAATAAAAGAGTAATCGCTAACATAAAATAATGGAACATTTTAATAAAAATTAATATTTTTTCTTGAACATGAACTTACCAGACACTGAATAACTGCACAAATTAATAAGTGTAATGCAAATAAACCTCTTTTTCTTGTTTTCCGAAAGTGAAATATTTCCTGTTGCGCACACCAAAAATGTCAGTCCAAGACTAATGACGTGGCAATCAGCTGCTAAAATACTCGCTGCTAGTATTAGTGGAGAGAAATGGTGTGCCTGCAGGTAAGGCACATAAGGGAAAAGAATGCAACACAATTATAGTAATCAGTCATTAGCAAACGTTGTAGTTCGTTATCAATAATTATGTATAACAGGATATTGTAAAAATTAAGTTATAAAATTTTTATTAAAACATTTTTTACATATCCTTATATTGGCTGGGCCACAAAAATATACATTGTGGGCTGCATGCAGTCCGCTGGCCAAGAGTTTGACATGCTTGAGCTACTATATTGGACAGCACAGCTCTACTTTGCAAATACTTTCAAAGCAGGGCCTTTGTAAATGACCACATCTCTCACTGAGTTCTGCACAAGGTAGAGCTCATAATGAACACTCAAAAGATCGTTAATTAACTCTGGAAAGATTCAGTAATCATAAGAACATAAATAAGTGTGGTCAATAACCAAAAGTCACTGTAAATTTAAATGGTTCTTACCTCGATTGCTTAGAAAGATAGAATATATTAAGGGTAAGTTTTAACTTACTGCAAAGTTGATTGAGGAGGCAACAGGTTTTCTCTTTGAGAGCTGTAGGCTGTGGATTACATTTGACTTTTCAGGGTATGAGGCCAAAATCAGAGCCATAATCAATTTCTATGGATTCTCTATCAATGTGTGGCCTGGGTTCCTGAGGCCTATCTTTTTTTAAAATTAAATTTTAATATTACAATTGATGTATAATATTATGCTAATTTCTATCTTTCCACATTGTTACTATAGATGTAAAACAGTGAATTTTCCCATCTCTCCTTAGGCTTAGATCCTTTATTATCCACTAGAGACCTGGTGCACAAAATTCGTGCACTGGGGGGAGGGAGGGTGTCCTTCAGCCTGGGCTGTGCCCTCTCGCAGTCCGGGACCCCTTGAGGGATGTCTGCCTGCTGGCTTAGGCCTGACCCCCCCAGGGATCAGGCCTGAGCCGACAGTCAGACACCCCTCTCGCAGTCTGGGGCTCTTGCAGTCTAAGACCCCTCACTCCTTACCGCCTGCCTGCAGTGGAGGCAGGAGAGACTCCTGCCACCGCTGCTGCACTTGCCAGCTATGAACCCGGCTGCTGGTTGAGCGGCACTCCCCCTGTTGGAGTACGCTCACCACCAGGGGGCAGCTCCTGCGTTGAGCGTCTGCCCCCTGGTGTTCAGTGTGTGTCGTAGTGACCAGTTGTTCTGCCATTTGGTCAATTTGCATATTAGAGTTTTATTATATAGGATGAATTCCTAGCAGCTCTTAGTACAAAGGGTCTATTGTAAGGAATCTTACAATATGCTTTTTAGGAAATTCAAAAGAAATAAAGGAACACTGGCTTCTATTATGACCACAGAGTTAGCCTATATTTGAATGGAAATATATGGTGTACTTTAAAAAAGGAAACCAAGCAAAGTATAACTCTATTTTAAAGCTTCCTTCTATTCACTGGAAACTGCAGACTGAGCACCAAGATGTTCACCATCACACCATTGTAGAAACTGTTAAAAAATTAAATGAAAATGACTTTTCTCCTGAAAATTTGACTTCTATCCTAGATCCTTGAAATTAAGATAAATTGTTAACAATATTAAGAGTTAAAATGCACCATCAATAAAAGGAGATAACATAGCTAAAACTGAAAAGTGAAGTCTGCATTTATATGTCTTATTAGCCTTACACTTAGTTTGACTTTCATTATTTTAAAAATTCCATTAAACAATTTCTGTATAAGTGATATTTATATCTTCGCATACAAGTATATGGAGGCTTTAGTGCTGGAGACACTAAGTCTGATTTACACACCAACAAAACAATTATATGCTTGGTGGTACCAAGTAGTAGGACTGAAGTGCTCTAGGTTATAGGGCTCATTAAGAGAGGGGTCAGTTGGGCCAAATTCAGTGGCCTATTGCATCACTAGTTGTAAAATACTAACTGAGAAATTGGAGGGGGGTGGGGCGTGAACTGGAGGGTTCAAAACCTGGCAATCAAAGATGTTGACTTTAGGAGGTGGAATCTTGCAGGCCCTTAGGATATGGTTAGTAAGAAATTGAAGGGGAGAATATTTAGTTAATCCTCATTAATTGTAGATTTGGTATTTGCAAATTTGCCTACTTGCTACAATTTATTTGCAACCTTAAAATCAATACTCCTGGTGCTTTCACAGTCATTTGTGTTCATGGGCAGAGCTATGAAACATTTGAGTTGTTATTGGCTCACATTCTCTGCTAAGGTCATAAGGTAATGCTCTACCTTTTTATTTCAGCTCTCATACTGTAAATGAGTATCCTACTCTCAATCTATTTAGTGCCCATTTTCCAGATATTTCTGGTTTTTTAAAAAAATTATTAAATCTGTTGGAGTGACATTGGTTAATGAAATTATATAAGTTCAGGTGTACAATTCTATAATACATCATTTGTATATTGTATGGTGTGTTCAACACTCCAAGTCAAGTCTTCCATCACCATTTATCTCCCCTAAATCCTCTTATACCCCCCTTCCCAACCCCTCTTTCCTTCTGGAGAAGTGTCTATTCAGGTCCTTTCCCCATTTTTAAAATTGGATTATTTACTTTTTTGACACTGAGTTGCATAGGCCATTTATAAATTTTGGATATTAACCCCTTATATGTATCATTAGAAAATATGTTCTCCCATATAGTGGGTTATATTTTCATTTTGTTGATGGTTTTCTTTGCTGTGCAAAGACTTTTTAGCTTGATATAGTCCCATTTCTTTATTTTTCCTTGCCAGAGGAGATATCAGGAAAAATATTGTTATGAGAAATGTCCGAGATTTTACTGCCTATGTTTTCTTCTAGTATTTTTATGGTTTCAATTCTAATATTTAAGTCTTTAATCCATTTTGAGTGTATTCTTGTGTATGGTGTAAGAAGTTAATCTTTCTCCCTTCCTCCCTTCCTCCCTTCCTCCTTTCCTTCCTTCCTTCCTTCCTTCCTTCCTTCCTCCTCCTTCCTTCCTCCTTCCTCCTCCCTTCATCTCTCTCTCTTCTCTCTCTCTCTCTTCTCTCTCTCTCTCTCTCTCTCTCTCTCTCTCTCTTTCTTTCTTCCTTCCTTCCTTCCCTTCCTTCCTTCCTTCCTTCCTTCCTTCCTTCCTTCCTTCCTTCCTTCCTTCCTTTCTTTCTTTCTTTCTTTCTTTCTTTCTTTCTTTCTTTCTTTCTTTCTTTCTTTCTTTCTTTCTTTCTTCTTTTGTTTCTGTCCAATATACCCAACACCATTTATTGAATAGACTATCTTTATCTCATATGTTTTTGTCTCATTTGTCAAATTTTAATTGACTGTAAAGGCATGCATTTATTTCTGGGTTCTCTATTGTGTTCCAATGATCTATACATCTGTTTTTATGCCAGTTTTGATTACTATGGCATTCTTGTAGAGTTTGAATCCCTCCAACTTTGTTCTTCTTTCTTGAGATTGCTGTGGCTATTTGGGATCTTTTTTGGTTCCATATAACTTTTTGGAATATTTGTTCTATTACTGAGAAATATACCAGTGGCATCTTGATAGGGATTGCATTGCATCTATAGATTGCTCTGGGTAGTATGGACATTTTAATGATGTTAATTTTTCCTACCCATAAACACATTATATGCTTCATTTATTTGTATCTTCTTCAATTTCTTTTATCAGTGTCTTATAATATTCTGAGTACAGGCTTTATACATCCTTGGTTAAATTTTTTGATACAATTGTAAGTGGGATTGTTTTATTAATTTCCCTTTGTAATTGTTCATTATTGATGTATAGAAATACAACTGATTTCTGGATAATAATTTTGTATCCTGCTACTTTAGTTAATTCATCAGTTCTAATAACTTTTTGGTTGAATCTTTTTTTTATATATAGTTTTCTATATAGTATCACATTATCTGAAAAAAATGACAGTTTTATTCTTTCTTGATAATTTGGATGCCTTCTATTTCGTCTTCTTGTCTGATTTCTGTGGCTAGGACTTCCAGTACTGTGATGCATAAGAGTGATAGAAGTAGACATACTTGTTTCAGTCCTGATCTTAAAGGAAATGCTTGTAGTTTTTGCCCATTGAGTATGATGTTGGCTGTGGGTGTGTCATATATAGCCTTTATTACATTGATATATATTCCCTCTATTCCCACTTTGCTGAGAGTTTTTATCATAAATGGGTGCTGGATTTTATCAACTGCTTTTTCTGCATCTATTTATATGATCATGTGGTTACTGTTATTCATTTTGTCTATGTGGTGTATCATGTTTATTGATTTGTGGATATTGTGCCAACACTGCATCCCCAGAATAAATCCCACTTGATTGTGATGTATGAAATTCTTAATGTATTGCTGGATTCAGCTTGCTACTATTTTGTTGAGGATTTTAGCATCTATATTCTTCAGAGATAATGGCCTATAATTTTCTTTCTTTGTAGTGTTTTTATCTGATTTTGAAATTAGGATAATGTTGGCCTCATAAAATACTCTTGGGAGTCTTCCCTCCTCTTGAAGATTTTGATATAGTTTGAGAAGAATAGGTGTTAGTTCTCTTTTGAATGTTTGGTAAAAATTTCCCTTGAAGCCATCTGGTTGAGAATTTTTGTTTGTTGGGAATTTTTTATTACTGCTTCAATTTTACTAGTTCTAATGTGTCTATTCAGGTTCTCTGATTTTTCCTGATTCAGTTCTGGAAGATTATAGTATATTTCTAGGAATTTATCCATTTCATCCAGTTTGTTCAATTTGTTAGCACATAGTTGTTCGTAATATTTTCTTAAAGTTGTTTTTATTACTGTGGAGTCTGTTGTTACTTCTCCTCATTCTTTCTGATTTTATTTGGGTCCTCTCTCTTTTTCTCTTGATGAGTCTTGTTAAACATTTGTGAATCTTATTTATCTTTTCAAAAGAGTGGCTCTTGGTTTCATTGATCTTTTGTATTTTTTTAGACTCTATTTCATTTATTTCTGCTCTGATCTTTATTATTTCCTTCCTTCTACTCACTTTGGGTTTTGTTTGTTGTTCTTATTTTATTTCTGTTAAGTATAAAGTTAGATTGTTTATTTGAGATTTTTGTTGTTTCTTGAGGTAGGCCTGTAATGCTATAAGTTTTCCTCTTAGGACTGCTTATGCTGTGTCCCATAGTTTTTGGGTCATTGCATTCTCATTTTCATTTGTTTCAAGGTATATTTTATTTTTGTTTTCCATTGTCAATCCATTCATTGTTTAATATCATGTTACTTAACCACCATTTCATTGTGTGTTTTTCAGTTTTTTCTTGCGATTGATTTCTATTTTCATACTAATGTGGTCAGAGAAGATGCTTGATATGATTTCAATCATCTTAAATTTATTAATATTTGTTTTGTGGCCTATCTGGTATTTTTGCGGACTTCACTGTTTAAAATGGCCACCATGTATAGCGAAGGAGTGCTGGCTAGTGTTCCTAAGTGCAAAAAGGCTATGATGTGTCTTATGGAGAAAATACATGTCTTAAATAAGCTTTGTTCCGATATGACTTAAAGCATGGTTGACTGTGAGTTCAATTTCAATGTCAATGAATAAAAAGTATATACTAGATAAGTTGTCTTTAATAGAAACACACATGAAACAAGGTCTGTATTGATTAGTTGATAAACATATTTTTACTAGCACTCACAGGAAACTAACCCTGTATTTTCCTAGGACCAGTGTTTGCTATTTTAGTGCTCATGGTGACTTTTAGAATGGGGGTGGGGAACATCTGGTTCATAGGCTGTGTACGGCCTGTAAAATCATTTGGTCTGGCCCTGCCAAGGCATTGGGTGTGAGTTAATTAAATGTTTGACCAAATATAGCAGGCTAATTTTTAAGTTGATATTTTTGTACGGCCCACAAAAGATGTTATAAATATCCAAATGGCCCTTGGCAGAAAAAAGGTTCCCCAGCCCAATGCATAACATCTGTGAATGATGAGAATCAACTTATACATTGGAAATATTAGAGACATTTAATTACTATTTTAAGGGAATATTATTTATGTCCCTAATGGGCTCTAGGTCCCAGGATGACCTTTAGGATAGGGGAGATCTGAACGCTTCTAAGACATGTTTTCTTGACTTAGGTCCTTAGATTAAGTTCAGTGAGTCTCCATATACCCTGAGATGAAAGACTGTATATATACCTGTATGTATTTTCTGGAGGTATGCTATAGGATTTTGAGGAGATTTTCAAAAGTATTTATAACTCAAAAATGATTAATAATTAACTGTTCTGCAATGGGAACATAAGGCCTAAGACTACTAGTATAATATTATATACAGAATTGAAACTGAGTTTGAACTTAGCTATGTCAGACGGTCTGTAGCAAGGATATAGCTGAGTTTGGTGGGAGATGGAGCTTCAGTGGTCCATTGGACTCTCAATGAAAGAAGACCATGGAATCTTTTATATCTGATGGCACATAAGGGCTGCTCATCATGAAAGAAAAGCCTTAATAAGACAGGCTCTGAAACTTTAATAACTTGGGAACTTTAGTCCTATAGGTATATGTCCAGTTTATAAAAATTGGAGAGCCAGAAAGTTCTTGGCATAAGAAATTTTATTTACAAATGTTTAGTTTATAGTTGTAAATCTCTATATTTTAATTTACAGTTAAATCTGAATTCAAAGAAAAACTATCTTAGTTTAGGAACTGGTAGTTTACAAAATGTTTTGTGGGTGGTGACTGGTTGCACTGTGTCCATTCTCTGGCCCTTGTACCTTCTCCCTTTGGCCTTCATGTCAAGAGCACTTTTCATGATACATACATCCCTTGGGGTGTGGAATACCAGAGTGCCTAGGCTTATAGGTGTGGTGAAATGTTAATAGAAATTTGGATCATTAATGGGATGAAATACTTGTAGGTGCTCATTGAGAAATGGCAAGTTACGTGGCTTTCTAGATTTCAGAAATACTTAATCCTGGAGCTGAAAGAAAGACCTTTCTACTCAGTAATTGGCAGTTCTCTTGCTATCTGTTTCATTTGTTCTCATCTCATATCTTTATTGTCCATGCAAAAACTGTCCAAACCTATGGAGAATTTTTGTGAGTTTATTTGGGCCAAACTGATGACAATTGCTGGGAAGCAAAATATCAATGAATTGAGAAAATGCTCCAGGAAATAGGCAGTTTTACCATTTATTTTACACATTGGAATCAAAGGAGAAGACATAAGAGAGCTACATAAAATCCATTGGTGGTAGATTAGGGAGGTGGGAGAAGGCAAAGTGGGGAAATCTCTGTGATTGGATAAAAGGTAAAATGGATAGACATATGCTTCTTTTACATTGGTGGTCATAGGATAGATAACAATGAACATTTATAGCACATAGAGATGGTATGCAGGAGAACAAGATAACAATGAGGGTTCTGTGGTCTCATGCTCTGGGGGCGATTGTGCAATGAGGTGTCTGGAACAAAAGGATTACTCGGCATTCCAAAGACATGCTATCATAAGCACAAAAAGACAATAGAAAGCCTCAGTCAAAGTAAAGATTGACCTTTGCCAAGGAAGATACCAGCCTAGGAAAATGACTACCTACTATGACTTGCTGTTAGGAAGTTTTGATTTCAGACCATCCTGTGTAGTTACTTTAGGTTTCTGAGTTTGTAAGGCTTGCCATGTAGGCCTCCCCTGAACTTATCAGTTAAGTATGTAGCCCCCTTTTTTTGTCCACTCTACCAATGAATAACTAACAAATAATTTGTGGGGAGCTGGCATGGCCATGGCATACTCAGCCCCAGGGCGCCTTATGTGCCATGCCAGCTCAGCCTGGTTCAGTGACCCTGAGTGGGGGCGGGGAGTGAAAGGATTGAGAAAAGATAGACAAGAGAATGAAAGCTGGGTCTAGGTGGGACGCTGCCTCCCTGATGAGGAGACAACGACAGCGCCCACAAGCCATGTCTTTATTTTATAGCAGATGCCACGAGGCAAAGTAGGGGCGTGATCACGTTGTTTACAGCATTCTCGTGAGTTTCAACCTCACTCAACTACATGCACCTGAACTCTATCACAAGGCACGTGGGGCTACGTGTTTGGACCATAGGTTCAAGCTTACAACCACAGCCGTTGGCTATAATTGTGCTGGGAGGGCCCTGCCCTCCAGCTGGGACTTGCACGTGGCAATGAGAGGACCCTGTCCTTTCATTAGTCCGAGGCTTAAACCTGGCCAAAACACCGTACCCGTGCCCCACATAATTCATGATCTTTACCCAGTAACTTCTTTGGACACATCAAATGCATTAATTCTTTTGGACTAGCAGGTTCTATTTATCAGACTTTTGCTTTATTAACTTGCATTTGTAGATTATTTTTCATCTTAAAGCATATTCATTTTTAGACAAATTTATCTTGTGCAGGCCATGTACATACATCCCAGAATGTTTAGAGTAGTGACTGAGAGCACTGGCTCTCAGATTACTTAGCTCTTTACTACACCAAACAACAACAATCCACCAGAATAATGATTTCTACTTCATGCAGTTGTTGAGAGAATTAAATGAAATAATGTAATAAGGTACTTAGAGCTTGATCTATATCAACTATCAATATACTGTTCTTACACTTCTCAGGTCAAAGTACTTACTCTAAATCTCAAAACTAATTGGAAATATATTTGGGACTAGAACCCAAGAACCTGACACACAGGATAGTGGTCTTTTGTGTGAATCACTACTAAATATACACATTTATTTCAATTTGAGCATTTTCTCCCTCAATTTTGAGAGTCTTGGTCTGCTTTAATAAAACGGAGACTTTGGCAAAGCCCCAGAGGAGCCTGCAGTCTGTTAATTGAGGCTGAAGTTGTTTTGAAATCAATTAGTTTTGTTTTTATTGCCAAATATATCTGTAGATCATTAGTTCTCTAAAAAAGATCACTTTTTTTGGAAAAGTTTAAAAGCTCATTCCTTCCTCAGGCTAAAAATGAGGACTGTGGAACACGTATCAGGCAATTGCATCATTTATTCTTCATTTTTTTGACTTGATCCCTAGGCAGAGCTGTCATGCTTATAAGTCAGAAAATCCTCCTATGGTGGGAGAGCCCATGATGCTTGTTACCTAATTGGACTTATTGTTATGCAACCTTAGTGATTGCTGAGCACTGATGCAACTGGGTGGCACATGGGTTGTTTAAGTATAAAATTATATATTGAAACATAACATTATATTTCCAAATATACTTCACCATTGTTAATGAATTCAGATGTTCTACCAGTGACATTAGCATTATCCTCATTTTTATATATAGACAGAGTAAATCACTAGCCCAAGGTCATATTGTATATTACTGGATAATTAGCAGCAAAAGCCAGTTCCTAGTTTTCATTTTAGAGTTTAGGCAATTTTCCCCTTTGCTTCAATTATGATGGTAAAAAAAGGATATGAATCTCATTAAGTCAAATTATCATTTTTCCCACAAAATGTGGTAATATAGTCTTAAAGCTAAATCTACTCCATAAAAGATGGTTTCCTTAAGGCTAAAGGAAATAATCGAAGAGTTGTAGACATTTGTAGACAGAACTGTCCTTGTTTATTGCCTGGAACTTGGTTCCTATATTAATTGCCAGTAACTTTCCCTAGTCATTGTGGCAGACAAAGATAATAGGGCTCCCTATCTCCACCACATTGCCTGCAGGCCTGTTTAAGTGCCCTGGGGGTAAATGACAGAAACCAAGGCCATTGAAATTTGGAAAGTATTTATCCCATAAAGCTCTTGGCATTAAGTTCCCTTTCCACTCACCTCTGTATATTTTTGAGGGTTTTATATGAACAGCTATTTTACATACAAATTTTAGAAATCTATAAGTTAATATTAAAGTCAAAAGAAAGTGTTCTTATGCTTTTTTAAAACCTGCACTTAACATCCATTTAGAATGAAGGGTACCAGAATATGTTACCAACATATGCCAATTTGGTATAGGATTATTGTGAAGGCAATTGAGAAAAAGCAGATACAAGAAAAGCTCTCTACTTACTCCCTATTAGCCTGAAAGCAGGACATAGATTGTAACAGTGCCCACCCCCCACATCCAAACAAGAAGGACGAGTTAATCACCAGAGACAACTCTAGGGCCTTATCAACCCAGAGAGGGCAACAGAGAAATCTGCATTACAAACTTTATTAAAACTAAACTTTATGTACTATTAATTTTCCCGTATATTTGCCTTCCCAGAACTTGCCAGTCACTAGAAGCTCAAAGTCCTTTCCTTTGTCATGTCACTTCTCTAAACATTTATTTATTTATTTTTAATTAAGATGTTATAAGCCCAAATTCTAACCACCCTTTAGAGCAGTGGTTCTCAACCTTCCTAATGCCACGACCCTTTAATACAATTCCTCATGTTGTGGTGACCCCCAACCATAAAGTTATTTTTGTTGCTACTTCAAAACTGTAATTTTGCTACTGTTGTGAATCATAATGTAAATATCTGATATGCAGGATGTATTTTCATTGTTACAAAGTGAACATAATTAAAGCACAGTGATTAATCACAAAAACAATATGTAATTATATATCCGATCGTCTTAGGCGACCCCTGTGAAAGGGTCATTCGACCCCAAGGGGGTCTCGGCCCACAGGTTGGCGACCCACAGGTTGAGAACCACTGCTTTAAAGTAACTCATCTCTGAGTATTTCCATGTGTATTCATGATGCACATGTTAATAAACTTCTGTTTATTTTTCTCTTGTTAACATGTCAGTTATTGCTTTAATTTTTAGGGCCCCGACCAATGAACTTAATATAGGTAGAGGGGCAACACTATTTCCCCCCCTACAATACTAAAACACTAAGTACTAGTAAATTGGACGAAATGAATTCAATAGTGAAGCAGTTTTCTTTCACCATTTAGTCTACAGCTGCCTCCTGTGTTTATTTTTATTTTATTTTATTTTTATTGATTTCAGAGAAGAAGGGAAGGGAGAGAGAGATAGAAACATCAATGATGAGAATCATTGGCTGCCTCCTGCAAACCCCACACTGGTGATTGAGCCCACAACCCAGGCATGTTCCCTGACTGTGTATCAAACTGTGACCTCCTGGTTCATAGGCTGGGATCCTATGTTTCTTAAGCTTTTTCATAGTGCAAATACTTTAAGCTTAAGATCATGCTTGTTAAGAATGCATATGTATAATTCTCAAAGTTTATGAAATTGGATAAACACACACACACACACACACACACACACACACACACACACACGAAATAGAAGAATAAGGACAAAAGAGAGCCCTTAAAGCAATACAAATAAAGCAGAAGATTATCACTACTCAAACCCAAGGACCCATGAGAATTCTGAGAGGACAGTTAATGGAGTTTGTTCCCGCTATCTACAACATCCAGGTGGTGCTCCTTAGTACATGACACCTGGATGAGTCCTTGCATATGTGAAGAAATGCTTTACAAGCTGAAGTCAAGTCACCTCACGATTTACGAATATACCTCTTCTCATTGTGCTCCTAATCCCTTCTCTTGAAATAAAATTAAAACATTTTCTCTTTTGGGAATACATTTTTAAAAAACATTTCATTAGGAAGAAGCAATTCATCTTAATAGCAGACTTCTAGTTATGAAGTAAGACTACTCAAGTTTTAATTTAGCTCCTTTGGGTCTAGATTCTTTATGTGTAAAATGGGGATATTAGGAATATTCTTATTTTCATGAATATGTAATAATATAAGGCATAAAAAGATTTAATGCAGGTCTGATACATAGTAAAAAATCAGCATAGCAAAAACATTATATATGGGTAAATAATCTGGTGATATGATGATACAACTCTGCCTATGGAAAGATCCTTTTTCAATAAGTTGTTATTCATTTGTATTAAATTATTAAAAGTTTCAAGGTTTAGACAAATAGACAAATAGCTGAAATAATAACTGGCATAGTCTGCGTTTGAAATTAGCTGGCTGGATTTAAAAGATGGGGTAAAATCAGTGAGATGTGTTTTAACAGGAATAAATGAAAAAGCCTGTATGCCAAATTATTTTTTAAATATATTTTTATTTATTTATTTTTAGAGAGAGAGACGAGGTGGGAGGGAGAGAGAGAGAGAGAGAGACATAGGTTGTTTGCCCCCTAATTCACCCCAAGTGGAGACTGAACCTGAAACCTGGGCATACCGCCTGATCAGGAATCGAACTGGCAAGCTTTCAGTGCATGGGAGGATGCTCAACCAACTGAGCCACACCAGCCAGGGCCTGTATGCCAGTTTTAATGATTAATAGGGCAGTCAAAAATACCTAAGAGTTTTAATTTCCCAAAACGCATTATTGAGATATAATAGTTTGGAAACAAATATAATCTTGAAATGAGTTCATCAGAATATAGTTTACAAGAAAGCATACTGTTTTGAAAGTTGTTCTCTGTGCTTGTCATATCATACTGTGGGGTTTTATCTTGTTCTGAACTCAAGATTTTAGTAGTAATGTTGAAAATGAAATAAAATTCTGTACAAAATAGCATCCTTTTGTCATATGAGAAACAGCTAGATGAACCGCTATAATTTAGCCAAAAGAAGAGATAACTTAAGGAGATCCTGCTTTGTTGTCTTTAACTATCAGAAGGACTGCAATGTGAAAAGATAATTTTGTTGGTTAACTTCTCCTTTTAAAAATAGCTTATAGTTGTAGAAAACACATTAGAAAATGCTTTTTAAAATGCCAGAAGACATAATGTTTAAAGAAAGAGAGTCTCAGAGAGGCTAAATGATTTAGAGAAATCCACAAACTTTTTCTGGAAAAGGCCAGATTGCCAGTATTTTAGACTTTTAAGGCCATGAGATCTTGGTTACAATATTCATATTTACAACAGAATCTGACCATTTATTGAGGTTATTTATTTATTCACTCACCCATTTATTCCAAAAACATTGACTATCTACAGAAATTCCAGCAGATTTCTGTTTATGTCTCATTGGCTGGAACTTTGTAACATGTCCATCACGCTACAGGAGACCCTGAAAAAAGTACATATTTTACACATCAGATCCAACTTCTCTTAGCAAGGAAGAATTAGGAATAATATGAGTAGGAAACCAACAATATGTGCCATATTGAAAAATAGTATTGAAAAAAATGATCAATATCATACTGATTCTCAGAGGAGGAGGAGGTAGAAATTGTTTTAAAAAAGGATTCATGTATTGAATTGTTTTTAAAAAGGATTCATGTATTGATTAAAATATGAAAATAGGGCAGTAATATATTTTTTACAAAATTTGTATTTCATGATTTGGCAGATCAGCAAGATGACTTTAACACCTGGAGCAGCTTAGAAGCTCAATTTATCTTTTCTTAAACTCTTTCCTAAAGCTATCCAGTGAAACTGATCTACTTACAATGTCCAAACATTTCAAAAGTCACATTTTGCCAGAAATAAGCAGGATTAAAGTGCTATTTCATGTTAAATTTTAAAATTTGCAAAAATAATGCTTTTGTGGCTAAAGGTAATACTGTAGATGAAACACACCCATTAAATTGTACTTCTGCTAGAGACCATAAAGCAATAACAGGTAAAGAGATTTTATTTTAAGTGGAATGTACCCACAAAAAGTAAAAAAAAAAAGGGGGGGTAGCAGAGCAGTGGCATTAGCTGCTAGACCTGCATGGCATCTGGTGGGGGTCCATTCTGATGAGTTAGGCATCCTTTCTGATTGGATGATTCCAATCACATATCAATCACTTTATATTTTATATCATTCCTGCAGTAGCAACAAAAATGTTGTACTGGGAAAGGTAAAGAAAAGTTCTGATTGGTTGAATAGCTGAGTAAAGCTCAATTCTAAGCTGATAGTGAGTGGAAAAAGAGATACAACATGATTCATATGATAGACTT
>NW_005871115.1:2557023-2591031 GCF_000147115.1 Myotis lucifugus
ATGTTCAGAGCAGGCAGTCTGCTAATTCTTTAGGTGGGATAAAGAATCCCATAGGTGATAAAAAAAAAAGATTTGTAGAGTGAGCTTAAGAAACACTGAAAGCCACAGATCCCCAATCACACTATGTACAGTTGAACCTTGTCTGTCCCCACCTGTTATGGACGGAATTGTGCTCCAACTTCCTCCCAATTCATATATTAAGTCCTAACTCCCAAAGTGACTGCATTTGAAGAAAGGGTGATTCTAGAGGTAATTAAGGTTAAATGAGGTAATAAGTGTGGGGCCCTAACCCAATAGGACTGGTGTCCTTATAAAAAGAGGAAGAGATATCAGGAGTGTAGATAGAGGAAAGGCCATGTGAGGACACAAGTAGAAGGCAGCTGTCTACAGATCAGACAGAGAGGCCTCAGTTAGGAGAAACTAACTTTACTGGCTAACCTTTATGTGGAACTTACAGCCTCCAAAACTATGAGAAAATAAAATTGTTTTTTAAGCCACCTGGTCTGTGATACTTTGTTATGTCAGCCTGAGCTGTACGTTTAATGTCTGGTGAGGGTAAAATGGAGGGTCTTTGGATAGGAGATGAGTAGCCACAGTTGAAGGCAGGTTATGGGTTAGGGAGAGTCAGTATTTAATACTGAATTCTGAGAAACCTTATCCCTCATCTCCCACTCAGTTTCCAGAAGACATATATCTGGAATATTCTTTACTGGGAAATTTTACCAGTTCAGGAGAAAGATCTAAAATGGTAAAGCTCACAGTATTCCAAGAAAACAGTCCAGCCAGATCTTCCTACTATGACATCTGCAATAGAAAAACTATCCCTTGTGCTTCTGAGAAACCTTTTAATTTACCACTTCTGATTAGACAGAGAATAAAACAAAAAAGCTATGTGGAGGAAGCAGATATAGTGCAGAAGGAAACTTTTAAATAAGTGTCATTATTCTGTTCAGAGTAATAATGCATCCATGAAAAAATAATGGAATGTTATATAAAGCAAACAAGCAGAGAATAATTGTTTTTAAAAATTAAAAATAGCAGAAATAGGGTTTTCAGAAAAGTTTTTAAAGATAAAGAAATTCTCACAGAAAGTAGAATAAAAAATAATTTTTTAAAATACTTCAAGGCAGAAAAAATTTTAAAGTTAATATAAGAAAATTAGAGGACCAGTTTAGGAGATCCAACATCTGACTAATAGGAAATCCAGAAAGAAAGACTGAGAAAACTAGAAAGTAGAAAATTATTAACAATTCAAGGAATTTTCCCAGAAATGAAAGATATGAGTTTCTAGATTGTGCCCAGCATAATAGTCGAAAATTAACTGACACAAAGGCATTTACTAATAATTGTACAATTTCAGGACTTCAGGGATAAAGAGAAGATTGTAAAAGCTTCTATGATTAGAAATTAGAAAATATTCTTATCTCTCAAAGTTACTTCAAAGATAGAGGACAATGGAGAAATGCTTTAAAAATTTCTCACCTGATTGTTGGTTTCTTTTTGAGTTAATAACACCATTCCTAGTGAAACTATCTCTTAAATATGAGCATAGATTTGAGATAATTTCAGGTGTGTAACCTCTCAAAAACAGTTTATTGCTTATTGTGTCTTTCTCACCAGCCCCTGGAAAAGCTGTTTTCTCTAATGAAAGAGTAAATCAAGAAGAAGTAAAATGTGAGAAGCAAGAAGGAGACAAAGGGATCGCTATTGAACTTGAAGGTAGATATCAGGATCATGTCATTTCCAACACAGAGTATAATCAATCCAGTTGGAGCAGTTCAGAAGCCTCCAAGAACTTGACACAGTCCTAATAAATGTAGAACAACTCAGGGTTAGTACATAAAAAACCAAGTCATGAAAAAAATCAGAGTTATAGAAGCATGAACAGACTGTTGAACCTCAGAGGGAAGACAGGGGTGGGAAGAGATCAACCAATGTACTTGTATGCATATATGCATAATGCTGGACACACAATGGGATGGTGAGGGCCTGGGGCGAGGTTGGGGGAGGGAGGGGAGGATGGGAGTGAGCTGGAAGAGGTTAATGGGGGAAAAAGGAGGACCTATGTAATACTTTCAACAATAAAGATTTTTAAAAAAATCACTACCCTTAATACCAACAAGGTATACAGAAGGTTGTTCAAGAAAGGAAAAATAATCCTAGTGTAAAATATGACCCAATCAACATTTACAAAAATGTGATCATGTGAACCCTGAATACTAATCTAACTAAAGTTATAACTGTCAAGTATGGGGAAATTTTTGCAGTAAAGAGGGTGAGAGGATAAAAAAAAGTGATAAATCCACATTTCCCATAGTGGGAAATGAACAAATTGATGTTTATACTTTTTAAAAAGCACCAATATAACAATGCTATTTGAACATATAAAGGTAAATAAACATAAACAAGGAAACTCTGGGGTGAGAGAAATGTAGGAGTCAGGGAGGACAGGAGACTGGTTTCCATTTCATAATTCTTATGGAAATGTTTGATTCATTAAAACATGTATATAATTTTTTTGTTGTTGAGCATAAAAACTTGATTACAAATTTAGGAACAGCTGATGCTGTTGATGTTTTATTATAGTATTTGCATTTATATAGTTTTTGAGCTGTAGTATAGTTCACCTGTGTTATATTCTGCCTTATTTTTGCAAACGCTAAGTAAATTAATTTTGATATTTGCCACATACATTTGAGAAATGTTTTGTTTTACTTATAATTAGATGCTTTACTCTTTATGGAATGTACTAGAGGCCCAGTGCACTAAAATTCATGCACTGGGGTGGGGGGGGGTGGGGAGTCCGTCAGCCCAGCCTGCACCCTCTCACAATCTGGGACCCCTTAGGTAGGGTCCCTAGGCCTGGCCTGAGATCAGGGCCTATTGGGGCTTTCCTTCCCTCAGCTGCAGGCAGCTGGCCCCACCCCCGCCACTGCCACTGCTTGCCATCTGTGCAGCACTGGCCCCCTCCCCTGCCACCAGTGGCCTCCCTCTATAGGCGACAGGCTGGGGTTCAATGGCTTGACTGGCCTGGGCCTCCCTCTGTGGGGAGATTGCTGGCTGGCTGCACACCTGCCACAGAGTCACCGCAGGTGGCCTGGGCCTCCCTCTTTCTTTGCTGAGAGGCGGGGCCAGCCCTGGGAGGGGCCGTCTGCCTATCTGATCACCCCTAACCGCTGGCCTGCCTAACTGATTGCCCCTAACCACTCTGCCTGCCTGCCTCATCACCCCTAACTGCTTGCCGGAGTGTGGGACCAGCCCTGTGAGGGGCCTTCTGCCTACCTGATCGCCCCTAACTACTGGCCTGCCTACCTGATCACCAATAATCACTGGTCTGCCTACCTGACATCCCTAACCACTCTGACTGCCTGCCTGATCACTCCTAACTACTTGCTTGGGGGAGGAGCCAGCCCAGCGAGGGGCTGTCTGCCTACATGATTTCCCCTCACCACTTACCTGCCTACCTGATCACCCCTAACCACTGGCCTGCCTTCCTGATCGCCCCTAACCACTCTGCCTACCTGCCTAATTACCTCTAACCGCTTGCTTGGGGGCAGGGACAGCCCAGGCGAGGGACCATGGTGGTTCTGGTCTCTGGTCGTTCTGGTCGTTATGCTAATGGTGGCTGGCCTTTTATTATATAGGTTGGTCAAAAGTTATTTAAGGTCTAGCTAGCATAGGACTGCATTGCATGTAACTAAACTCTTATCATATCAAAGGCTAGCTATGATAAATTTGAGGCATTACTAACTTTGTAAGCAACCTTAGGATGTGCTGATGTTGCATTCAATACAGGAAAAAGTCAGCCACTCTCGCAGTAGAGAAATGAGTGATAAGTGACTATGGCTTATATATTCCCACCTCCCCAGAAAATTTGACATCAAACAATATTTACCGAACTTGAAGAGATTCATTGACACTTTACTCACTTTAATAAAACAAAAAAATCTTTATCTGCAGGTTTCCTGAATGATTTCCATTGCTCCATGTTTATTTGAAGATCTAGTTCACATTTTCCTCTCTTGGTTTTCAGTCTCCTTTGAAAATATTTTTCTTCTCACCTCATTATCATTTTCTCTTTTTTTCTTTAATTGCTTTATTATTTGTAAACACTGCCATGAGCTTTTTGACACTTAGTTTGCAGGAGGGATGATTTGCTGTTTCAGTCAGTTCCTTGCTGAAATTTAGAGTACAGAAAATTACAGAACTATTAAACGATAGTGTTGTACAAGTTGTTGGTGTTGAAGAGTTGAAGTGGGAGCCTCACCTGCCCTCATTGCTTTCCATTTTTCCACACTCTCTAGTATTTACTCCCTGGTCCTCCCTAGGCATTGCAGCTCATTAAATTCTACTAGTCATCATATATTTTTCTTTTTTAAAAATATATATTTTTATTGATTTCAGAGAGGAAGGGAGAGGGAGAGAGACAGAAACATCAATGATGAGAGAGAATCATTGGTCAGCTGCTTCCTGCATGCCCCACACTGGGAATCAAGCCCATAACCTGGGCATGTGCCCTTGACCAGAATTGAACCTGGGACCCTTCAGACTGCAGGCTGAAGCTCTGTCCACTGAGCAAAACCAGCTGCAGGGGTGGGCAAACTTTTTGACTCGAGGGCCACAATGGGTTCTTAAACTGGACCGGAGGGCCGGAACAAAAGCATGGATGGAGTGTTTGTGTGAACTAATATAAATTCAAAGTAAACATCATTACATAAAAGGGTATGGTCTTTTTTTTTTTTTAGTTTTATTCATTTCAAACGGGCCGGATTCGGCCCGCGGGCCGTAGTTTGCCCATGGCTGACTAGGGCCATCATATACTTTTCTGATTAAAGAGATTATCTATGGCTGCTATTATTTTACCATGAAAAGAGAATCAATAAAGCAAACACCATAAAAGATCAGTGAACTTAAGAGACCAATAAGAAGAAAATGACAGCTTTTTATAAAAGGTCAAGTTTATTATCTTGATATCAATATACTTAAAGAATTTCCAAGCCATTCTGGCCCTTTCTATCCCTCTAACCCACATATCCACGGAGCCCCACACAAAGCCATATCATTAAGTATCACCACATAGACCACTCAATAAATGCCCCATTTTTTTCATAGATATGCTACATTTGATCCAAGCCATAGGTTTCACCCATGTTACATATGAATTCCAACATATGAAAAGAAAGCAACTTGGTCTAGAAAGGACCAATGTCACCCTGATAACATTTTCATGACCATTTAACCAAGATGATAACATTCTAAACAAGTTGCTTTCTAGACAATTAAGAATGTTCTTTCAGTAGACCATTGAGTAAATGCAATGTTTCAGGCTTGTTTAACAAGAATGATATAACATCTATCTACTACCTTTTGGCAATTCTAATCGTTCCCTCATTTCCTACCTATTTTTCCCTAGTGTGTAGTCTGGTGGCAGAGAAGTCAGCCTACTGGTGTTTAATCAAAGAAGCAAAAATTTCTTCCTCTCACCTCTTTAGTCAGCCAAGAGGAGAGCAAATGGCTGGAGCTCAGCCAATTGAACTATATGAAGATACACTCTGAATTCTCAGTACATCATGCAGAGAGAACAGGTTAGAGTTTCATCCTTACACTGGCAGTGGCCTCATCAGACTGTCCCGGTGACCAGCAAGGTTGTTGCAGTCACCCAGTCTGGTTCTGTGGCCTCCCCATCTCCTCTACGCATCCTTAGTACCTTTCCAGTAAACCCTCTGTTGCTTAGGTAAGCCAGCAGCAGTTTCTGTTGCTTACAGTCAAACACTCCTAAGTAACACAAAGGATACTTTGCCAGACCCCTGGCTAAGAACATACAGTTAACATGTACAAGCTACTCTTTGTTATCACAGGTTCCCTGATATTAATCTTCTGAAGATTACTTTTTTTTTTAATTTTTTTGGATGGGCAGAAAGAATGGGATTGGAGGTAAAACACTTTTTTTTTTCTCAGACTGGGACTGATTTTGCTCTATCTTTTTAGTGATGCCACCTCTCAAATTTATTTCTTGGAATTTTCATTAGTTGTTATTCATGTTCTATTTGGGATGACAGAAAAGCAGCTATGTCCTTCTGTTCAAACTGCACTGGTCCTGGAAATGAGCTGTCATGTAGACTCTCATGATCTCTAGTTCAGAGCAGTTCAGTCATCATATATCATCAATGATGAGAGGGAAGTTGCGGTTTTCTCATTCTTGTAGTTCCCCTACCAATGAAGGTGTGGACAAACCATTTTCCCATTGGGGCCTCAATTTCCATTTTCCCAATAAATATAAACATCTGTAATTGCAGATTATGAATGACAGTGGCATCCTTATATCACTCTCTGCATTCAGATTTTTGCTCAATTTTTATATCAGTTTAATATTAGTTAAACTGAGGGAGAAAAAGCCTACTTAATAGTTTATATCACAAATTTGGGTAAACAGACATATGCAATCCTGAATTTAATAATGGTAATAATGTAACAATAATGATAATAATAACAGTGCCAAGCTACAATCTTTTAATTAATGGCCCAGCTACAAGAAGTTGCATAATAAAATGTTTTAAGAGAGGCTGTATTATGAGATTTCTACAAAATCAATTACCCTGGCTGCACAAGTCAATGAATCTGTTTCTAATTGCTAAAAATAAAAACATTTTATTGTAAACATTTCCTTAAATTTGACTTTTATGATCATAAAGGTTATTTTTGCATATTTGAAAGAGTCAAATGGTTCTATGATACTTATTCATAAAAATAGCTATGCCTCCAGGCTTCCTTCCATTTCAGTTTCCTCAGAGGCAACCTCCTTTCAGCTGGCTGAGCTTTTCAACTGTTACTTTTGATAGCTTGCCTCCACTGGTGTTAGTATAATAACAACATTGCTGTTTCTTGATCTCTCTATTTTCTATAATATCCACTGAATCCCCACAGTGGAAGATGAGGATTTAGCCCTCTTTTGTTCACTAGGTTCCAGAGATAAACATACATACTTCCCAACTCCCCTGTCATCCCACTAATATTATTGTATAATGTGCATTAAAATTATTTAGGGTACATTCTGTTTGTGTAAGCACTATTCACAGAGAAGCTAGGTATAAGCTATGACTACTTTTCCTTCTTTAAGCAACTTTTTCTTTTCTGTGTAGCTGTCTTATTTTGTCATTGGCTTTAATTTCTATGTACTAATAACTGAAAAATGTCCAAACTCTGTCACTTTCAAAAAATAGTCTGTGATTTTTGTTTTCTGAGTTGCTCCATTCTTGCTCCAGCTGTCTAATGACTTGCTATATTCCTTCACTTTAATCCTAGAAATGGTTTTGTCTCTTTCTTAAAGGAGAGAAACCCTTTTTTGGATACCATGTCTTCCTTTTTCTTGGTTACTCCCTCATTTAGTACAGAATTTCTTCAGAAGTTTCCTAAGAAAGGATGCATGGCAGGAAAAATTTTTGAAGCTCTTGAAGGTGTGAAAATGTCTATCCTTACCCTTGATTTGTCAGCTTGTCTAAAAATAGAAAACTAGAGTGAAAATCTTTTTACGCCAGAGTTTCACTTATTTTCACGGTCTTTCACTTTCAGCACTGCTCTTGAGAAGGCCATTGCCGTCCTGGTTTCTGATTTCTGTATGTGGTCTCTTTTATCTTTCTGGAAGCTTTAGATAAATTTTCATTCTTAAGTGCTCTGGAATAGATCCATTATATCTGCTCCATAAGCACTTAATTGACACTTTCAACTTGCAATTAATGTATTTCTAGTTCAGAGACATATTCTTGATTGCTTATTTAATGATTTCTTGTGCTCTGTCTTCTCTATTCTTTCTTCATTTAAACTTATCACTTAAATGCTGTGACTTTTAAATTGTTTCCTTCAATTTTCTTACCTTTTCTTTTTTTTACATTTAACTCATCTTTTTTATCACTTTGCTCTACTTTCTGGGATATTTCTTTGATTTTATCTTCCAACTGTTAGGCTAAGATTTTCCTTTTTGTTATATGTTTAATTTTTAAATAATTTTCTTACTCTGAACAAGCACACTATATTTCTACTAGAGGCCCGGTGCACGATATTCATGCACGGGTGGGGTCCCTAGGCCTGGCCAGCGATCAGGGCCAATTGGGGCCTTCCAGCTGCTATCTGGGGCCTTCCTGCCAGCTGCCAGCCGGGGTCTGCCGGACGGGGGTTGGGACCGTGGGGGGTTGGCTGGAGCACACTGACCACCAGGGGCAGCTCCTGCATTAAGCGTCATAGCGACCGGTTGTTCCAGTCATTCTGGTCGTTTCGGCATTCTGGTCGCTTAGGCTTTTATATAGATAGACTAGAGGCCCGGTGCATGAAATTTGTGCATGGGAGGGGGTGTCCCTCAGCCCGGCCTGCACCCTCTCCAATCTGGGACCCCTCGGGACTGCTGGCTCCTAATCGCTCACCTGCCTGCTGGCCTGATCCCCCTAACTGCTCTCCCCTGCTGGCCTGATCCTCCTAACTGCTCTCCCCTGCCTGCCTGATTGCCTCTAACTGCCTCTGCCTCAGCCCCGCCACCATGGCTTTGTCTGGAAGGACATCCAGAAGGTCATTTGGAAGATGTTCAGTCTAATTAGCATATTACCCCTTTATTAGTATAGATGCCACCTTGTCCTAAAAATGCAGGTTGTTAGTAGGTTTTCCTATCATGGAAGGGGAGCCTGCAGTAGCATCCTGGGTTCTGACCAGGGCTTATGCACTCGTGCTTTATCTCAGCACATGAGATTCCTAGAAGAAGACTCTTGGATGTACCTTGAATATTTCTATCGATTTTGCCAAATCATCCTTCAAAAATATTGAACCACTTTAAACTCTCACCAGCAACCATGCATGTGCCCTCTGCCCTACTTTGATGCCAATATCATTGATTTCCCCCCAGAAGCTTCCGTCCCCTCTGCCGGGACTGCTTGGCACTTGAGCCAACCTCATTGCTCAGCCACGGACTTGATTTCCCAAGATAGAATTATGCAGGAGGAAATATAGTTTTCCTTTATCCTTATGAGTTCTTAGCGGAGGCCCTTGTAATGAAAGACAGATTATCAAGAGAAAAACAAAAGTTCATTAACATGTGTACTTCGTGTATATATAAATAACTCCCCAAGGTGGCTTAGAATCCAGATGTAAATACCTTCTTCCTAGGGAAAGGGGATGGGAGATGTAGGCCTCTTAGAGGAGAGTAAATGATTTTTAGGAAAGATGAATTGGGGTGGGGGGAGATAGTTTGTAACAAAGTTTGGGTGTGATGTCAACTTCTAGTCTCCTGTCCTGTGACAGGAGTCAGTCTTCGCTGGCTGATGACACTTTTCCCATCGAGGGGACCTATGACATTTAAGCTCCTTTTGGGAGGGTCCGATTTTAGGCAGATCAGGAGACTTCAGTGAAAGCCTCTCCTTGCATTTGCTGTTTTTCAAGCATCTGCAGCTCAAGATCATCAATATAACAACATGGCATATGTTGGGGTGACATGTTCTCTGACCTTCAGAATAAACCCAACAAAACCTGTTTTCTCTCTTAGATGATTTGCCACAGTAGCGTTATTCCCTGGAGACAGTATTCTGACCAGACCTTCCTGGGAGTGGTCATAACATACCCTGTGCTTGTAGAAAGGTGTGGGCCATATCACTAAATAAATCAGGGTAAGTTTTCTCATCTTGTGGAAAGGGAGATAAAGTTATGATAGTTTATCTCCCTTTCCACAGGTTTCCTCTGGGTTTGTGCCTCTGCTGCAGCCCCAGAGGCCCCAGCGCCTCCGTGGCTGTGGGGCTTGAAGCTTTTGGGTTCCAGCCCCCCCATGGGCTTGTGTCTCTGCTCCTCTGACCCTAGCGCTGCCGCGGCCACGGGACTTGGGGCTGCTGGGTGCCGGGCCGCCCTGTAGGCTGTGTCTCTGCTCCTCCAGCCCCCACTGCAGTGGCAAAGAAGAAGGCCCAGAGGCCTTCCGCAGGCGGGTTGGGGTGACGACACAAGCATCCCGGCCCAGCCGCTACCATCTTTGTCAAGGAGTAACAGCAATTTGCATATTCCCTCCTTATTGGCTGTGGGTGCCACCATATTTTTCATGGAGTGATGGCTAATTTGCATATTACTCTTTTATTAGATAGGATTCTCATTTCATGAATTCAATGTCTTTTTAGTTTGCCAGAATTATATATATATATATATATATAAAAAACTTTTCTTCTCCTTATATAATCTATTTTCTCCTAATTTTTTTTCCTATTCTTATGTTTGTATGTTTTGGTTTTATTATTCATGTTACAGGCTTGAATGAGGTGCCTACTAATGCTTTGTTGGCTTTTCATGTATTAAGTGGGGTATGAAAAATTGTTTAAAAGCCACAAGTTTGTTGGATTTAGGTTTCACTAGTGATTTGGTTCTAATCTTTTGCTGGGAAACCACCAATGACAGAGCCTTTTCTTTAGATCTTGCCAGATTACCTAGAGAAGAATAGTTCCACCTTAAGTTAGACGTCTGGCTGCCAGTCTCTGGGAAATGACTGGGAAAAGCTGCATGGTCAGCTTCAGGGTTGCACAGATACTCAGGGCTGCCCTTGTTTGGGTACAGCACCCTTCCCACTGCTTTGCTATAAGACATCAGGACTTTCTTTTGCTCTCACCAGAGAGTAAGTCTCCTATCTTCTGCTGAGGTGTTAGGTGGGATCTGGACTTCTAACTGCTTTTCTCCCAGACTTTTATCAAATCCATGATGACGGGCGTGCTGGGGCTGTGGTCTCTTCTCCGCGTCCGGCACAGAGGCGAGGGCTTGAACCGGTTCAAGCAAGTTAGGAGGCACTTTCAGGATTAAAGAATAATGAAAGACAGACATAAAATAGATTAAAAGCTTGGGCTCAGTGTGGTGTCTTCCCTCTGACTCGAGGTACAGGCAGAAAGATACTGCCCTCTGGAGGGATAGGCACAGAGAGAGCCAGCTCCGAAAGCTGTTTATTATATACTCGAATTACAGGAAGTTACATCACACCTGGGTGGGCCTTTGACATCATGAGATCCATCCCCTTAACACTGGGCATGAGAGTCAGACTGAGTGGCGTCCAGTCTTTGACTGGTCCCACCTTCAGGGCGTGGCTTTGCCGTGGCACTGAATCCCAGCTGACATGAATTAAGCCAAGTGTTTTCTAATGGCCCTTAACAATCCACATTTGTTTTAGCTCCACTTTTACCCTCTTCTTCAAATATCTATACTGTTGTTATTTCTTAGCTTTTAGGAATTCTACAAATAGATTGTTTCTTGGCTTACATCACTGCTTGATTAGGTTTCAGTATATTTGGGACTTCTAAATCAATTGCCACTTATTCTTATACATTCCACATCCCAAAAATTATTCCTAATATGCTTTGTTTCATATTTTTATCTTTTTTAGTTTATGTTTTAAAATTTATTTATTAATATTCTCTAGTTAGGAAAGGAATAGAAGTAAATATAGATGGACAATGTCCTGCTTAATTGGAAGTTTGAGCATTATATATTTATTCCAATATAACTAATTTGATAGCTATATAATATTTGGGAAACTTCTTAAATTACCGCTGTTGAATTCTCAGGTTTCATAAAATAGAGTGTAAAACCACTAGCCTTCTTAAAAGGAAATGGGCTTTGGAATTGTATGCCTATGGATTTTAATCTTGCATGATTGTTTTCTAGAATAACAGAAAATAAGAGTTAATTTGGTAGCCATTTGTAATTGCTTTCACCAGCCTTTTCCCACCTTTGAAATAAACTACATCCTGAAACCCCTTTATTTTACTGAACTGCAACATAGATGATAATTAATAAATTAACAGAATTAATTTAAAAATGATATCTCTTTCTTTCTAATTTTTACAACTGTTCAGAAGCATAAGTATCACCTCTGTTTTACATATGAGGGAACTGGGCTCTGAAAGCATTTTTCCAGGGTTTTCAAAATTGTGTCATCTGAATATAACTGGTATGGTGTAACATTTCTATAGACTAGTAAGTAACACACATACACATATATCTTTAGTTGATAGATAGAATATTCTATAATAAGAAATTGATAAACAGGCTCATCAGTGGCTTCCTATGTATTGGCAATTGTTCTTTTTTAATATTTTTATTGATTTCAGAGAGGAAGGGATAGGGAGAGAGAGATAGAAACATCAATGATGAGAGAGAATCATTGATCGGCTGCCTCCTGCACCCCACACTGGGGATCGAGCCCACAACCCAGACATGTGCCCTTGACTGGAATCGAACCCCTGACCCTTCGTTCTGAAGGCCGATGCTCCATCCACTGGGCCAAACCAGCTAGAACTTGGCAATTGTTTTAAAGTGAGAATTTGTGAGGATCTTGAGGTAAAAGAGAAATATTTAAGATAAACAATTAAGAAGTTTGTGTGGTATAACATGTTTCCTTTTTTCCCAACAAAGTCTAAATTATCCATAAACATATGGGTTAGTTTAATATTTTAATAAAATAATGAGAGAGATTATTCTCAATGTTAGACTATACCAATTATATTCACAAGGCACTATTTTGGAAAATTTGTCAATTTACTTTCACTCTGTATTCTCACATGTAAATAAGACTGATACCTACCTTTGAATTGCTTAAAGGGTTAGAAATAAACACTAAATAAAAATTAGAAAAGTACTAGGGAGATAATAGATTCTTTAAGATTTCTATTTGTTTTACTGAGTGCAAATTCAAAAACATATACAAATTTGAGAGAAGTTAGATTCTGTACATGCTTTCCTTCCTATTTTGCCAAGACTCATTTTGGCAATATGAATTGAGCCTTAAAAAGAAGCTTTCTATTCTAATTACAGTCTATTTCCTTGTCATCCTTTTGCCAAGAACAACCAAAAGCAGGACTAATTTTCAGAGTGCTTTATTTGTAAGAAGTGAACTATGGTTTAAATCGTTTAACTAAATTTGTGTATCTGTGGTATCTCCCATCGTGATAGACAGATTGGAGGCTCTCCATAAATATTTACTAAATGAATGGATAAATCAAAAATATTGCTAAAATGAAACTACTATTTTTACTATTTATGCTTTCAATTTACATTATCATTCTTTCTTAACTTGAGATCTATATCTTATATTAAGTCAGGGATAAGCAAATGTTTTCTCTAAAAGATCAGCTAATAAATATTTTAAACTTTGTAAGCCATACGGTCGCTATTGAAGCTACAAAACTCTGCCATTGTAAACGAAAGCAACCATAGAAGGAACATAAGCAAACACACTTGGCTGTGTTCCAATAAAGCTTTAATTGTATAGACTACAATATGAAGTTTATATAATTTTCACATCACAGAGTATTCTTCTTTTGATTATTTTATTTGATCATTTAAAAATATAAAATTCATTTTTTTTTTACCTTACAAACTGTTCAAAAGCCAGAGGTGGCCAGATTTGGTAAATAGACTATAGTTTGCCACCCCTTTATTAAAGTGTGGTTCTTTGTTTAAAAGCATATAAATGCAGATGATCTATTTCCTCTAGTTGTCAGCATAGCCATTTAGCAAATATAAAATATTTTTATCATCAATTACAGTAGGATTTCTTTTCAAACTATTTTCAATAAGACTAATATGGTAAATTTGAAATCGGCTTGCTCAGGTATCATGATTTCCGTGTTATGACAATGATGTTTATCAAAACATTTTGCTTATCTTTCCAAGTTCTCACTGGTTTCAGAAAACAAATGAAAAAGAAAGTATTATTTCAATTCCTCCACCTTGCTCAAAAATCTTAGTCATGTTTGAATCCTCCCTCTCCTTGCATCTTCTCCCATCCCTCAGAGACAATCAATTCCCAAATCTTATCAGGTTTTCTTTTCTTCAAGTCTTAAATGTCTTCTTTTCTATTTCCATTCGTAGCCTAGTTCAGGGACCTAATCAATGATTTTATTTGTGAAATAAACATTTTATATACTCAATTTCTCTTCTGTCAATCACCTGTCTCCATAATCCTCTGAACTCTGAAGATGATACAAGTAGGGACTCTCATTAGAAAAACTGACACATGGTCTTTTCCTCACAAGGACAGGCATAGGGCATTTGTCAAAATTACAAGACAACCAGCTTAGAGATAGGGACAAAGAAAATAGTTTTCAATGTCATAGGGCATGACAGAAAACAAATTTCATAGGTAGGTTACATTTATCCTGAACCAATTATTCAATTGCAACTGAGCAATTGAACAAGAGAGGAAGATCAAGTGGCAGGAAAAAAATAATTAGCTTCAGAATCAGAAAAAACAAATCCTTAAATCAGATCTCTCTGGTTTTATACTTAACAGCATTAGTTTTCCTAAGTAAAATTGTTCTGATTAGATTATGAATATGAGACATTGATATTTAGGCACCAGGCTATTACTTTAAAAATGTGTGCTACACAAATTTCTTGAACTTGACAAAAATTAGTATTATTAGATATGAATTAATGTGCAACCAGCAACTTTTTCAGGTCCCATTTCAAAGCACCACATTCTTACTTTTCAGTTTTCTTTTTGCAGCCATAAATGTAACCATCCTTATGAAGCACCAGTTAAATTTAAGGACTGGATGACACAGAAGGCTATCAGATAACCCTGATACAATGAGCTCTTAGAAAACTCCAGACATCTGTGTAACCCAGACACATCCTCCCAGGCCTATAAGACCAAGTTAAAGGTTCAAGGCAAATAACCACATTTGGAAATTTCCCTGCCCCTAAACAATAGTTGGCTTGATTTTTCCTTGACAAGGCCCCAAACTCAAGAATTCTCTATTGCCAATCTTGATTCTCACCTCTGGGCCTTCTAGATTTTGTATTCACAGATGATCTTTCTGTCCGGGAACCTTGACTTTTTACAGTGGATTGTTGTTCAGTTTTCTTCTTTGTCTCCGGAAAAAGAATCATCTGCCCCAAAGACAGCTCAGATAATTAAATCTTCCCCACTTGTTCTGTGCCACTTCAAGCCCAGACTTGCAGTTCTTAATCATCCTCCTAACCCCACTACAAAAAAAACCACACAAACAACAACAACAACAAAACCAAGGAAAGAAGCACTCCACCATAGAATAAAATGTTTGTGGGAACCACATGTTGGATTCCAATTGCTTGATAACTGCCCAGTGAGAAGTCAAGAGGAAAAACTGCCAGACACTATTAATGTTTTGATGGTATAAATGAATTTTTGATGGTCTGAATAAAGCTTATTTATCATATTCCCAGATGACTCAATTTTAGGTGATGTGATTAACATGAATGTTGACAGAAATAATACTCAAACAAATGGTTGTCTTTGAATGAATAGTTATAGTGTTACTTTTATTTTCTTGCCTGAATTTTTAGTATTAGCCATGTATAGGCTGGAAAGGTTCCTTCAGCCTACATCTCAGAATAAGGATGATGTAGAAAAAAAGCCAACGCATCCTGCCGTGGAGATGTAACACGAGTGAGAGATAAATCTGTACTGTTGGAAGCTACTAAAAATTTGACATCATTTGTTATGTCCTAATTTAGCCTAAGCTGACTGAAGCAGCATTTTGCTTATTGGCATTTATCCTATAGTTACATTCAGGAATGTATATAATTATATAGTTAGATAGATGTTATTATGTCTAACACAAATGACTAGAAACAACCTAAATATTCATCAATAGAGAACTGGCTTAATAAAGTATGATTCAATCATATGAAAGTACCATGAAACTGCAAAAATGGATAAGAAAGCTTTTATGTATTAACTAGAGGCCCAGTGCATGAAATTCGTGCACTGAGGGGTGGGAGTCCCAGCCCAGACTGCCCCCTCTCACAGTCCAGGAGCCCTCAGGGGATGTCCTACAGCCACAGTCTGGCCACAGAGGCTCAGAGCAGGTGCCCCGTGTGTGTGTGTGTGTGTGTGTGTGTGTGTGTGTGTGGGTGTGTGTGTGTCCACTGGGGGCCTGCCCACAGCCGTGTCAGAGGCTCGGAGCAGGTGCCCCTCTGTGTTGATCTCTCAGGCTTAGAGCTGCACCTGGCCCCTCCTCTGGAGCTGGTTGTGACCGTTAACGGAGTCCCAACTTCATTTGCACATTACTTCTGATTTCATTTGCACATTACTTCTGTTTTAAATTATGTAAATAAGGAGACAAAAAATAGTTCTATATTTGTACAAAGACTATCTCTGAAAAGTGACACAAACTTGTCTCTGTTTAGGAAAACTGGATGACCAATGAGTATGTTTGGAAAGGTGATATTTTTATTGCATACCCTTTTGTACATTAAAATTTTTGAATGTTAGTGAATGTATATAATTCAAAAGAAAAATAAAATTTTATGTAATAAAAAAACTAAGATATAGTATTTGAATAGATCATATCTGGATTTTGGAGTTCTGCTATTCCCAATAGTTCTACACTATAATCAATCCTGCTTTGTTTAACACATTACCTTTCCATTTTAGCTACTAAATAACTCTAATCATTCATTATGTCCAAGCTCAATTCCATCATGCAATTTTGTCTTACCAATATAGCCCTCTTGGATTTTCCAAGTAAACACATTGGTGCCCTACTTAGAACTGCTATTAGTGTTGCATCTACTGTGAATGTTGACGGGTAATGACTCACATCTTCAACCTTCTCTTGAGAACTGTCTTCAGCCAACAGAAGCCATCTTACCCTAGGGTTTCCTGGGAGTTTTAGCACCCTTCCCAGATGAAGTTTACAGCCAGAGCTGACCGATACAAGACTTAAATAATTCTCAGCTCTCATGTATTGAGATGAAACAACTTTGAAGTGGTACCATTCATGCCCCAGAGCTCCCCATGGAATCTGGAGCTGAAATCACCGAAGGCTTCTTCTCCTGTTAACCCTGATTTCTTTACTTCCTTCCTCACCAGTTTTTTCTAATAACTTTTGTTGGGAGGATCCTCAGGACACTGCATTTAACAACATAATGAGAGAATCACAGTGTGTGTATGTTTGTGTGCAGAGGGATGTCAGCATTGTTGAGAAGGTCAGTGGGATTTATCCTTTGTGGATTGGACCTTACAGGAGAGCATGCTATTACAAATCTAAGTTTCCTAGCAGTAATGAGAAAGGTAGAATCCTGGAGTAGCAGAGACCAGGTAATGGCATTTAAGTGTCAAAAGTGAAGTAAGCACAACTACTATAAAGAGTAGTCAGGAGGATCTGAGTTACAAAGATCTGTTAAACACAATATTATATTGGTAAGTTGGATGCATAGCCAACAAGGGTGTTGCTTAATATATAATTTAAAAAATGTGAAGACCATGAACAGTCATAACCTTACTCATTTTCCAGTATGATTCAAGGCTTAGACTCAAAATTCATTGATTGAAAGAGGGACCAGTTTCTCATGAGAAAAGTTCTTATAACATTATAGAACAAATGCTTAGCCCTTGCTAGTTTGGCTCAGAGTGAGTGTGGGCCCCAGGACTGAAGGGTTATGGGTTCAATTCCAGTCAATAGCACGTACCTTGTTGCAGCTTCAATCCCTGCCCTAGTCAGGGCTCATGAGGGAGACAACCAATCTATGTGTCTCTCACATCAATGTTTCTCTCCATCTTTCACCCTTCCACTCTCTGTAAAAGAAGAAAACAAAACAAAACACAAAAAAACATAAACTGATGAACAAAAACAGATCCAGAGACAGAGAAGCATAGATCACCATCAAACCTCAGAGGGAAGGTAGGGGAGGGTGGGGGTAAGGAGGAGAGATCAACCAAAGGACTTATATGCAAGCATATAGGCCTAACCAATGGACACAGACAACAGGGGGGTGAGGGCATGAGTGGGGGGGATGGGGAGTAACGTGGAGATAAGGACACATATGTAATAACTTAATCAATAAAAAAATTAAAAAAAGAAAAAGAAAGAAAAGAACAAATGCATAATGAATAGTGACTCTCAGTCTTTATATAAGTAATCTGTCATTTACTTGAGTAATAATATACTAAAAATAAGGTAATACCCATCTATTTTGAGGACTTATTTAAATGATCTATTTAATCCTGAAGAGTTGTAATAGTTTGACTTTTCTGAAGAATTTATTCATCTCATTGAAGTTATCAAATTTATATGTGTAGAATTTTTATAGGATTTCCTTATTTTTCTTTGATATCTTTGTAAGGTCCATAGTAATATCTTGGTTTCAATCCTGATATTAGTAATTTCTGTCTTCTCTTTTTTTTTTCTTTATCAGTCTTGCTAGTGATTTGTCATTTTCTTTCTTTATTTATCTTTATTTATCTTTATTTCAGACATCCTCTTATACTCCCCCATTGACCTCCTCCACCCTGCTCCCATCCTCCACCAGGCCTTCATCCTACTGTTATTCATTTTTAATCTTTTTAAAGAACCAGTTCTTTGCTTATTGATTTTTTTCTACTGTTATTTTTCCTGGTTTTGATTTTACTTATTTTTGCTCTTATTTTTATTATTTCCTTCTTTTTGGTTTATTTTATTTTTATTATGCTTCCTTTTGGCTTATTTTACTTTTCTAGGACTTTGAGATGAGAAGCTTAGATAACTAATTTGAGATTTTTTTCTCTTTCTAATGGATGTATTGCATGCTATAAATTTCCTTCTCAGCACTGTTTTAGTTGTATCTTATAAATTTTGCATGTTGTATTTTCATTATTTTATTCAGTTCAATGTATTACTATGATTTCCCTTAAGATTTTTTCCTTAACCCATGGATTATTTAGAAGTGTGCTATTTAGTTTCCAGTTGTTTGGAAATGTTTTCATTATCTTTCAGTTATTAATTGTTTGCTTTATTCCACTGTGGTCAGAGAACACATCTCTAAGATTTCAATTCTTTTACACATTTTGATTTTTCCCCCATGGGCTAGGATAGGTCTATTTTTGGTATACGTTCCATGAGAATTTGAAAATAATATACACTATAATGTTTTGGGGTGGAGTATTTCATAAATGTCAATTAGATCCTAATGGTTGATGGTATTGTTGAGGTCTATATCTTTGCTGATTTTCTCTCTAGTTGTTTCATCAATTGTTGAAGTTTCTAGTTATATTTGTGGATTTTTTTTATTTCTCCTTTAAGTTCAATCAGTTTTGCCTCACTTATTTTAGCTCTTTTCTTTGGTGCAAATGTACCTATATAGGATTGCTGTGTGTTCTATCATCATTTATCATATCCTACTTTGCCTCTAATAATATTTTTTGCTCTGAAGTCTACTTATTTGATAATAATATTGCTTTCTTTTTAAATAAATTTTCCATCCATTTACTTTCTACCAGCCTATGTTGTTATATGTAAAATAAGATTTTTTTCTTGTAGAAAGCATATAGTCAGGCCATGTTTTAAATCCACTCTGCCAATTCTTGTATTTTAATTAGTCTATTTAGTCCATTTACATTCAGTATAATTACTGATACATTAGGGCCTACCTTTGTTATTTTATATTTTGTGTTTTCTTTTTTTGTTTCTCTGTTTCCTTTTTCCTAGCTTCCTGTGGGTTGGCTGAATATATTTTAGAATTCCATTTTGATTTATCAGTAATGTTTTTCACAGTAACTTTGTACATGTTTTTTTTTAATGAATGTTCATAACATTACATTGTATATACATAACTTACTATAGTTTACTGTTGGTGTCATTTTTGCCAATTCTAGTGAATTATAGAAATCTTACCTCCTTTTATGTCTTCTTATTCTCCCTCACTTATAATACACTTGGCTTAAATGTTTCCTCTATATACATTTAGAAATGCATTTGACAGTGTTATAATTTTTAATTCAACCATCAATTAGAATTTAGAAAATTCAAGAGGAGAATGGGAACGTTTGAAAGTTCCTTCTCTTATTTCCATTCTGTTTAGAAAACTGCCTTTTGCCATTCTTTTAGTGTAAGTCTGTTGGTGACAAATTCCCTCAGTTTTCCTTCATCTGAGAGAGTATTCCTTTATTCCTGATAGATATTTTTACCTGATATAGGTTTGTGGGATGATATTTCTTTCCTTTTAGCACCTGAATAATATAGTGACACTTTCTTCTGGTCTCCAGGGTTCTGATGAGAACTCTGATGTCATTGGAGTTGATTTCCCCTTTTAGGTCTGGTGTTTCTCTCTGGCTGCTTTCACAATTTTTACTGTCTTTAGTTTTGAAAAGATTAATTATGTTGAATCGTAGCACGGATATCTTTGAGATGATCTTATTTGGTGTTTGCTCAGCTTATTAAATCTGTAGGCTTATATCTCGTGTTAAATTTTATGTTTTCAGACACTATTTCTTTGAGTATTTTTCAGTGCCACCTTTTTTCTCCTCTGTTTTTAAGACTCCAATAACACAAATGTTATATCTTTTATTATGGTCCCACAGGTCCTCCTGCACCCAGACTTTTCTCTCTGTTATTTAGATTGAATAATTCCCATTGTTCTATATTTCCATTGTCACTATTTCTTTCCTCTGCCCATCCATCCTGCTATTGAACACCTCTACTAAGTATTTTGTTTATTTTTTATTGTAAAATTTTCATTTCTTAAAAAATTGTATGTCTTTAATATTTTCTATTTCTTTGTTGATATTTTCTATTTTTTTGTTTGCTTCAAGTGTGTTCATAATTGCTTATTAAAGCACTTTTATTGTGGCTGATATGGAATCTTTGTCAGATAAATCTAACATCTCTGTTATCTTGGTGTTGGCATGTATTGATTTTTTTAAATTCAGTTTTAAAACTTTTTGGCTTTCAATATGAGTGTTTTTTTTATTGAAATGTGGAAATTTGATTAGTTTTAAAATTTATATTATAAGACTGGATCTTGTTTTATCCTTCTGTTTTAGATGGATTTCTCTGACACCCACCCAGTGTCTGCCTCTTTTCAGCCAGGTGGAGGTAGAAGTTCAAGTTCCCCACTTGGTCTCCTTTACCACCTGAGATAGGGGAAACCCCAATACTGCTACAGGGGTATGGGAGTTTCAGTCAACCATGTACTTCTCACTGATAACACATGTGAGCGGCCACATTATTGCTTGGGTGATAGTGAAAGTCCTGAACCTCCACTGGGCTTCCTCTAATTCCACCCCAATGAGGAATGGGAAGAGCACCTCATTACTGTCGACTTATGTGGAAGTCTAGGCTCACCATATGGTTTTCACGTACACTGACATGGGGACTGGCCGGACTACCACAGGTGAGGAGCATGAAAATCCCAGGCCCATTGCATATTGTGCTGCTATGAATATAGGGGTGCATATGTCCTTTCTGATTGGTGTTTCTGGTTTCTTGGAATATATCCCTAGAAGTAGGATCACTGGGTCAAATGAGAGTTCCATTTTTAATTTTTTGAGGAAACTCCATACTGTTCTCCACAGTGGCTGCACCAGTCTGCATTCCCACCAGCAGTGAACGAGGGTTCCTTTTTCTCCACATACTTACCAGCACTTGTCATTTGCTCATTTGTTGATGATAGCCATTCTGACAGGTGTGAGATGGTACCTCATTGTCATTTTGATTTGCATCTCTCAGATGATTAGTGACTTTGACCATGTTTTCATATGTCTCTTGTCCTTCTGTATGTCCTCTTTCAAAAAATATCTATTTAAGTCCTTTGACCATTTTTTGATTGGATTGTTTATCTTCTTTTTGTTAAGATGTATGAGTTCTCTATAAATTTTGGAGATTAGGCCCTTATCAGATATAACATTGGCAAATATGTTCCCCCATGCAGTGAGCTTTCTTGTTGTTTTGTTGATGGTTTCTTTTGCTGTGCAGAAGTTTTTATTTTGATGTAGTCCCATTTGTTTATTTTCTCCTTAGTTTCCATTTCCCTAGGAGCTGTATTCATAAAGATATTGCTATGACATAGGTCTGATATTTTGCTGCCTATGTATTCTTCTAAGATTTTTATGGTTTTCCATCTTACGTTTAAGTCCTTTATCCATTTTGAGGTTTGTGTGTGTGTGTGTGTGTGTGTGTGTGTGTGTGTGTGTGTGTGTGTGGTGTAAGTTGATGGTCTATTTTCTTTTTTTTTTTTTTGCATGTATTTGTCCAATTTTCCTAACACCATTTATTGAAGAGACTGTCTTGACTCCAATGTATGCTCTTGCCTCCTTTGTCAAATATTAATTGCTCATAATAGCATGGGTTGATTTCTAGGTTCTCTGTTCTGTTCCACGGGTCTATATGTCTGTTCTTGTGCCAGTGCCAGGCAGTTTTGAGAACCGTGGCTTGGTAATATAGCTTGATGTCTGGTATTGTGATCCCTACAACTTTGTCCTTCTTTTCTCAGGATTGCTGTGGCTATTCAGGATCTTTTTTCGTTCCATATGAATTTTTAGAGAGATTTTTCTAGGTCTGTGAAATATGCCATTGGTATTTTAATGGGGATTGCATCAGCAGATGAGTGGATTAAAAAACCGTGGTACACTTAAACAATGGAATACTATGCTGCTGTAAAAAAGAAATAACTCTTACCATTCTCAACAGCATGAATGGGCCTGAAGAGCATTATGCTAAGTGAAATAAGCCAGTCAGAGAAAGACAAATATCACTCATTTGTGTAATATAATGAACAACATAAAGTGATGAACAAAAATAGATACAGAGACAGAGAAGCATCGAACAGATTGCCAAACTTTAGTGGGAAGACAGGGGAGGAGATGGGGTAAGAGATCAACCAATGGATTTGTTTGCATGAAAATAAGCATAACCAATGGACACAGATACTAGGGGTTGAGGGCTTGTGCTCAGGGGCTGGGGAGAGGTCAATGTAGGAAAAGGAGACATATGTAATGCTATATGTAATACTTTAAACAATAAAGAATAATAAAAACATTAAAAAACTAAAAAAAAAAGGAAAAGAAAATCCCAGGGCCCTGCTTGACTTTCTCTGACATGACCTTGCTGGAGGTGTGAGGATACCTCATTTTATTATACTAGAGGCCCGGGGCATGAAATTTGTGCATGGCGGGGTGGGGGCCTCAGCCTGGCATGCATCCTCTCCAATCCAGGACATCCCTCTTGCAATCCCGGACCACTGGCTCCTAACCCCTCACCTGCCTGCCTGCCTGATCACCCTTAACCCCTCTGCCTGCCTGCCTGATGCCCCTAACTGCTCTCCCCTGCTGGCCTGATTGCTATTAACTGCCTTTGCCTTGGCCCCTGATTGCTATTAACTGCCTTTGCCTTGGCCCCTGCCACTGTGGCTTTGTCCAGAAGGTCGTCTGGAAGATGTCCTGTCTATCCAGTCTAATTAGCATATTACCCTTTTATTAGTATAAATACCTCAGGACAGAATGGACTCTAGGTTTCCCACTACCCCTTGCTAGAAGAGGTAGGAGGGAGCCATAGTTTATTCTGTGTTGTTTGACAAAAGTAGAGCTTTTATTGTCTAAGTTTTCCATTTTACCTTATTCCTGATACTTTGGCTTGAGATAGCAGACTTTTGTTGGGTCTTTTTTTTGTCTGTATTCTTTGGGTTTTCTGGGTTTCCAGCCTCTTTAATTCTAAGTCTGGAATATATGGACATGTGCATGCGTGTGCGCATGTGTGCACGCGCGCATGCACACACACACGCACACACACACACACACACCCCACAAGGATTCATCACTGTGTTATTCCTTGAATCCTCAGCTAGTCAGCTTTCTTCTTTCTATTTTTCAGTGTTGCTCAGAGGATATTTTTTAGCACTACGTATTTTTTAGCACTACGTAGCTGGAGGAATAGGAAAAAGTATATCCACTCTGTTTTTCTGGAAGCAGAAGTCTTAGAACTTAAAAAAAGTAAAACAATAAAAAAGAACTTCACTGTTTTAGGACTTACGTTTTCCCTATTCAATAAAAACTAAATTTCATATTGTATTTTACTCTAGAAACAAAAGTTTTCTAACTCCTTTCTATCCTCGGAGGTTTAAAAATAAATCCTCCAGCCCTTTTCCATTCCTCAAACTGATAGTTCCCTATTCTGACTTTAATAAAGCTTTCATCAAGTGTCAGTTGATCAGATGGTTTGTGTGACCCGATAGGGTGACACAGAACTTCTTTTCAAACTGACAGAATATTCAAAGCCTTTACTCTTCCCACCAGTAAAGCTGCTTTGTAAATGTCAGATTCTTTTAAAATTGTGTTGCTTGCAAGTGCATGTATTATTCATCTGACTGAGGTATCCCACACTGTCAAGGGGGAAAATTGCAAGAAATCTATCTCTGAGCTTCCCTTTGATGCTGTGAGAAGATTCAGAATGAGTGGACTGGAAGATTATTATATTTTTCCTTAACCTTCTGGTTAAACTGACAATATCTACCTCATCCTTTACATTACCATATGACATGTCACCAGGAGGATGACCCTAAGAGCTCGAGTCAACCCCAAAAGAATAATTAGTTGTGTGCTCTAAGAGTTACTGAGGGGATACCGATGTTGACAAATGGCCACCCACATTTCTTTAGCTCTGCACATGATGCTTGTGAATGGGACATAAAGTAGTAGCTACAGCAGAAGCTGAATGTGTCTAAGTATGTTCTTCCAGTACATAATTTACAAGGATGGGTCTTAAATGAAATAAAATTATACAAAGGTAAGACCGGAAAGGACTTCAGAAGTTCGCAATCCATAACCCTCTTACTCCTCCTGACAGTTTATAGATGAGGAAACCAGGCAGCTTCAGTGACTTGCCCAAGCTAACTAGTGGCAAAACTAAGGCTCAAGCCTACACAACTTTCATCCGATATTTTTATGCACACCATATGGTTACCAATGACTGTCAAAATTCTGGTTGATTATTCAGGTTTAGAGCAGACAATTATAAATCTATCATAAATGTGCAATCAGTGTGAGCTTTGGGAACTGATTTTTGTAAGGGTCAAATTTTGATGAGTAAGTCATTCAAAAAACACCAGGAAGTTGCAGAAAATGGGCTGTGATTCATCCAGTGGGTAGGACTCTTCCTTGAGACAATCTACTCTCAAGTCTTCTTTACGGTCAGCTGAAACATGAGCCAAACCTGGGCCCCTCTGAGGTCTCCCACCAGTAAATCACAGAGTACAGCCCAAGTTTACTTGTCTTCCAAAGTGGGTCTTAGTTGGGCAATAGTTCTAGGACTCCTTTCTAATTCAATTTTAGAGAATGACCTCCAGCCGACCTTTATTCTCTTGAAAGCTTAAATTGGATGTGGTTTCCAACTTCCTTTGCTATCTAAATTACGTAGTTTAGCTGTTTAAAATTTGTAGATTCTATTAAGAGTTATCAGAGTATTAGTAGTTTATAAAATAGCTGCTTATGTTTTAAATATAATCTACATATGTATATGTGAAGGTTTCAATAGGAGTTTGTATGATGACCTGGACATGTTTTGTGAAATATATTTGATACCAAAAACTACTCTAAATTATTTCTGTTATAACTTACTGTCAGAAAAAAAAAGAGGAATGTAAAATACTGTCATGTGAAAGCAAGAGATTAAGTATGTTTCTAATAACCATATTTTCTGAATCCCAAGTCAGGGTATACAGTAAGAAAATATGATAATAAATAAAACCTGGACTCTCAAAAGATCCAGATCTCATTATTAAGATCCATTAATTCCTCAAAATTCTTAATTGTGGCAATGACCAGAATTTTTCTTTTAATATTTACCTTGAATAATTTTTAATCTTTTATATCTATTGGATGATAGTTTTTGCAAATAACTGATAATCATTCATATCTAATAACACATAAAAAGCAATAAATAAATATTTATTAACAAGAGAGAAAAGAGAAAGTTTACCTAGTAGATAAGAAAGGGCGAGTGAAGGGTTTCTATATAAGGTTGTTGGGAGACATTTCTCCATGGGTAGCTCTTGTTTCTGCACATTTTCTGAGTAAAGACATTGATAGCTTTTGTTCCTATCTTTTCAAGGGTATTTGCTTGGCAAACAGTCTTGAAAGATAGAGAACATACCTACCTTGGAAGATAAGGAAGCTTTGTTTTCTCTCCAGGATAATAAAAAATAATATCTCCCTCCTGGGAAATGGTGGGGCAGGTTTACTAACAGACCTTTGGGAAGATTGAGATTTTCTTAACTGTTTACTCACTGTGTGCAGGGCATTCAGTGGGTCAAGGGGAACTAATGAGAACATGCAATAAATGTACTGAAGTCCTTTGTCTCTGGCCCAGAGTCTCATATCATCTACTATCAGCTATGAAACTATGGCAACTAATTTCATAACTTGAAAGAGGAGTAAAATCTTAGATCCTTCACAGTTCTTAACATAAGTGACATTATCGATGTTCAAATGCCACATGTCCACCATACATTTCTACCATAACATCTACCTTAGCCATTCAAACTTTGTAGGCCTATAAGGAATCCCAAGGAAGACCAAAGCTGGCAAAAGAAGCAGGATTAAAAATTATGTGGGTATTCTACCTTCTGGTTAATTATGGTAATATATTTTAACTGAAGACACTGTCCCACATTTCACATCCTCATTAAGGCAGAATATAAATGTGAGAGTGCCACCATAGGTGGTCCAGAAAGGTAATGATAGGGGCATTACCCTGCTAAATGCTGTCATGGTACAACAATTATATCCTCTGCTTTCCTAACTCTGGGTGTTCTTTCAGTGGCTTACAGCACCCATTGACATTTCCTGTCCAGGGCTATAATTTTATGTTGCCATTTTGGCTCTTGGACCCTGAACGTTTAACTTTTCTGAATTTGGTTAGTAAGACATGCCAAAACATGATGACTGATAAAACATGAAGTTAAATTCAAGGAAAATGAGCCCTATCTTGTTGTCTCTGACATCAGGGTGTTTGGGCATATATTTCTCTGTTCCATTTAATAATGGAGATTTGAGTTTAAGGGTAAATGCAGAGGAAGAACATTTGAATACAGGTACATAATTATAATGAATAAACTCTTTGACAACTCAGAGGAAATACTTGAACTGCACTATCAATACACTAGCCACTTGAAATGTGGCCACTCCAAACTGTGATATGTTGGAAGTACAAAGTTGACACTGGATTTTGAAGACTGAGTGCAAATGAAAGTGAGGTGCTAGACTATTTATTGTCTTCTGCCTTAGTAATGTGAAATGAGTGGGCCCGTATGGGATCTTAGGGCTGACCCAATAGTTAGAAACAAATTGCTGCAAGTGTTATATAATAGATGAAAGAATTAAATCACTTTAAGTCTTTTGAATATACAGCAAGTCTCTTAAAGACAAAGGTCATGCATTTTTATCATCTCGTCTATTTCCTAGAAATATGTTTAGTCTCTTACTTAGCTCAATGATCTTTGCCAGTTGAGTGAATAATAAGAACATTCAGGAAAAAAGAAAACTTGCAAATGTAGTGGGTCAGTATATGAAGAAATTGTACCTGCTGATTCTGAATAGGATGGCTATATATCACTTTTCTTAGCAGCCATTTATATTTATTTAAGAATTCAACCTTAGAGCACGATTTACCTTCCACTAAGTCTCACTGCTTCTCCAGAGACCTAGGCTGCAAATGCTTGTTTTTCTTATGCATATCTTCTTCCTTTGGGACACACAGAGCAGTCAAGGGGGTTAATTAAAGTGAGAATCACTTGGGCACAGATGAGTAAATCACTGAATACAAGGCCATTGCACTTCTGAATTATTTTAAGATTATAACCTTAAAAAAAGCTTTCAGTATTTTCAGTGTGTAAAATACATAGAAAGCCCTAATAGAAAGGACAAAGCCAGCAGAATCTCCATGCTGTCCTTATGATGTCTCCATATATTAGTGCATTGCTGGTAGGAAGTGAACACAGAGCAATGTCCCCCAAATGTGAGGTCCGTGGCCATTAACACTCATATAGGTTGCAATAGAAATTAATGGCTGACATATGAGACAGACAGGGCAAAAAGGACCAGTGTTAATCCAAGAATATAAAGCATGCTTTCTGTGTTCTTTATTAGGTGCAATTAATGTAGATGTTGGTATATGAAGGATGATTGCCACATATCACTTATATTATAAACTAGTGGCCTGGTGCACAAAATTCGTGCATGGGGTGGGGTTCCCTCAGCCCAGCCTGCACCCTCTCCAATCAGGGACTCCTTGGGGGATGTCCAACTGCCAGTTTAGGCCCAATCCCACAGGATCTCACCTTCTAGCGATCTGGGACCGCTGGCTCCTAACCACTTACCTGCCTGCTGGCCTGATCTCCCTAACTGCTCTCCCCTGCTGGCCTGATGCCCCTAACTGCTCTCCCCTGCTGGCCTGATCTCCATTAACCGACTCTGCCTTGGCCCCACCACCATGGCTTGGTCTGAAAGGACATCCGGAAGGTCGTCCAGAAGTTGTTTGGTCTAATTAGCATATTACCCTTTTATTAGTATAGATAATAATATGTATGCTAGGTAATTCATATTGTAAATTGCAGAACCTTTGGAAGGGAGATGATTTCCTTCTTTTATAATTAAAAATAAACTAAATTTAAAAGAATGATTTCCTTCTTTTATAATTAAAAATAAACTAAATTTAAAAGAGATTAAGCAACTTGCCTAGGGACATAATAATGCTCATCAGTGGAATTTGAACCCAAGTGTAGTCTAACTCCAAAACCCATGCTATTTCTATTAAAACAACTGTGACCTCTTCTACAATGTAACAATGGCATTATTAAAATGACAATGATGAGGAAAAAAAGAAATAGTTTTAGTGGCCTTATCCTTACTAGACTCCTGTTCTTCCATCTTTCCTTATCTCTTCCTCCTTCCCTCATCTTTTCCTATTTGTCTCCCCCCTTTTTCTCCCACTTTTTACTCCATCTACTTTCTCTTTCCCCTATTTTTCTCCTTAACAGCTCTGCCTTTGTTTTCTTGTTTCATCATTTTCCTTTCCTCTTTTCCATTTTTTACTATAAAGCTACAGTTCTGTCAATATCTTCAGAGAACTTGCTGTGTGATTAAGTTGTGGTTACTAGAGAAATGCAATACTACAAATATTCCCCTAGTTTAGAATCCTAGAATGTTAGACTGGAAGGGAACTTGGAGCTTACCTAGGCTGATACCCTCATTACATACCAGAAGGAATTCCAGCCAAGGGCAGCTATGGAACTGCACACGGCTCATGACTAAGGTTAGTGGAGAATCCAGAACTGGAACACTACAACTCTTACTTTGGTTTCTAGGAAGGGTCATGGAAAATTAGGTAGAAATGTGAAAATGCAAACCTATTGACTGGTACTAAGCGAGGCCTCAAAAGGTGAAGTTCATTTTCTTGCTACATAAATTTGTTGAGAAGACAGAAGAGATAATGTATGTAACAGTGCTCAAAGTTCTTAGAGAGGGGGGCCCGATTTAAATGTGAGACAATACCTATTGCCCAAGTATTAAAGAACAACTTTTCATAACCTTAGGCCAAGCCTGAAGAAAGGAATTTTTGAATTATAGACCATTTATGCTGTTGAACTCAGACGATCAGAAAACCTCTCTCTATAGTAAATGAGTATGGAATAAATGCCAAGGAGCTGTCTGTTTTACCATTGCTTTGGCTCAATAAAAAGGCTTTTTCTAGGTAAGTGTATAAAATAGTGCCTGAACCCCTGCAGATGCTGTAGATGGATTCCTCTTTCTCTTCTTGTTTCTGATTCTCCAGATGATCCTAAAAGAAAGTTTATTGCAGCACTCTAATCTAACTCACTGTTAGGTTCATCTTTTTTGTCCAACGTGTGCTTTAGTTGAGGGAGGCAGCTCATTTTAGAAGAGAGATGCCAGGACGAAGAGGTGGAACTGTATCCTAAACCTGGTTGGAACACCAAGTGATTTGTAAAAAATATAGAACCCTTTGCTTCTCCACGTTCTCATCTGCAAAATGCAAATAATATTGGCATCGTTTTCCAAAAGTAAATATTAACTGAGATACTATTCATGCAGTAGTTTGCTCAGAATCTGGAACATTAGATCCAAAAATTTTAGCTATTATTATTGTGTTTAGACTGAAGTTTGTCTTAAGGTGTTAGGATTTAGACTGTCAATATTTCTGTCTTTCAAAAATCAGCTTCAGAAAATTGTGTTTCTCACTCAACAGATCAAAGCTCTGTGAGCTGGAATTGTGTTTCAAAAGAACAGATTGATGCCTCACTCACAGATGTCTTTCTCCATCCCCAAACCAACAGGGTAAAATGTTTTACAGATTGGATGCTTGGCACAGAGCAGAAATCTGAAATAAAACTCCTATTGTTTTTCCTTCTTTCTTTCTTTTTTTTTCATTTTTAAGAAAGTATTTAAAGGGAATTGCAACTTTATTTATTTTCTTTCAGGAGAAGAAAAAAGAGCACATCTGTTTGCAATAGTGGATTGAAAGTCTAAAAATAAATTGGCTTTAAAGAAAAGAAGCAAAACTTTGTTGGCACTCTAAAACCAATCGACACAGGGAAAATGTTTGTTCTAGAGATGTTTGGCTTCTTTTAAAAAAGAAAAAGGAGCAAATAATGTAGAATTACACAGTTCTAATTAAGTGGTTTACCACATAAAAATGTGTTATTTTTACTCATCTGGTAAATAGTTTTAACCGTGACATAATGTCTTAACATTTACATTTAAATTCTGAATATACCCTGCATCTGTCATTTTCTCTAAGGAGAGATTGTGAGATATAAAAATAATGTCTTTACTCTCATGATCTATAATTAGAAAGCAAACAGCCAAAATACAAGTAAGATATCTGTAGTTTTTGTTGGCTATGATCTTTAAAAATTCAATTATCCACTATGGTGAAAAGTGCCTTATTTAGATGCATATTTTTGATTATGTTGTCGACTTTTTTTTTACTTCATATAAAATGTAAAAAACATTTATTATAAAATAATCTTACAAATACTGCTGTGGCCATTTCACAGAGAACGGAGCAATTCGCCAAATGACTTGACATGGCAGTTGTCTCTTGTGAAGCTTAGATAAGGGAGGGGACAGTGACGGGGGAGATTAGGGTTGACAAGTAAAAAGGAGCTTAGAGGAACTGGAATAGAAAACAGATGGAGTAGATAAATATGGAAGGGCAGCTGGAGTATCTTGAAAGACAAACATTAGTTACTCAGAAGCAGTTGAGCTAGCAAATCCTTGAAAATGAGCTACTGAAAAGAATTTTCAGGTAAAAAAAAAAAAGAGAGAGCTGGGTTAAGGGGAATTTCTATAGGTGACAACACAGCCTTGATAGTTACAATTCATTCTAAAAAATATTGAAGTGGATGGCCTCCTTGATGAGTCCAGGAAGTAAAATAGACTATTCTAGCTTCATCGAAGGTGTACCTTAAATGTTAAATTGGAAGCAATTCTAAATAACCAATTAATATGTTAAATAATTGAATAATTTTATGTAGTTTAAAATTGAGATTTTTACATCCTTAAATAAATGGTATTTACAATGAAAATAGTAGTTTTAGTGAAGTAATATCAGCATGAAATGGCAGGAAGTTAAGTAGAAATATTATGTCATTGACTAGTGTACCTAGCTAAGTTAGACTTTATACTCTCAATTTACCTACCTAGAGATGGGGAAATATATTAATTATACTATACATATATAATAATATATAAATATGTGTAAGTAGATGAGAATATAAAGCCCTTGTCTTGTAATGGAGTACATTAGGGTATCCCTGAGGAAATCTTATAAATAATGACTGGCATTACCTGCTATTCCAAGCATTTCTAACTTCTCCCCGAATGAACATTTACTCGGTATCACATTTCCTTGAGATTGTAATATTATCAATAGGGTATTTGGAGTGGGTCAGTGGCCTCAAGACCATGGACAAAAATATATATTTTAATAGAATCTTATGGAAATATAAAAACCTTCTGTAATGGTAGTATAACCTGAGACTGTCTCTAAAATGTATGTCCTGTTATTTCTTTAGCTTTTAATATCATTGTAATTTGGACATCAAAAATGTCAGTTCACATAATTATTCAGAGTTGTCCATTGTTGCCATCTCCACTTTCTCACCTCTTTTATACACTCTCTACCACTGGATTGGCTGGCTGCCCCACTTCATTGAAACTGCCCTTTGAGGTCAGCTGGGTTTCCAATTTTCATTCTTTGTCTTACTTGTCAATTCATCAGCAATTTTAATACTTTAAAGAGCTCTTCCTTTTCATTCTAGAAATCACTATTGTTTTTCTTCAACAGCTTTGGTTCCTTTTTTTCAATATCTTTTGGGAGATCTTCCTTTTTAACCTGAAGGATAAGAATTTGAATTTGTCAGGACTATATTATCACCTTTCTCATCTCTCCCTTCCTTTTTCTATCAGGTGATCTCCAGCCACTGCCTTGGCTTCATTTATTATTAAAAAATTATTTCTTTTTCCTAGATCCCTTCTCTGATACCTATCTATCAGCTTAACACATCTACTCTAACTAAATGATATTCTCAAGATTTTCACTTTGATTTCCACTTTAGTAAATGGCACTAGTATTCACCCACTTGCTCGTGCCAGAAACTTGGGTGCCAGCGTTGTGACCTCTTTCTTCTCCATATTCACTTAATCACTGAGGCCTGTTAAGGATCTTCCAGTGTAGATTGTGATCTGTCATTTCCCCCCATATATATTGCTGGTTATCTAACCCATCCTTCCATCTTTCATTCTGATTTTCTTCAAGAATCTCCTAGATGGTATACCTTCACCTGTGTTTGTTAGTTCCAGTCTATTCTCCAAATAATTATTAGAAAAGTTTTTTTAAAAGAAGAATTTAGTTTTATCAATCTGACACAAAATTATTTACCTCACCCTGACTCTTAGACTGCAGTACTATTGGAGTTAGTATAAAACTAACACTCCTCATTGTATCCTAAAGAGCTGAATGTCCTCTTCATAGGTTTCCTTGAAGACCTCAAATCCTGAAAATCTCCAAGTTTATCACTAGTGTTTCAACTTGGGAACTAATTTTTGGTTGCTTAACTCTTCATGTTCTTGTATTATATAGTGACTCACATTTAACCCTCTTCTTCCATTCATTTGTCTATAACATGATGAATTCCTCCTCATTCTCAAGAGTTAACTTTTAAATATAATATCCTCAGGGAAACTTCACTGTCTCCCCACACCAATTTAAGGCTACCTTGCTTTATACTTTTAGTATATCTAAGTAGTTAGCTTTATTGCTTATATAACAATTATATTTATTTATTTATTTATTTATTTATTTTTTATTTTTCGCTAAAAGTATTACAAAGGGTATTACATAAGTGTCCTTTTTTCCCCCCCGCCCTTGACAAACCCCTGCCCTCCCTTACCCCCCAGTGTCTTATGTCCATTAGTTATGCTTATATGGATGCATACAAGTCCTTCAGTTGATCTCTTACTCCCCTCCCTCCTGTCCCCCAACCCTCCCTGGCCTTCCCACTGCAGTTTGACAATCAGTTTGAGGCAGCTCTGCCTCTGTATCTATTATTGTTCAAAAGTTTGTAATGGTCTTTATTATCCATGAATGAGTGAGATCATGTGGTATTTTTCCTTCATTGACTGGCTTGTTTCACTTAGCATAATGCTCTCCAGTTCCATCCATGCTGTTGCAAATGGTAAGAGTTCCTTCTTTTTTACAGCAGCATAGTATTCCATCGTGTAGATGTACCACAGTTTTCTAATCCATTCATCTACTGATGGGCACTTAGGCTGTTTCCAGATCTTAGCTATGGTGAATTGTGCTGCTATGAACATCGGGGTGCATATATCCTTTCTGATTGGTGTTTCTGGTTTCTTGGGATATATTCCTAGAAGTGGGATCACAGGGTCAAATGGGAGTTCCATTTCCAATTTTTTGAGGAACCTCCATACTGCCTTCCATAGTGGCTGCACCAGTCTGCATTCCCACCAGCAGTGCACAAGTGTTCCTTTTTCACCACATCCTCTCCAGCACTTGTCATTTGTTGATTTGTTGATGATGGCCATTCTGACAGGTGTGAGATGGTACCTCATTGTTGTTTTGATTTGCATCTCTCCGATGATTAGTGACTTTGAGCATGTTTTCATATGTCTCTTGGCTTTCTGAATGTCCTCTTTTGAAAGGTGTCTATTTAGATCCTTTGCCCATTTTT